>NC_059665.1:20000000-20317441 GCF_905147105.1 Pieris brassicae | reverse complement strand
TCACAAAACGGACCACCAATGGATTGTCTCGCAGACTCAACTGTAAAACAAAGTTGGTAGGTAGGTACATACACGTAGAGGCTATAACTTAGGTATGTATTTGGCTAACATACACATATAAATAAAACTCAAACGGATATAAACTCAAATTTAGTACATTATTCACAAAACTTGACGCTTCGAGAACTTTGCAGCAATCGTACAGTTAGAGAGTTCTCTTGCTGACTGTTCTTTAATAATATATGTATTTAGAATTTTTAGATATGTAGTTTTTTATTTCTAACATAATTTTAGATTTTGTTTTCCCTTTGAACACTTAAGTCATACAAAGATTTATAAATGCGTTGCCGGCCTTAATATATACCTATAACAGATTAATTAATTATAATAAAGACTTAGGGACTTCAGTGACTTTCTTTTCGATTGGTCGATTACGCTTCTGCCGTAAACTAAAAATAAAATATGTTTATTATGGAATATAAGATACAGGTATCACTTATTCCACGTCAATAAATTTGTATCGGTAGACATCCCTACTCATCGACAAAGAAGACAGAGGGTCTAGGCCGAGAGAAAAAGCCGGCGTAAATCCTTTCGGTACTCTTTTAATATATCATACAAAATAACTTTGGCAGACATAGAAAGAAGATCGGAGATATAGTCCACTCTTTATGTGTATTAAATTACAAATCTGAACGGAAACCCCGCAGACCAGTTTCCTAGTGCGCATGTCACGAATCTCCCTTCCATCACAAGACAACTAGTACAAAAGACTAAAAAAAAAGAATCTCAAGACTGCAAGTGGTGCCGAAATAAACGAACGAACGAAATGGTTTTAAAACAAATAACCGCAAATGAATTAGAAGTAGCTTGTCTAGCAGTAGTCCCAGGCTCTTTTATCAACTAGACAATTGATACTTAACTTTACAATAAGCGTTTTTGCACAGCTTTTATTTAATACATTTCTTAAATTTATTAAAAGAGCCTCTGGGATTTTTTTAATGAAAAGTATCCTTTTTCCCAAAAAATATTGCTAACTTTAGATAGTCTAACACGGGGAAATTGCAGCCTACGTTTGTTCCGAGTATTAACATTATGCGTATGTTCTACATACATACATAATATTTTCATAAATATATTGCGAGGGAAAGGTAAGTATGTATTTTAATTTCCTTGAATTTATCTCTCAGAGTTTCCCTATATTTTAAATTATATAGATTTCACGAACAGCCTTCTTCTGCAGGATGAATATGTAGTTTCGACATCAGCCGCATGACCCCATAATATTAAGCCATAGTAATAAATGAAACGAGTTAAATTCAATTCGAGTGTACAGAATCAAACTTACAGAACAGGACCGCGATTTCTCATATACTTACATATATTTGCTTTGTGCCTTCGAATCCACTCCAGCATTATACATCTGACTTTATAGGGCAATAAATAACAGGCTACATTATGTAATAAAAAAAGTAACCCAACTTACTTCAGTCAAACATTTTAGTTTGATTATTTGCGTTGGCAATGTTTTCAATTTGTTTTTATGTATCAGCAGTGATCGCAGTTGGTGCAAGTTGGCGATGCTAGCAGGCAACTGTTCAATTTGATTATCACTTAGAACCAACGCCTGCAGTGTCTTCAGGGCGCCCACTGATTCTGGTACGTCAGTAATTTTGTTACCAGCAATAGAAAGTATTCGCAAACTGAAAAAAATAAAGTGGTTGATATAATTCGGGTGATTGATATTCGGTATAATCTACTATAGGTCGTATACCTTATACTTTGCTAAGATAATTAAAAAATTAAGGACAGGCAACGCGCGCGGACGAGCATGCGATGTCCATGGTTAGCATTCAAGTCCATAATGTCTTTTAATTTATTTCAAATCACAAGACTGAATTGAATCGTCAATTTTTGGTCTGCACCCAAACATGTTGATCCAAGATTAATAATAATAATCCAGTGGCATTACAACTCTACATGTGCTTACTCTGATTTTTGCAGTCACCGTAAAAGCAAGTGTTAATTGAGCACATGGTATTCCATTGTTGAAACCACGCCCTCAAGGCACACTAAAGCCAATAGATCCACACTGTTTTGATAATGTATGGATATAGGACTACTTAAGTATAGAATGTGGAAGTCTTAATGGTAATTTAAACAGGATTGCTAAGGTCTCATTTATACAAGTTTATAATAAATAAATAAACCAATGGCGCTACAACCTTTTAGGTCTGGGCCTCAGATTTCTGTATCTGTTTCATGATCGTTTTGTGAATTAAATAGGCAAGTTGCTGATCAGCCTTCTGTGCCCGACACACGCCGTCGACTTTTTGGGTCTAAGGTAAGCCGGTTTCCTCACGATGTTTTCCTTCACCGTTCGAGCTAATGTTAAATGCGCACATAGAAAGAAAATCCATTGGTTGGAGCCGGGGCTCGAACCTACGACCTCAGGGATGAGGGCCAACACTGCTATACAAGTTTATAGTTGACTTTAAATACATCGGTCTTAAAATGTGTTGTCATCTTCATTAATTCACCAAGTGACAAGGACATAACATTTAGCTAATAATTCATTGAATTGAAGCTTTGTTTGTTTAGCAGTTATTTATAATAGGCCTCCTATCAAGAATTATGTAGCTTTTTTATCTCTTGCTTTTTAAACATTTACCGAAAATGGCGTGAACCTATTATACAATAACTCGTATAAACAATAATTATCTACTTAATTGTATATTTTGATTTGTATGATGAAGGTTAATGTTTTGTTTACGTTATTTATTTATTTGTATAATAGATGGTTCTGGCGTTTGCTAATTCTACAATTAGTTGATGATTTATGGTTAAATGCTCTATAAACAGCATAGTTTGCTTTTGCTGAAATAATGATCACAACTGTTTTTTTTTTGTGGAGAAGGCAAACGGGCCCAGACATCATAGCACGAGAGAGACCAAATATTAAAAATAGCATTAGCTATATTACGCTGATAGCGAAATGTATCGAATATAAAAAAAAATTGTTCTGAATATTGAACTAGGCTAGAAGTAAGTTCCAGTGTGGAGACTTAACTCCGAAGTATGACGCCGGTATGATAAAAGCATTGGATTTCGTTACACGAGTCTTGGTCGCTACACGTCACCACGAATCCCAGCCTTAGTTTCGTCAAATTGTATAAAACAGTTGAACTATAATAAACGCGTATCATTTTAAATGCGCATATGCCAGTGTCGTAAAATTTTCCAATACGCAGTTTTTGTACAAATTAATTTATTATTATTAACACTAACAATAAAAATTCTGCAAAACATCGTGATAATGCTAGACAGTGCGATATCGATATCAGTGATCATTTTAAATTAATCTGTTTAGATAAGGCGGACTTGCAAATTGTTACATAAGTAGTACTTTTATTTATTCAATTTAATTCATATGTATTGTTGTACACCGTTCTCGAAAGCTAAACTATATACACTTATTAGTAGGTAACATATTATTAAACGCTTATACTGTAGGTAATAGGTATTTAGTGACACTATATGAAACCAGCTGCCCATTGAAGTATTTTCGAACTAATTCGACTTAGGATCCTTCAAGCAAGAGCGTACCAATTCTTAAAAGGCCAGCAATGAATTCGCGAGCCCTCTGGCATTGAGTGTTCATGGGTGGCGGGATCACTTAACACCAGATGAGCCTCCTGCCCGTTTGCCCCATTCTATAAAAAAAAGTAAAGTATACGACGATTTGGGTCCATTTCCAGTCGGAGAACAAATTATAACTAAATTTGTGGGTATTGAGGACAATCATTATGGTATTGACAATTATTAAAGTATATATGAGAATTACCCAATGGGTTATATAGTTTTCTAATTATCAATTATTGTTATTTTATATTCAATTGATCCCATAGAAAGAGTTTGAAAGATATTGAACGCAAAGGATCTTCATGCCCCTTGTATATAAACTAATCGACGCAAATATATTAAATTATTTTCATAATACAGAACATTGTTATTTTAAACTATTAGAGCATTTTCGAGTACCGCGAATTAATGAATGATGTCTAAATAAATTCAAGTATTTTTTGATGAACACAAATGATAAATGTGATGATCTTTGTGTATAGTCTTTGGTCCCAACTCTCTGCCTGGAATTTTGTATAAATTGATGAAACCGGTGGATTTAGGTACAAAAGCTAAACTTCACTGACAAGTGTGCGTCACCTGGTGTTAACACTACGTAAGATTGACTAGCCCTTATTTAGTATTGGGATATTCATTTCAAACATTATGCAGAAATATAGGAGTGTCAAGTCTGTCAGTGCTACTTAAGCACATTGAACACATAGGTTGCACGATGAAGTCGACTAGTAGTTCATTAATAAATTTAACGAATAGAACGTGTTTACAGTAGTAGCTATAACAATTAAGTACTCTTAACAAACATCTCCATGACTGTTGTTAATAAATTAAACATACAATTGTTATACTGTTGCAGTGGTTAGTATACTATTTACTTAAAATATTTTCTTATTTTTCTTGTATAGTGCTATAGTCTCGTTTGCGATCATCGTCCGAGCTTTTGATATATATATATATATATATTAGCGTTTTTAATGATATTTTCTACTAAAAGGGAATTCTACAAAAATAACGCGTGGCAACATTACCATGAAATTTTTTACCGATTAAAAAAACAAAGGAGTAGCTGTAATTCCACGTGTAACTTATTTTCTATATCAGTTGCGACCAAACGCTGCATTTTTCATAATTATTTTAAGATTTTTGGTATATTTTACTATAATATACTACTGTTTCGTCTGGATTCCAAGTAGTTTTTGGAAGCCTAATATTTTAATGATTTAATGATCATGATATATAGTAATCCCCAGTGGATTACTATATATCATGATTGCAACTGCTGTGTGATTTTTTAGACAAGTTGGTGAATAGAATCAATTGTAAGTACCTATATGTCGTTTTTATTTCGATAGATCTACAGTATCTACCTTAGATAAAGTTAGTCGTATAAAAAATAATTTCAAAATAGATTAGATTCATCGGGATTTGAACACTTTTAATAATATTCTCTCGGAAACAAATCTATGAGCTAATGCGACGCAACTTAATTAATTAAACAGGAGAAATAGAGTTTTGGGTTTTAATTATGTTACCCAGATACAATCAACATTAAAATAATATTCACTAACCTGCTTAGTTTCCAAATATCTTTTGGTATATTTACAATATTATTTCCCCCAAGATAAAGATATCTTAATGATGATAACTCTAGTACCTGTTCGGGAAATACATTTAGTCGATTTCCGCATAAATTAAGTTCTTTTAGAGAACATTTTGATGAGAAAAATGACTTTGGTAGCGACTCATTGGTTAAATTATTATGTTTTGCTATAAGAGAAGTCAGCGCACAATTTCCTAGTATATCTGGAAGGACAGTGAGCCGGTTGTTGCTTATATCAAGAATTTTTAAATTTGTGAACTGATTGAGCGCTCTCGGTAATGCCTTTATTCTGTTGTTGTACAGCAGGATCGTCTCAAAATTAGCCGCGCAATTCTTGTCGTTGATAATGATGTCCAATTCAGACGTTATCGCTTCACCGTCCAATAACCTATGGGATAGGTCTAAGGTTTTTTGCTCTCTGCTGTCACTGTCGCAACTATCAGATGTGTAGTAACACTCCATTTTGCAAATTGTTCTCCTATATGCAAAGTTGAAAGCGGCTAAATTTCTTTCTCGGTAAGGTGGAGGAGCCACGGCTAACCCGTGTTGCCTGGCTCGCAACGCACGCGCAACTGGTGTGACAATAATATAGTAATGACATGGACAGATAGCTCGCTATATGCCGCCATTTAATATTTACTTTGATAAAATATACGTCAACGTGTTATTATTACAAAAGATAACAACTCGCAGATAGCAGCGGTGTTAAAAATAATACTAACGAAACAAAGCACTGTTTAAATTATTGGTTCCTTTGTATTAAAATACCTACAGCAAGTGGTTCTTGCATGCATGGTGATTGTGGTGTCTTTAACGATAGCCACTATGGATATACTAAACCCAACCTATCTTAAATAGTAACAAAAATTCTGGCTGTTAAAACCCTTATCTTGTGTATTCATATATAAATTATAACTCATTGTTTTATGTAATTAGGATAAATTATACATATAAAAATACCCTTTTAAATTTAAGTCCCATTAACGACTTCTACTTAAGCTGCTGAGTGAAATAGTTACCGACTAAAGCTTCATTTTTATGATGCAAAGAGATAGGTACAACTGTAATCTACTTTAGTCTTTAATAAATACAATCCCCAGCGATGATGACGCTTGGCAGTGTCCAGTTAATTATATATTACACACTATAAAATTACTTAAATTTGCTCTTGTGAAAAAGATAACTTTAAAATACACATACAATACAATAACTAAGTCTTAATGCCCCGAAGAATGTAAGGTATTCATTGTTATTTTGTGCTAATGCCTCATTCTGCAAAAGTTACATATAAGTATTGATATTTTTATATACGCGCCATCTGCTGGTGTACATATTTATTAGTATGCGTAGTTATGATAGATAGCAGTACAGTTCATAAATAAATGGCAACACTATATATATGACGTCATATCGATGAACTGAATTGTTCCAATCTACGTTATAAGCTAAGAAGGTCACTTATATTTTATAAAATATTATAGCTATTGTTACTTTAATGATTAATTAATTAATTTTTTATTTACAAAAGTGTAATACTTCTTCTTAACATTAACATTTATTTGATTAAGTTAGATTCGTTTAAAATTATTGATAAAACAGTTTAAAATAAATTAAAATATTTATATGAAAAATAAAATGTTAAATAATATTTATAATGTCAATTAAAATTATAAATATAATGTCAATTTGGCTAATAAAGAAAACGGACAATTAAGAATCTTGCGTGTAATGAATTTGACGTCACTGATCGAAGATCCGAAAGTTTTCCGAAAATAGCCGAATGAGTGAGCGAACAACCTGGTCTGTGCTGCTGTGAAATTCCGATTTCGACCAGTCCGTAAAACTAAAAATTTATTGTTCATTGTATTGATGTAAATTTGTAAAAAGTAACAAAATGGTATTATAAAATCTTAAAATACGTCATTCTTCTGCTGTAGGCGATATTGTGGTGATATAATTTCGACAATCATATGCACAGTTTTGTATTTAGTGATTTAAGTGAGAAAGTTCAGTGCGAGTGCAAGCAAGGGTGGTAACGAGAAATGTGAAGTAGTATCTATGAAGTTCAAGATTGGGCCGTTTATTTTATATCTTTAATAATGAGCGGGCGCCCTAGGACCACGTCATTCGCCGAGGGCAGCAAATCCGTTCGAAAGACATTTGAAAATCAACCACCTAAACCACCTTTAGGAGGAGTAAAAATTAGTAGTGAGTACCACTTAACCATTCTTTGTCGGCCATCGTGATTTCTTACGCTATGACGTTTCTCAATTTTACACATATTTAGAGTTGATCAAATCTATCTGCGTAGAATTCATATAACCTAAGTCATTTTTAGATATAATCGATAACGGCGAAAGGTACATTTCCTTTACAGTAATAATGCCTATAGGATGTTGATCGTACCTGCCACATAGGCCTTGGCCCATCTTTGACAGATATCATGTCAAAATTTGAAATTAATTAGTAAAAGTGCGGTTTAGATACGTCTCCGTCGTCGCCCTAAGGATTACCAATAAAATATTTATGACGACTCGACTTGGTTAGGTTACTTTTTATGACGTAATTGTTAAATTAGGCTATTTATAAGTAAATAATAGTTTATGTAGTTTATTTAATCAAAGTAAAAATTGAATCCATTTTCATAACTTTGAATCTTAAAGAAATTAAAAAAAAAAATGTAATTTATCAATTTTTTTACATTATAGCTATATTTTTTAATAATCATTTAAATTATTTATTTCTCTTCCTTTATATGGTAGCATTTATTGTAATATACATATACTAAATTGACAAAATTTCAGCCCATGGCATATTATAATAAACTATTTATTATTTTTTAAAATTATATGTGATATTATTAGGCCACAATATAAACACTAATCAAATATATAAATTAGATAATTTATTTTTCCTCTATTATCAACTTTTTGTCTTATAACTCTTATATATAACTCCACCCATGATCAATAGACAAATGGAAAGTGATAATGTGATTTTTAAGCAGTCACTATACACACATCTTTACAACTTTTTCAATGACTGTGTGGGGTTTTTGTCATGCAACACACAACTCAAGAGTATCAATAAATAGTTGACCAATTTTAGGCACAGTTGCCTAAGAGATTAGCTAGCAATTGTCTACCATATGCTTGTAGTAAAATAATAGTTTTAATGTTTTAGTGAATGGGTTTCTGTGATTATCAATATACACATATTTGTAGAGATTTCTTTTATTTTGAGATCATTTTTATCTTGAATTAGTTTAAACTTTAAATGATTTACGCTTTAACTAACTTAATTACAACAAACATTTACATTAATCACATTAGTTTACAAAATGGTTCTTAAAAACTTTAATCTGATGTTATTTCTTAAATACAAAATTAATGTAAATCACAACATTCTGTAAAAATATTCTTTATTTAAATTATAAGCAAATTCAATAGTAAAATATATATATACCTTGAAGAAGATATGAATGCAGTACTTTTTTTCTCAGTCCTAAATTTAGTTTAAGTGACTAGTTGAAATAATAATTACTATATCTTTCTTCTATCTTTTTATCAATATCAATTTACCTCTACCTATATGGTATTTCAAATTTCAAAGCTTGCGAGGCCATGTCTGAGGGTGATATTGAGAGTCAAAAATTTGTGCTAAGTTTAGTGGCCATAAAACAAAAGCATATTGGATATTTAAAAAATGTGTTTATTTTGACATACTGGAGCATAGTTCATGCTAAGTCTTGACTCTGAATTTTAACCTTCGTACAAACTATATTTCTCTCATCTGTTACAATCCTCCAATTACATCACAGATGTAATTAGTTACTTTTCTTAACCTGGTTCTAAATTTCAATAGATCAATTTTCTATTAAACCATTTTGGATTTTTTTAAATTGCTTAACATGTTTACTAAATATTACTAAAGACCAGAGTTTTAGGTCTATTTCTGTCAAACTCTATGATGAACAGAATACTGTTGTTACCATGGTGTAACTGGACTAATTTAGTAGTAAATAAAAGGGAGCTAAACTAATCTGTTTTATGTCCTCATCACTGTCATATTTAGCTATGCTAATTTAGTGAAATTTAAAGTTGCAGCCCTTAATGTTACAACAACTATATCCATGCTGTATTGATTATAGACACAGCAAAGCTTTGGCTAATATTTATGGATTTTTATTCGAGTTGGACTTTTGAAGAAGTTTTATTGATTTTCCAAATGTTTTGTTCTTTTTAATTTATATACAGTCCTTAGCTAGGACTTAATATCAGTAGTCCCTTCGATGTCGTTTTAATAGATTTTGGCTGTTCTTTCACTTCAAGGCAACAAGACTTGAAGTATTGTTACGGCGCTAGCGTTCACCATAGCCCATCTCACGACGTGACAGTTGGGTGACATTTATGTACGCCGATCAGCGAATATATCTATGACAAAACTGTCATCACGGCGATCGGTTTTCATAGCAGTGCGCGCACGAGTGATAAAATAGTCACTCTCAGCGTCGTTCGTTCGCCTTTGCCTTTCGATTCTCGACTTTGGTGCACGCAAAAAAGCGTCATCATCTACACAATAAGTGACTATCTGAGAAAAGGATATTGTTAATGAAATCAATATTGATGAAGTGGAAAATAGACAAGCACTCTATGATAAAAAATCTGAAAGGCGACAAACGACTGTCTCATTTGAAAATTCAAGCATGGCAAGAGATAAGTAAAATAATATTCAGCAATGTTTGGGGTAACTTGTCGAAACAAGAAAAAACAAAAGCCAAACAAACAAACAAAAGGTAAGTGTGACGTTTTTATTTATAGTATATACAGTTATTACATAGCTAAAACCAAAGGTAACTTTTTTTATGTATCGATCCTTGTGTATCTTATTTCATGAAATCGTAAGATTTTTACCTTGATTCTACGTTGTAGAGGGTTTAGGTTAGATTTTGAAAAACGTCCCTCTTTGGCTGCATTATAATTCAAATTTTGTCATATTGCTATGATACTGCCTTGTGGTGAAGACGCAAAATAATTACGTATATTGGCTGCAGATATGATTCTATCTGACGGATTTCTTATACTTTCTAATGGACATTCATACACCGTATCACTAAATTGAATGCCATCTCTGCACCGTACAAAATTATGTAAAATGCGACACGTTTTTACTATAATATCAGAAAATTCGAGTCTGACGTCAAAGAACCTATGCAAAATTCTCCATTTATTACTAAGTATACCGAAACTGCGGCTTGTCGCTAATTGTAAACTTTTTTAGAGTAGCTAGTAATTTTCTTGATCTGAAATGACATGACCCTGGAGACACTTGCTGCTCCATTAGCAACGTCAATGTATATAAATTTATTATCTGCATCGACCCATGCCTTAAGAGCTAGAAAAGTCCTTTTTGCAATTAAAACACTGCGAACCGTTTCCTTCCGGCTGGAACCATTTTAATATGTTTGCCGTTGGTCCAATTATATGTTATTACATGTTAATTTGTCCGCTGGTAGAACTGATTAGAAATAATCAGCCAATTTTCTTCGGTATTTTCAGGCATGTACAGTGGATGTAAATTCCAGGTTTTGGTACACGTAGGCTTTACAATTTCTCGTACTGTGGTGGCAGCAAATATTCAAATTATATGCTCTAGAAACTGTTGTCAGTCGCAATCTGCAAAAAACAAACTTCAAAATTATATCGCATTAGTTAGGCTGCGATCTGGCCTGGACGAAACGAAGTTTGATCATATTTTCGAAAATAAACAATCAAACATGAAAACCTATGCAAAGAGTAAACATATACATAATTGAATGAAATCTGACAAACTACAAGACAGGTAGAAAATATACCTATGTCTTGTGGCGAAAATATGATCAAGCTTCGTTTGTCGAGTGCGCCCCTCTCGGGGAACAGTCCTTTTATGTATTTTTGACTCAAAGGTACACAAACATAAATAGGTACCTACCTAAAAATTTTAACTCTTAACTATATACTACTCATTTATATTTCTACGTTTCATAATTGTTTTTATACTACTTAAACATTTATTTTCAGGTAAAGTTGTACAAAAAAGGTGGAAAAATTTAAGAGCTTGTTTTCACGTAAGCTAAGCGAGCAGAAACCCACAAAGTCTGGTCAGGGGCTAAAGAAAGAAGAAAGTAATTCTAATGAAGAGAAACTATAGCGAAGCAAATATTCCATAAAGAAAAATACAAAAAACAATATCTTTTTAGAAAATAAAGGGCTGACGTAACAAATTTCAGTTTCGTAATAAAATCAGTCCCTAAGACAGAGAATATTAAATTAGAGGTACAGATCAAAATTAAAAAAAAAAATCAAGACGTTCATAGACAAACTTCCCGCAGCGACCAGCGAAATTATTCTCCTATGTATTGTCCATCTACAAGTTACATAGGGAATCCTCAAAAGTCACAAATCACATCCAAATATTCTATCTTTACCATTTATACTGTGCTACCGTCGAGTTCCCAAAACCAACTTTACATGACTATCCTTCCCATTTCCAAATCAAACCTTAATATTCAGCCTCTTTGCCACCGCCACCACCGAGTCCTCCCCACAATCCCCATAATAACCTGTTACTTTATGAAGATTCCTCAGCATCGAGTATTCAATCATATATTTCAGAGTTTGCAGCAGGGAATCTTCATTATAGACAATGAAGATTTAAGTTTCCAAGATCCAATTTTATAACACAGGAAATAATTAAATTAATCCTTACTTTTAAATTTAAAATAATGTATTTTGATTGAAATAAATATTATCTTTTTTTTTTCTCTCTTTATTATACAAAATAATATAATATAATCAGAATATGTTACATTAGAAAACCGCTGTGGTTTTTATTAATGTAACCATAGCAGTCTTGTTTAGGAGCGTTACCTAATATATTTTTTTACTTACCTTAAAGTTACAGCGAGTCTTTCTTCAACTAGCACATACAATCACATGTTCGTAGTTTCGTATGTTAATGGCCCTAAACTGTGAAAAAATCATCAAAACTTCTGATACTCATTTTGAAATAACGGAAAATTTCTTTGGATGTTCTCGAAGTTTATAGAACATACTTTCCACTTAGTAGTCTTTGACTTCAAAGAGTACACCAGCATTCTTTTCCCTTTATTTTCCTTCGTGATGATCCGAAATCCATATCGGCAAATGATGCTTCGATTTCAAAAAAGTTTTGTCACTGTCACCTTTCGTGAGCGCACTCCACTCGAAACATGACGTGACAATGACAAAAACATTAATGTAACGTTGCAAAAAAGACAGTAAGTAGCGCGTTTAGTCTAAACATATCTATGTTTGTAGAATGAGACAATTGATGATTTTTTAAATTGTTTTCAGTGGTATTCGTTTTTTAAGTTGTTGAAATTGCATTATCAAAATTTATAAATTTTTGTTTGCATTTATTTATCTTTTTATAAATTACTGTTATATTATCCCGGTTGGTTGGAAGGCTAAGGTGTCATCAGTTATTTTAACTCTAACTTTAATCATCCTACAAATGGTATAATCCTTTATAATTTAATCTACGATGATTGCAATCGAAATCATATGTTTTATGTATTTCATAGCACTTTTCCACTTCAATTGTCATGTGTTGATTTCTAATTGTATTATACAGTCAGTTGTTATCAATGTTTTATGTTATCAGTGACTTCAGTGAGTGGCGGCGATCTCACTATCATGTGCGGACGAGAGCACCATCCTGCCATTCGTAATGTGAGCGTGGCGACAATCTCTCGTTTTTGAATGCCAGTCGTTCAGGTGACCACTCGCGGGTAGCGACTGCGTGTCTAGCACGAGCTACGATTATTTAATTGCTGCGCGAAGTCACAGTCACGTATCTTTCTAGTAACTGCATAATTTAGCTCTGTGTTTTATATTTCGATAATTTATTGAATAAACGTACAATGTAGTTAAATTCGCTCGTTACGTAAATGTTTCTTCACGTCCAATGACCAGTGTGTTCAATACTGTGGTGATTTAATGTGAAAAAAAGAATATGAATAATGTTGCGTCGTCGTGGTACATATACGGTGAACGATGAAGCCACTATTCGTCGCAATCGAAAATCGGATAACTTTATAGTCACGAAGAGAATTGGTGAGTCCAATTGTTAGCTAATGTTCTCTGAGCTTTTTTATACAGAAAATACCATTAACATGTGTGTATGGGTTGTATATTCCAAAATCAACTCTGTAAAATACAAAAGCTGTCAGTAGCTTTTTGAACATATAATTTTAATTGTCTATACAAATTGACTATCTCAGTGACGAAGTGTCGTCATCGATTTTATGACTATTGTTTGTCATATTTATGTATATATAACACTAATATAGCTTGATAAGATCAGATAACTGGTTAGCGTTTAACTATAGATAAAAGAGAAACTTACGCCAACGTATGGAACTTATATTTTGCATCATTTACATACGGTACTATGATATCAAATTTTGTATATATTTAAAACACAGGAATAAATATGAATACGCGCAACGATTATTAGAATTTATTAAAAAACATCGTTTCTCTACATTAAACGCTGGCCTATATATCATTGTCGTAAACGATGCAATTATCAAAAAATCTACTCTCAAATACTCGTAATAATAGTTACAAGTAAAAGTTGGTAAAAGTATTAACGTTCGTCAATGTGATTTCGCAAAACTTTTGAATGTAATGCAGACTAACTATAATGGTTGTATTATGGTAATTTTTTTAATTTTAAGGAAGAATGAGAGTGGTTGATGTGTTACAGTTTTAATGTCTTTTGTAATTCCGATCATTATATGAATATAGATAACCACTGGATCTGGACTGGATCTTCAGCTTTCGTCGCCAACGGAGCATGTTCCGACCTTAAACCCGTGAAAGCTGGGGCTGTGTCCTATCCCCGACCCTGTTTTTTCTGCATATCAATGATATGTTGCAACTTAACATTTATTGCTATGCGAACGACAGCACTGGGGATACTTTTTACACCGTCCGGGCAGGTATTTCTCAGTTGTTGATTAGTACCGGAACAAACTTGTGTCTGAAGTCGAAACTGTTACGTAGTCTCTGACTGGGGAAGACTAAATCTAGTCTAATTTAACCCCAAGATGACAAAAGTTTGCGCGTTTTTCTGCTAAAAAACACCATTGTCGCTACTCCTCTCTTCGAAGACACTCTGAATACTGGACGTTGACATATTGAATCACGTACAGTTTTTGGTCATTTGGAAGGAAACGCTAAGTTAGCCTCTAAGACCGCCGCTTGCAACTCTATAAAGCGCAAATTCGGCCCCACATGTTTTCTCACATCTGGGTGGGAGCTCCCTAGTAACAGCTCCTTCCGCTTGACCGTATTTGACGAAGAGCGAATTCGAATTCGAATCGTCGATGATCAGACCCTCACTATCCGAGCCGCTTGATCCCTTGGCGTTGCGTAGAGGTATGGGATCTCTCTGCATCTTCTACCGCATTTACCCTGGACAGTGTTCAGGGTAGTTTTACAGATTAATACCTGTAGCTGAGTTTCATCATTGATTGATTGATGATGTCGATGTAGAATGTGAAATTCCACACGTATCACCTCGACGTCCGTTGTTCCACAACTGAGCGTTTTGAGGTAGGTTTTGTCGCGCACCACCACTTTGTGTAACCAGCTGCTCACTGAAGAATTTTCGAACCAATTCGACTTAGTGTCTTTAAAGAAAAGAGCGTCTCAAATCTTAAAAGGCCGGCAACACACTTTTAATAGAACAAATATACTTCTTAATATTGTTAAATCCTTTTATCATATTGGGCATGTGGTAATAAACCGCATAACGATTGACCATAATTATCTAGTTCGATAATAATCAATTTATCAATGTGATTATCTCGATTTACAAATTAAAGTTCTAATAGATAATATTTTAATTACGTTGATGTCAACTAGCAACTACTTTAGCTGAGTACAATGATAATAGAGATGCAAACTCATAATAGTAAAGACTTTAATGCCTTGTATAATAAAATTAAAAGAAGTTATTTTTCTGGAGTATGTTACTCGTTATTAAAAACAACAATATTATATGGAATTGCATTTGTTATACGAAAGTATGTTTGAAAACAATCTACAAAGAACTATCATTTTATACTTATTCATTCCTAGGCAGGCAGAGAAGGCTGATCACCTACATACCTATTAAAACTGATTACGTAACAGCTTCAGACATAACAAGACTAAGAGCTAAACACAAACCCAAGTTTATCCTAGTCGTTGTCATTATAAATAAAACATCTAAGCATTATCATTGATAACGCTCAGCTGAATTCAGCTTAACCGAAGCATTTGTGGGCGACTTAATTGAAATGCACACAAAGATAGAGTGGCAGCAGAACCAGTTCCGTCTTTGTTTCTTAGTGCATCATAGTATGTCAATGAATTGGATCACGGTGTCCCCTTGCAAAAACAATGGACTCCCCCAGCCGTGACACAAGGCTGCGCTTGCTCATATGTTGCATATATGTTCTTGGCCGGTTAGTTTTTAAGGCCAAAAGAATTGCAGTCCTTTTCGAAGAGGGTTACCGATAATATTAATATATATACCAGCATATCTGTACGAGTATTTGTGTTGGAATTGTGTCCTGTCATAACTACGATCTTTGGCTTGAAATATTAATTTATTGGTTATCTACACTAATATTATCAATACTAATATATTGTTAAAGCTGAACAGTTAGACTGTTTGTTTGAACGCGCTTATCACAAGAACGAAAACATATTGGCCTCTGTCGCTTTATATAACTATTTATAAGTATCAGATTCGTTATCACGTCAAGATTTTAAGATTATAAAGTAGGCACAGAAAGAATGAATTGTCAAAAAAACGAGGATATCAATTTATCAATTGTTAATGTTAGAAAGGTGAAAGTTTGATGCGATGAGTAATATGAATAATTTTTATCGTGTTTCGCTTTTAGATGCGTTGATTATCTAGGACCCGATTAAACGCAAAATTCTGCTGAAATTAGTATTACTGTTTTAACTTAATTTACTAAGTCAAGTAAATTGTGTTTAGGTTATGATTGATGATATTTAGGTCTAAGACAGGCCGATTTCCCCTCGATGACTGACCGACTCATATGGGTATTATTGGTGCAAAGTTGCGGCTCTTATTTTGACAATAACACTTCTACTACATAATATAATACATTTTTCTCACATTAGTACCAATGGATATCTTTGTATGTAGAGCGTTTCCATATTTAGTTTGTTAGTATTAATGTAATTAGCAATTTGTGAATAAATTTGTTTCTCAACTTCTCGGTCCGCGATTAGATAATATACTGTGTAACTTGAATGTAATAACTTTCATATACTCGGAACGAATACGTGAGTTGTCTCGAAGCGATAAGTTTTTGTGTAAATGTGGAGCATTTGTTTAATTTTAAATAATTTAACGTGCCAATTACATGAATAATGCATGTACATACTGGCGTTCCAGATTGCTTAGCAAAGCGTTATAACTTTTAGGGAATTTAGTTCTAGGAATGCTTCTGGTTTCAGCTTTTTTATTCTAATGAACGAGATTTCAAAGTCTAAAAAAAAACACATTTATTTCATAGGTGAATTCTTAACGCAGACAATCCTAGGTATGTTTTTTATAAATTACAATATTCGTAAATAAAAATCTATTTATAAGCTTATTTAGATCCAGTTTCGTGACTTGTTCACTGATACTGACGAATTGTGTACATAGTTCAACGTGCGAACGATTTATAATATTGTAGGTGTAAAGAGTGATGACGTCACAGTCATAACACTAAATTATCATCACATGTATAAAAAGATAGACACGGCAGCGATGGTCATGACACTGAACAATGATCAATTCATATATGACTTTTGATATGACCTCATTGTACTTTGATCCTGTTTTCCCATTGAATAATGCCTGGTTTTACTGTTGTCTTTGTTATACTTTCTTGTTCACTATTTACCTCTAAATCATAAAGCAGTTTTATATTTTGAATTTCCTTATAATTTCAACTCGGCTAGCCAATAAGAGAGCGATAAGGTATGGTAACTCCTGAAGATATATTTGACTGTTTCATATGGCGATATACAACAAAATTGTTACTAAGATTAACAGTTACAAAAAACTTAAATCCCGTATGTTTCTAATATTTAATATTTATAACAAATAAAAGAATGTGCTAATAATATTCTAATGACCAATATTTAGGCAGTGAATTTGGAATTAAGTCAGTATTGGTTAGTTGGATTGTTTATTAGGTTAGCGACAATGTAAGTTGTACGTGGCGTTGTGTGCCGCATTTAGCCGGCAGTCGTAGTTGGAGCGTGATCGCGTTCACTATCCAAGCTGGCTTACCCGGGACCAATATGTTTAGAAAATTTACGCGTGTCCGAGGGCCCGAGGGCCCTCCGTCCCGTGGGGGAAGTGACTGCCCGTTCGGAGCCCTCCCTCCTTCGACTTGACGACAAAAACGGTCAATTGAGCCGAGCATGTGACCGTATCTCTACTTTTTGTAAGAAATTTCGACGCACGATTAGTGAGTTTAAAAAGAATATATTTTAATGTGACCGTTATATATGTGCAAATTCTAATGTTGCTTTTGTGTGTGTGACACGCAGGCGAAGTGGATACGCTTAAAAAGAACGAGCTGACATCGGATAAGAAAGGATCTGGCTCCCATCGTAAGTGCTAGATGTGCACAGCATTAGATCATGTAGTTTTAGTAAAGTAATTGATGTCGTTGCCACCTTCATTCACAGGCTATCCTCTAACTACTTGCTTCTTTTCACATTCGCTAAGCCCGTTCTTATCGACGAGGGTCACTTTATTAAAACATAACGTAATCAAAAAAACACGCAATTATACTGAGTAACATTAAACGTAAACTCGAAAGATAAGAATGAGCTGAAAAGTTTGCAATGAAATCTTACTAGTGTGTATTAAAATGTTGTAGGAGCCTTTGTACTGCCAAAGCTAGATTTACTGAGGTCTCAAGAAAACCTCTCGTAGAAAATGTTCTTCAAAATAGTTTTATTTTTATTTTAATATTTTTGAATAACTTCTTCTGTTTGAATTTGAACTGCTTTTAGTATTTTTCTATTCTAATAATAAAACGTGAATGTTACCGTGTTCATTATTTTTTAAATCAATACTAACTAATTTAAGCTGTTATAGTTTTGGTGTTGCCGCTTATTTTTGAAATGGGGTACTACTATGGGGGTAAAGGCACGCATTGGTTATATTATTTTAGACATCTTCACTTTATATGCTGTAATAATAATGTAATACAATTTATATAAATAGTATTGCATTATTATTACAGCTAATTTAAGTTACTACACATATCAATTATTAAAGATATAGCTATGATTACACATTCAAAAAAAACGTATACATAAACACATATAACTGGTGGTAAACAAAAAAACATTTCGAACAAAAAAAAAACTTAAAAAAATATATAGATATATTTATAGGTGTTGCTCATTATAAATAACATTTAATTTTGTTACCCTAGTTAAATTCACAAATAAAACAGCTTAACTTTTAAAGAAAATGACGTCACTCAATGTTGAGAAAAACATACAGCCTTACATAACTAGTGAACATCGGGGTTAAAAACACCGTATCACTAGAACTAATTAAAATGCATGGTAACACATAAGAAAATAATTTTTACAGACAAGACAAGTACACAATCTTAATTATTGCTTCTTTGTCTCAGTGTAAGCTTGTTCCGCTTTCTAGGTCAATAGAAGTTAGTACCTCCGAGTTGACATGTCTACCAACAACTATTTTTGGCAATTTATCTACGACCCAATTTCTCGGAATATTTTTATATATTGGGTACAATTATTTTATACGTAATACAGAGTGGTGCACATACAATGAGTGGTGCAGAATTTCTTATCTTATGCCGATAGTCAAGATCTCATCACGTTACTTGTCACATTTCATTAGCGCTTAATCTAGCTCCACAAATATCTAGGTGAAAAACTCAGACAATGAAGTATTTATCATAATCGAAATGCCACCCGTCACACCTTAGCAACTATTGACGTAAGCTACCAGAAGCACTACCCTTGTTTATCGGCTCTAATATTTATTCTCTCATTCTCTTGGGGCGTTTTCAAATAATGCGATGTTGGTCAGTGAAATTCCATTGCAAGCGTAGGACGACTTTTAAAAATAAATTATCAAGTGCCGTAACTATCCAAGCAGACATTTGTTTTCGTTTTTTAATTGTTAGTTTTTAAAAAATTGTTTCAGTATAGTCTACCAATCCATAACATTTTTTTGGGACGGAAAAAAACGCCTAGGATTATAGGCCATGTATTAAAACTTAGTCTGCTTTTAACGTTTCCTTTATCTGTACGTTCATCTAAACGCCTTTAATTTTTTGTTTAGTTTATTCTAAATAGATAATTTCCTAAAAAAAATCCTCGACTCCTTAAGATCACAGTTAGTTCACTGATTGTAGCACTGACCGATCCCTATAAACTATTTTGTCAACTACGTCGCATTATGTGTTCGTTTTATCTAATTAGTGGCATACGTAACTGTGATATCACATGCAGAAACTAAGGACGCTACAATCTAATTACTGGCTTAAACGCGGGTTACTATAAGGTCGTTATTATTTATAATACTATACTTAATACAATGTACTTACTTGTAGGCTGAAAGTATGTTACGTCGGATTACATTATATAAGCTTTTATTATTTCAAGTTTTTTTTTAATTGTTATCTTTGACTTTATTATTTTTACTTATATCGCGGTTAAATAATGGATTATGATAATGTAAAGATAAAAGACGTGTGGAGCACGTGGGTATACATTCTTATTTAAAATACATATGTACATTTTTTTAAATATATGTATTAATTACAAAGTCTCTCTTGTTTAAAGTTCCCTAGGGACATAAGGTTTATGCTCTTTTGTGCGTTGTTTATCACTCCTACAAATCTGAAACAATTATTGTTTCATCGGCAACCTAATCTAGGACCATGTTGTCAACATATGACTGCTGCCGTAAGAAATTTACACGTAGATCTACGTGGCACGTATAATGTATTGAAAAGAAATAGAAAGAGTTCTAGCCTCAAAATAATTATTTAGCTACGGTTCAAAATTATCCCAGTTTTTATGCCTCAGGGCGTAGGTATGTACAGTTTTATCGAGTTAGCCTTGATATTTTCTAGACCCGTTATGTAATGCAGTTGAATCCTCACCAAGCCATCTGCACAAAATATATTATAATATTCTTTTGTTTTATTCTATACCGCGGAAGAAAATTTTAATATCTAATTCTCTTAATGTATTTTATATGCGAAATGTAAAAAAGATCTCTGAACTAACTTTGGACATTTTTTCCTCGTTTTCTTTTTATATGAGCTGTAGTTATTGATAATTTATTTGTATGAAGCGGCTTTTATTGTAATGTCTGTTGTATGCGCAGTGTTTAAAAATTCATAACACCATAGCGTTCTTCCGCTCCAGGGTTGTCCCTCTGATGTAGTTCATTCTACCGTACCAATTTACACGACACACTTAAAGCATATTTGCTATTTATAAAACGTATTAAAACAATTAGTTGGCAAAAATATCACCCTCACTCATAATTTATTTTCGTACATACGTTACTAATCGTATTAAGATTATTCTTTAATGAGAGAATATGTTTGTCGATACCATTGTTTTTAAGTGCCTTTTTTGACAAATCATTCATGATTTGGTGCGTTTTATGTGAAATTTTACTCAGTCACTGTTTTTATTTATAACCCGAAGCGGTGTTCAGTCAAATATTTATATTTCTTATTCTAATGGTGATGATATAATTTTGTATATACAGAATTCAGTTAATGAATAATACCATTTTTAACCGACTTTAAAAAATCCAAAGGAGGACGTTTACAATTTGACTACTATTTAAACCATTCAGAACCTACTGGCATCCTGCGATCAAACGACGAAAACTTTGAAATTTACACATTATTATTTGTATAAAAATGCAACCATTTATCAAAAACGTCGCAGAATGTCAACTTAAATTAATGGCCGAACACTTGTTTCAATTTAATCTAAAGGTTTTAGATAAATTCAGGTAATTTAAAAAATTCCTGAATACTAAATACGCTTTTCAATATCTTAATCTATGGTCTAAGTCAAGAACTTTAAAATTGCGCTGTAAGTCAAGGCGATAAGGTTTAATTTTACGTTGTAATCTATTCATATATTTATTATTTATTTATGATAATACAATTCGTTACCACGACTTGTCTCCAATGTATGAAAGGAAAATGGTTTTAACAAACAATTATAATTCTATTGTAAAGAATAGCTGTTATTATTTTGATGGGCTTATCCATAAACATTTTGAAAGTATGTTCTCCGTTAATTAGGCGAGTTGAAATTTAAAACTTCGAGCATAGTGCAAATATTATTTGATAAGGAATGAGCTCTTGAGTTGAAATTGTGCCGGGTTTTTTTCCAAATAAGGAGGTAAGACAAGACTGAACACATCCAAGTCTCTTACAAAGCTTTTATTATACTACTTTTTTACAATTTAGGAAAAATAAATGACTGAATTCACACCGTGCAATACTTCGATAATATGTAATAGATTATATTTCGTATATAAATTAATGTAATTGTAAATATTTCTACATAAATAGTCTTATCGAAATACTAATTATATTTGAAATATTTTCGGTGATCAGTGTTAATTTGCTGTGGATGGAAAGTAATTGTAATGATTTGTATTTTCTTGTAAATCTTGGATGGGTAATCCTCATCCGTTCAAGCTTACCATATGTTGTATGTGTTTCAAAATATGTTCTTATTCAATAAATATAAAAAATATTTTCTCTTTCCAGGCAAGGACGGCTCAAAGGTGACGACTGTAGTGGCGACGCCGGGGCAAGGCCCCGACCGGCCCCAAGAAGTGAGCTATGCGGACATGAAGCTAATTGGCAATGGAAGCTTCGGCGTTGTCTATCAGGCCAAGCTTTGCGACACCGGTGAGCTGATTGCCATCAAAAAGGTGCTCCAGGACAAAAGGTTTAAGGTAAGTGACTATTGTAAATCATAATGCAATAGTGTGATAATTACAAAATAGTTTTGTTACCAATAAGGTTTTATATAAATACAAATTCATGATGTTTGAATAATATGAAAGCTAGGCTATAAATCACATATTATTTATACAATTAATTTAGGTGATCACTGCTTTATATAATCTGTAACTGAAATGAAATTAACCTTTGTGCTACACTCAAGTTTTAAAATGTTGCAATAATTTGTAAATTAACTAAATATAAAATAGGCCTTACAAATTTTGTTTCATTGTTTTACAGAACCGAGAGCTTCAAATAATGCGAAGACTGGAGCATTGTAATATCGTTAAATTGAAATACTTCTTTTACTCCAGCGGGGAAAAGGTGAATAAATAATGTTTTTTTTTTTCATTTATCTCTGAATATACAAGTTTATTTTGGCACGCGGTAAACGGAACTTGCGCCGCCATCTTGTTAATGAAAAAGCATATGGTGGATGACATTTTTTAATAACAAAGGATGATGCACGAGCTAACATTCAAGTGCCAAAAGATTCTTGAAAATATATGTTATATTGTAATGTTATTCTAAATCCTAGGTAATAAAGTCTGGTTTTTTTATTTGGGGGAAGGTTGCAGTACCTGAGGCAGTTAGCTCACTGCTAAACGCAATGCAGTCCCTAGATGTCACAGTATGTCTAATGAATAAATCTTTCGCTAGCGTGCTCACGCACCTTAGGTTCCGATTTTTGGCAAGGGTTACCAGGAGACAATTTATCCCATCATCATTAGAGCGACAGTCTATTTTGAATGTGTGGTAAATGGTTTTGCGCCCATAAGCTTCGAGTTAAAAGAATCATCGTCATTGATCAACTCATACAATGAATGTTAGACACAAGTGCTTGTTGTTTTGAGTTTTGTGCTTTTGTTTTATGCACTTATCATCGCCTCGACTCCGATTTGCTTGCTATATCATTGGACATAGTTTATTGAAGTATCAATATAGATTATTTCGAAATCCACACCTCTAAATTAAAAAGTATAAGAGACCAATCTAGGGTATCAAATATTGATATAATATTGTTAAACTATCGTATAGGGCCATGTATATTTTAGCAACATTGCACCATTTTTTATTTAGTATATTTATTTTTTCTTCATAAACGTCACATGAAGAAATAAATAACGATGTCTATTTCTTTTTTTTTAAATTCTTACTCTGCCCAAGCTTATCATAAATATAAAAATAAATAGTTCCTTAAATAGTATAGTAATTCCCCCAAGAGAGGAGAACGGGTCATGGCTGGGTGTAAGGACATTTTACTATGGTTGGTGGTGTAAGTTTATTGTTTCTGTTTGGTGCCTTGAAAACTTATTTAAAATATAGTCTATGTTTTATTGATTAATTTAGTTTAAAGTGGGAATTAAAATACGTTCAATTTATTTATTAATGAAAGAGTATTTTTGAAAAGCGTTTTATTTAGCGATTTTCACGAATAAATTTAGCACAATTTAACAAAAACAAAAATTCGTAAAAACTAGGGATAAGAGTGAATTGGTACCACACATGTCAATCCAAGTGCAGTTTGCCCAAATAAAATTTTAGCATATTAGTAAACGACAAATGTACGCACAGATAAAATTCTTGACTTCAAATACGTCTTACTTACATCTAATGTTATATAATACCAATGAATAGATACTAAAGCACATTGAACTGTGACTTTTACATAGGACATAAAACATTTAACAAAGTCTAGACATACCTGAATGCCTAATATACAATTATTTATGTACACTTATATTTACATTATCTCTGTCATGGTGTTAACAAGGCAACTTACACAGTACACAAACATTTACCCAAAATATATTGTGGTGTGAACAGTTCTAAGTGTATTTCTATTACAGAAGGATGAAGTGTACCTGAACCTGGTGCTGGAGTACATCCCCGAGACCGTGTACAAGGTCGCGCGTCACTACTCCAAAGATGAACAGACCATACCAATTAGTTTTATAAAGGTTAGATTAATGGAGATGTGAACATGTAATTTTTCAATACCAATATGTATAAGTTTAAATGTTAAAGGTACATAGGTAACAAGCATTCAATTCAATCAAAATTTTATCAAATTGATCTATATATCGTGTTGAACGTTGTCAAAAATAACTAAACATATAATGGTTTGACAGTTGAAACATTTTTCTTCGTTGACGATCTAGAATGTTCTTGACGATGAATGAGCTTGAAGTTGATCCAAATTAACGAAATCTTAAGCCTGTCAAGTCTGTATGTCATTGTAATGCCTTTGGAAGTCTCGTACCTGGAGACAAAAGTCATAGATTTTTTTAGATTGGCTTTTGTTTAGGCACTCTGCTTTTTTTTACACTATTTGCAATCATGGATGTGTAGGTAATGTAAATTTTATGTTTCGTAGGAAGTTAAATAGTATAGTTACCGTAATGCTAATATATTTTATATGGCATACTGCAGGTACATATGTACATATACTGTGTACAAATTATAATATATACCAATAATCGACAAAAGTATTTGTGCTATAAAATAAAAAAATACTATAACAGTGTTTGAAATTCTTCTAGCTATACATGTACCAGTTGTTCAGAAGCCTTGCATACATCCACTCACTGGGGATCTGTCACCGAGACATCAAGCCCCAAAATCTGCTGTTGGACCCCAAAACTGGAGTCCTCAAATTGTGCGACTTTGGGTCAGCGAAGCACTTGGTGAGGGGTGAGCCGAACGTGTCCTACATCTGCTCGAGATATTACCGTGCGCCCGAACTTATCTTTGGAGCGACTGACTACACTACTAAAATTGGTAAGGCTTTGTCTCCACATAATACAAAATCTTGAAAACATTGAGCATTTAACTGAAGATTTCCTTAATTATAACTCAGTATTATCATACTGATTTACTAAGTACTCTGTCTCTTTCCATCTAATTGTCTCTATGCTATAATGAAAAGGGATAGAGCGTGTGACAGAAATTATGTTAAGATAACTATTATATAACTTTTTTTAAAACGATATTCAATATTGGGCTTAAAATGTTACTTATGTACATCACAATAACACAAAACAGGAGATACATAAAATAAAACTAGCCTGGATATAAGTGGGCGGTCTTACTGCTAAAAGTAGTTTTTTTACTAGACACCAAAAAAAAAAAAAAACAATGTAATTATTAGTATATATTATAACCTCTATAATAGAAGGCTGAAAGGAATGCGCCTTTTCTGGGGTTATTTAGTTATTATACAAAACATTACATTGTACAAAAGTAATTTCGACGTTAAATAGAATAAGTTAGCGTTCAAATATTACGTCACGCAATTTTTGGAAATTCTTGGAACCCCTCCCCCCCTTGAACGCGCCGTAACGTTTGTGTATCCAATAGTAAAACGTTTCGTGACCACCCCCAGGCACTCTTTATACCAAAAAACTTACCATTATGTGGTGTAAAGTATTGGAAAGTGGAAAATAATGTTATAATGTTATGCCCCGCATCGTAACGTTTTACAAGAGGACCCCCCCCCCAAATTCGCTACGTAATACTTGAACGCTCCCTAACGTTATAAAGTTTACACTGTCCGGAGAAATATTATAAAATTGTGATATCAATGGTGACTTTTCAGATGTGTGGAGCGCGGGCTGCGTGGTAGCCGAGTTGTTGCTAGGCCAACCAATATTCCCTGGAGATTCGGGAGTTGATCAACTGGTGGAGATCATTAAGGTATCTCAATTGAATCAGTTAGCCATCAAATTTGATTCAGGTTTTGGATTTAACTCCCGGGTGGGAAAAAATATATAATGTAATATTGGTTTTTGTTGTATGACCTCGGTTTCTACTCATAAAGTTTGCAGTTAAGTTATCGCTCGCTAGAATGAGTACATTTTAATTTTTATAATTTATTATTTGAAATACGAGTAGCATTTGATGGACATCTTGCAAATCTGGTCTGTATATTTGGAAATTGTGGAAATTGTTTAACGAGCGGTGTTGGCTCAGTGGCTTTAGCGTACAACTCATCCCTGAGGTCGTAGGTTCGATCCCCGGCTGTGAACCAATGTGTTCTGCGAACTTTCTGTCTATGTGCGCATTTAATATTCACACAAACGGTGACGGAAGCCATCGTTAGGAAACTGGTTTGCGTGAGACTCAAAAAGTGAATGGTGTGCGTCAGACACAGAAGGCTGATCACCTACTTGCCTATTCAATTCACAAACGATCATGAAACAGATACAGAAATCTGAGGCCCAGACCTAAAAAGGTTGTAGCGATATTGATTAATTTATTTTATGTCGAAATTTTAATTATTAATCATTAATCAGTAAGAAACTCACTTTACCGAGTGCGCCCTTATGATTTAAAGTCGCATTTCATGTGATGTTCTCGCATTGAACACGCCTTAAACTTCATAAATATTTGACAATTGAGACTAGATTTAAGTATGATTAACAATCTTTATTATATTTGTTTCATATCTAATCACACAATTATAAAAGTATCTCTAATTATTAAATAGCCTATAAGCGTCTCTAATCCCTATTATAATGCATATAAATTCTCGGTTGTAAGCGTATTGTTAGCTTTCTCCATGTGCCTCAGTGCATGGAAAAAACAACTAGTCTAGAATCCAAAAAATTGGAGCCCAACTCATAAAGGATCCACTAGATTATTATAAACACATTAAAGATAATCGCTTTGCAGGTCTTGGGTACACCTACGCGGGAGCAGATTCGCGAAATGAATCCCAACTACACAGAATTCAAATTTCCACAGATCAAGAGTCATCCATGGGCAAAGGTAAATTATATATTTTTATCGTATTCTTTGATTGCCAACATACATAACATTTATATATGTATAATATTATTCTCTTAATTGTATGCACTGTAGATCTAAAATTAATATTATCGGAATATTTTTTCTTAATTTATAATCTACTTATAAGAACTTTATTAGGACCAGTATAAAATGTATTGACTAATCTGCTGTATGGAGCGTTAATTTCATATAATTGGTGAACATTTACTATGAAGTATTATAGAGTGGTAAAGATGAAACATTTATTTATTTTACTTACGATAGTGAATGAATGCAATTTTGGTTATTAAAATTAATTTCTTCTGGATCAATGGCCAGCATCAACGTCGTTTAAAAGACTCTTCGAGAGTTTACCAGTTCTTTCTTATTCACTTGAATTAGGAGTAAATCTTACAAATGTAATATTGCTTTTGATCTTAATAAGTGTATATTCGATAAGCACTTTTAACAAATGACTGCAACTAATACAAAGTAAAACTCACATAGTCGCGTACTTACAGCATTTGTTGGAGCGAATGACGATGCCCAAGTCACCCACTGACCACCAGCGTATCAGAGTAAGGCACCGCTAACAAAAACTAAATGACGACATTATGTTTCCTATATGTTAATGGTTTATACTGTATTTTTGTATATAAAGAAATAAGAGAAAACGATCCAAATTTTGTGGCAGATCCAAGTACTAACGTTTAGTACAAGTACAAAATTTTGTTAGGAGATAACATCGCACACACGTTACAGGAGCTCCTGAGATGTTTGTCTACGTTTAAAAAATGCTTTTATGTATAGGATGTTTGATAAAAAATCAATTCCTATAATTAATGTCGGCGTTTAGTCTTATTCGCATTTTGACGAACTTCAATTCATTATTTTAGCCATAAATTAAAACTATTTATTCTAAATTTCACTAAGCCAGCTGTGTTTATCAGAGATGAGTATTCTTCAGTGTCTATTAATGCCAAATAGCAGAATTACTTATGTGAATAAGGTGGTTATAATATACCTAAGTACGTCAGAATGCGAAGTACTTTGAAATAAAGGTACCTCGGCATGTATTAGGGTTGCCACAAAGTAAATAAAGTATTTATATTGGTACTTTATTTCAAACTCCCAAGTGCCAACCCTACTTTTGACTAATAGAATCTACTGATTACTGTCGGTGTTCAGAGTGGTGAGGCGTGCGTGTTCTCTACAACATATACAAAGTTTAATCCAATTTGAAGTAGGTTGACATTTCTAACATTTAAATTAACACTATCTGTACATACATACACTTTAGAATTCATGATTGCACCACTCTAATCGTATCTGTTTTAAGGTTTGATAGCAAGTTTTCTAATAACTATGCCTTTTTTAATTTATACGTTGTCACGTATGTCTACATAAGGAAATAAACAGCCACAACACAAAATGGAAATTCATATGATTTTTCATATTGAAGTTTCATTAACAATTAGCCTTGGCCTATTCTATAGAATTTATGATTATTATTGTGTGATCTTCAGTGGTTTTTTTTTAATCTGTAGATAAAAACACATTGTTGAATTAATAGTAAGACATTAATATTGACTTGAATTGTTAAAAGATAAATATTTAGCTAGATTTAAATTTGAATAATTTCAATTTTATACACAAAATGATATCAGCAATCAGCAGATGTAGTGTAAGAGATTTTGTAAATTTAAACGAAATTTACTTCGCTTTAGAACAACTTTTATTTATTTATTGTAAATTTCATTACTTTTAATCTAATATGTCATTACATATTAATCCTGTTAACGATAAAAAGTTTATAGACATCCTTAGTGCTTATTGGGATTCAGCGTGTAATTATGTGCGTAACTCTTGTATAACGCAGTACTATGTGAATTGGTATTGATCTTTGAATTGAAATTTTGTGCTTCGTTGATAGGTTAGCTTACCTATAACGAGAGATTGACGTTTTAAGTTATAATAGAATAAGAGCGAGCGAGACAGATATTGTTTGGTGATGGTCTCGCCTCTCAACCGCACATCTTGTGTACATATTCACATTTTATAAACGCTTTACACGTTTTAGGTATTCCGTGCGTGCACCCCACCGGACGCAATATCGCTGGTTTCGCGTCTGTTAGAATATACGCCAGGGGCGCGTCTCTCTCCACTCCAGGCGTGCGCTCACAGTTTCTTTGACGAATTGCGTGAAGCGAGCGCAAGACTTCCCAACGGACGTCCTTTACCGCCATTGTTCAACTTTACGGATTATGAGTTGTCTATTCAGCCTTCGTTAAATGACTTCTTGAAGCCACGCGCGGCTGCTACAGAAGCTGCGGCTACAACGCATGAACATGACGCCCATGGTGAGTTTAATTGCTTCTATGAAGGGGTTTGATTGGTGGCACAGATTACATGGGTCTTGTTTATGGGAACATATGATATTTAATTTACAATTATTCATTATGTCTAGGTGATTACGAAATCTTGGTCCAAAACGTATGTATGAAATATGTTTTTGACGTACAACATTCAATGAATCTTACAATAGGCTTTATGTTAGAAGAAAGAGGAATATCTGTTGTTGTTAATTATTTTATTTAATTTAATAATATACCGTAAAAGCTTTTAAAATTGAGTTATGGTAAATTTACAATTCTAGGTGAAAATGCAGCAGCGAGCGGCACTAGCGGCGGCTCCCCAAGCGCATCGTAGACACACATTTGACGAGCGTCGCCTACGTAAATACAACCAATAGCCGATAATTATAAATCGCTTTGAGGCTATCTGCCCTGGCCCAAAATTTTTATATATTAGCCTTTTTACACCCTTTGCTATACATTAAACAAGCGTGTTTTCTTAAATTTTGATATAACCAATATAGCATCGTACAAAATTTTTGTGTGAAAATTATTCATATGGTTCCAAATAATACAAAAAACAAATTTGTTTAAATTTCATTTTTTATGCAAATCCGTAAACTACAGATATTAATTACTCCATGATAGTGACAGCAGATTATAAATTTGATTCATTGATTGGTTATATATGACATCTAGGATCAATGTCAAATGTCAAATTCATTCATATTCGTTCGAGTTTAGTAAATTTCTACTGTACGAGTTAATTTTTGATCAAAATACGACGAAATACGGGCTACTGTAAGCGTCTGTTTTAAATATCTAAATTTAGTGAAGTCTTGAAAATTGACACTGTTAGTGCCAAGTGTTAGCTTGACCGACAGTGTTGCCAACTGGCAAATTTTAAAATTGAAATTAATTTAGTTCTGACAATTTAATTATTTTGACGAAGTATAAAAATGGGCAAATCTGTGTCAGAGTAGCCTCAATTGGATTTGTAGTTGCTTTGCTAGAGGTGTTGTGTCGCTTATTGTATTTTGCGGACAGAGGTCGATAATTTGTACTAAAAGCGAGCGTTTAATGCACAGACGGATGTAAGTGAATATTTTTTTGGGCTGTTAAATTTAATGGGTACTAAATGTTTATGAAATATAATTTTTTCGCTTAAACGTGAATTACAAAGCTGTCTGTGTGCTTCCTCGCTCGGAATTTAGATCGAGAATCGTTTGTACGCTAATTAGTGATAGTTATTTTTTGTGTTGGCCATCGGGAAATTTTAATGCGTAATAGGTGTGACGTAGCATATTTCGATGAAGCTTGGCATAGTCGGTAAACGCCTATTATATTATGCAATTTTTTGTTTCCTCTTGCACAGATTACTGAGCTATTCCTGTGTGGCATTGTCTCTTTCTAACATAACTAACAGGAAAGAGATAGATGCTCAGTACGTCTATACGCATAGGACGAGGAATTGGCTAATATAATGTAGGCCCATTATAGGAGGATAAATTTGTAGTAACCCGGTATATTACTTTGTACTTTTGTAAGCTCAAAACTACGTTGTGTACATACCTCTATACTCGATTCCGAAAGTTGGTTAACGACAGATTGTCATCTGGATTTATTTTGTATATTCTAAAATTTTGCGGTAGATTAAGAACTGTTAGCTACGTATAGAATTTCAATACTGTATCCAAGAACGCTTTTAACTTAAAGATCACGGAACAAAAACGTATTAGTGGTCTAAAGTTTCCAATAGAATACTTGAAACTCAGTTTTATTCTGATTTTATTAGCATATTAAAATATGTAAGACACGTATCCAAAATATAAATCAAACTTCAATTTAAATAAAAGTTATCAAACTACTTTTGTAAGCTAGAAAAATCTATAAAAGCTATGAAAAAATCATAAAAGTGGCCAAATTTTCGATTGATTTACATTTTTGAATACGGGCCTTTAAGCTTTTGATGTACCATTAAGCGGTGTTGACAATTCTATGCGTTTTTGTTAGTCCGTTTTGGCTTTTACGTCAAGTACGAAGGTAGGTAATCCCGCTTGAGCTGTAGCCCGTAGAGTAATTGCATACACTGTCGAACGTACAGACACGTAGTTACGTGCTTTAGACTGTCAACAGTATCTCGCTCACGAACTGTCAAAAGTACAGACAAATAGCTCACGTACTGTCAATTGTCAAAAGTACAGAGAAAGGCTCGCGTATTGTCAATTGTCACAAACACGTAATTACGTGCTTATTAACTGAAGAACCTGATTTGCAGACTTTTGTACTTGCTTATCGATATAGCAGACAATTATTTCATCGCATACAATGGCATTGTAAATTTTTATGACTAGCGTCTACTGATCTCTCAAATAATTTTAATAATTAATAATGTCTCAGAATATTATCTATTGTATAAACGATTCAAAGATTCAATAGATATTTGTTTAACGTAGCGACTTCTATTTCTTTCGCAGATTATCTTCTGGATAAATGTATATTGCACTGTCTGTGTCCCATTGTGACGTCATAGTTTTTCGATATTGTATTCTATAAAATAATCGATACATATTTCTGCTGTGTAAAGTTTATCATTGGAAACACTATATAAGTAGTCATTTATGAGGTAATATTAAATTCATCGTCATAGTGTTAAGTAAGGGCGATTTCGTTTTGCGCTTCGGAGCTGGCGTGTTACAAATTAGGGGAGGTTTAAGCCTTTTAATATAAAGTAACGAACTCTTTTATTCATGGTTTAGATGTAGCTTTAATTCAAATAACCTTGGGTGTGATTTTTCACCTTTATTTTTCATTAGTGAATAGTATGTGTACAAATTCGGCAAAATGTAGCGAATTTGTAAGTGGGTCTAGTACGAACCGGGGAAGTCACGAGCAAGTATTGTTGACGATTTATTTTGTATCTATATCTACAGACCTGTGTACTATAATGAACATCTGTTGATTCCCGTCAAACCCATACGGCCTCGGCCAAGTATATAATACACCTGTATTACTATTATGTATGTACGTACGTATAAATTTCTAGTATATTAGGAATGTAACGCGCTCGGCGCAGATTTCAAATCACACATAGTGGAGCTTAGTTTTCGTCCCTAAGGCTATTGATTTGCTGACACACCTTTATAATTCGTGTAAATATATTATTATAATTATTATCTTTATGGTATGACTCTTGAGTAAAGTTAATCGGTAGAAGGATTCGCCCGCTCTTACAGTTAGAGCAGCCTCGAGCAGTGCATACGGCACTTGGAGACGTGTTCGGTAAGGGCCGCGATAGGTTAGATACACACTGTATTTTATTAAGTCTACCTATTATGAATTTTGTAATCGACGTTGCTTCTAAAGACCCTCTGTGTAAAAAGTTAAGACACACTAGTGACCTGATTTTTGAAGCGATGTTTCTGGAAAATTTGAACCCGTTTAAATTGTCACTTTCACGATTTACGTGCACTTTTACTACTCGAGAATTTTCAGAAATACATACTTCGAAATGGGGTTGACTTATATAAATTATTTAAAGTAAAAGAGTTTTTCTTATTACTAGTACTGTAATATTAAATTTAATAGTGAGTGAAATTTGTATTTTGTTTTAATTTGATTTACTGAATTTGAATACATCGTAACACCCATATCGTTGTTAGTTATGAATGAAATAACATAATTATAAAAGTAAATATTAAATGAATAGTACATGGCTTTTTATTTTCTCCTTCCTATCCTTTTGTTAAAAGCGTAAAAACCAGTTATTACAAATAAGTATGGTTCATTTTGCCAAAGTATACAAGTGAACCTAACAAGTGTATAAGTGATACATTTTTCTATAATGCAAATTGAGAATATAAATCCTCTAAATTCGTTGTTGCTATGTATGCGTTCCGGCGTTAACTAAGATGATCATAAGTAACTGTTTCGTGTTTGGATTTTAGAATTAGCTATAATCGTAAATAAATTTATATATATTTATGCCTTAATTATGTTTTAAAATAGAGAAGAGGATATAATACGAAACTAGTACTATTCGATCAAAAGTTGGAGGATACACTTCATATTCCATTCGAGCTTTCTCTATTATCTTTTAAATCTCTTTTCGAAGCAACTTATCTACCTTATATTCTTCTACCTACGCATGTAATTGTTGTAGGTCACGAATTTATATTCGGGTTATGTTTGTATTTGCTTCTGTTTGAATGTTTTTATAAAAAATGCCTACAAAAAACCTAAACCATAAATCTTTACAAAGTTAAGCGACCTAAAAGACTCGTCACTCCATACCATGAACAATTTTTAAAATAGGTTAGGATAATATTTCTATCCTATTGTCAAGATAGCTTTTTTTAATGTTTTGCTTGCCGTTAATCCCTAACCATATAGGTCCAAAGCTCTTTATTGACATGAAGTTATGTCAGTAAATGAAGTACACCTTAAACATTTGTTATTTTCATGGAAGGTATTCCACACAACTCGTGGAATGCCTAAAACAGTCTTACATTAAATGCAATGTAACTATAGAAATAAAGAGAAAAAATATTTAACGCTAAAATACATAAATGCCCAACATAAATATTATATATATATGTTGACCGCCTGACGGGTTCATAGATTTTCTATAATTTTCCTCGCAATAGATCACTAGACTGACAAAAAAAAACTTTAGACTGACTGTGATTGAATTTTACGTAATTTCATGCAGTCACCCGACTTTGACAGCAAATTTTTAAGTGTGTTTTCATAATTCATATTATGTTGTCAAATGTCAATAGTCATTTCTCTACACCCACTTTTTGTTTTGTCTTTTGTATTTTGAAAATAAAAATAATATTTTAAACATTTAAATAATACGTTTAAGTCTTTAAAATTTGGCTCAAATAATAAATAGTAATCAGTGTTATGCGAAGGTTCCTATCTATCCTATCTCATAAAGATATTAATTAGATTATTTGCGAAGATAAAATTAAATATAATATATAATTTACAAATTAAAAATGCACGAAGCTTACGAAGTTACACATTTACTGAATGCATCAGTGCAAATAGAAACAATAGCTGCTTATGGTTAGTATCACAATTTTGGAGTATAGTTTGTATATAAATTATAATTTTTGGTCTTTTCTACAAGATCAATAGCCTCGAATTCTCTAGAAATTCTCTATTCTCTACTTAGTTCTTATTTTAAAAGAGCTATCCAAGTTGGCCATTGCTACGTTTGGTCGTAGTGGTATTTTTTTATTCTATACATTTACATTTGAACTGTGATATGTGATGACAAGATTCGTTCTTAATATGTTATTATAGATGGTAACCTGTTGCTGGGAACACGGCAAGGACATCTGTTAATGTATTCATTATTAATGAACAAAGATACGCAAAAGTATGAATTGAAAATGATTAGATATTGTAAAAACTTTAGTAAGAAACCAATACAACAAATTGAAGTTATTGCAGGTAAAGTCTTGATGGTAATGTATTAAATACAGTAAATTTAACTTGTATACTGCCTTCCTTTTTTTCTGTATTTCAAATGCAGTGTTACTATGCATATTTTGAAAAACCACATCCTCCTACTCACAATGTATGCTTACAGTCCAACATCATGGAAATAGTAGCCATTGGGGAAGAGCTCCACACATGTTATATACTAACTATAATTTGTTTGTATACTAAAGATTTTGTCATATATAAATAACTATAACTATACTATACTAACTAACTAACAATAAGGAAACTGCTTGTAAATTGAAGTCAATACATTTTTTTCAGAGGATAGATTACTATTATGTCTCACAGATAATGTGCTTTCATCGTATGATATGAATGGCCTCAACTTTCCTTTGGTGAAGACATTTGCAGATACGAAAGGTGCATCTCTGTTTGCCCTAGACAATAAGGTAGGACACTTTTAGAAATACACAGTGTACATAAATATGTGTGATGTTAATAAAAATATATATATAAGAATAAGTGACATACATACATTTATTCTTATATATATATTTTTATTAACATCTTGATCAATACAATATTTTCTTTAACAAATATTGATATAATATATATTTATTTCAGTCAGCTACATCAATGACTGGTGAATCAAACACAATAGTACATTTATGTGTAGCTGTAAGAAGAAAATTGCAACTATATTATGGTAAAAATGGAGAGTTTAAAAAACATATATTTGACTTCACAATACCTGATGTACCAAAGGTGATGGCTTTAGGTCAACAATATCTTTGTGTTGGGTTCAAAGGCGAATATACTTTTTTTGATGTAAGTTTTCTAAATTAATTTAGCCATTTTCTATGAGTGCCATATTGCAAAGCAAATCTATAATACAGATTTAAGAGAACTAGTGGTTAAGTTTGTACTTAAGGTGTATGTAAATATAGAAATACAAGTCAATGCGGAGATTAGACTAAATGGAATGTTCATGTATAGGCAAAACATCTCTAACAAGGCTCACTTGGCCCTACATAGAAAAGTGCTTATCCCGACGCAAAGTAGTGGTTTTTGGGTGAGGTAGAGATAGAATTAAAGTAGAGAAAATGCTGTGGAAATGAGGGTGTTAAGATATAAAAATAATTTTAATATTTGCAGTTCACTCTTAATTCTAATAATAATTTTCTTACAGTTATCATCACATAATTCAACGGACTTATTCCCTCCAAGTAGTTCAAAATCCTTGGACCCAACAATAGCTAAATATTCAGAAACATCCTTTCTACTTGGCCGAGATAACACTTCAGTTTTAGTGGAAGAAGCTAAAAAGAAGTCTTCTGAAATTAAAAAGACAATGAAAAGGATTGATGATCCAACAATCTCGAAATATTCAGAGTCATCGTTCCTACTTGGTCGAGATAACACTTCGGGTGAAGTGGAAGAAGCGAAACAAGAGACAGTTGAAATTAAAAAGACAATAAAATGGACTGATGCACCGCTCGCAGTTGGTAATTTTAATTTTGTTTTCATGTTAATGTTTACTTTATTCATAATTTTGTACAATATGCTATGGTAATGCTCCTCCCTCCATACTGATTTTGTAATCTTAAAAGAAACTGTAATATGTTGTTGCTTACAATTGAGTGCATTGAATTTGCAGTACACTTATAAGCAAAATAGCATTGGAACAATAAACAATATAGTTTTCATGTTCTTTTCCATAAAATTGGTTCAATGGCATAGTTAGATTGTTTTTCATGCCTTACCTGTGCTTTCACACACATATACTTTTATTTATCAAAAAGTATTTCCTATGACGTCACAGATTTATATTATTACTGTAGTGTATTACCTCAAAAAAATTGTCAAGTGTGTTATTGTCTTTCATTTTAAGCTTTCGGGTTTTCACTTTTATTATTATATAATATATTTTCTCTTCATTGAGACATCACATTACGATCTAACCTAACCGTATGGATATTTAACATAAGAAAATATACAATACTTACAGTCTGTTAAGGGAAAGACAGTCTGCTGTGTTTCTTTTTTACGTACAACTGTTTCCACTTAATTCCAAATATTGCATATTCCAGTTTGGGATGAACCCTTCATTCTGGGTTTGCTACAAGACACCGTTGTAGTGCAAACAGTTGAACCGCCTCTCTTCATACAAACATTTGTTGAATTGAATAAAGCAAGACTTATGTACAGGTGAGATTTCTTATGCCTTAATAAGTAATTAACATATGATTATTTGATAAATATATTTACAATTAATATGATTTGGGCTACTGTGATATTGAGAGCAGTGTTGGCCTTGTGGCTTAAGCGTGCACTCGAAAGCCTTGAGCAAAAAAACCGCATTTAACACTCGCTCGTACTGCGAAGGCATCCGTCTCAGGAAACCGTATCTTGAACTCAAAAATCGACAGAGTATGTCAAGCACAGGAGACCTTGTTTATTACGATATTATTATCATAATACAATCAACAAATAGACATCTGAAGGCAAGAGCGAACGTTGTAGTACCACTATCTTCTCTTCATTATTGAGATATCATTTAATTTTATGAAACTATAGAAATTTTTGTTAACGTGGAATTCAAAAACGGTTAAATATAAAATTTATTTGACTTCTCACATAAATAGCATTTTCTTAAATTTTTTGTAACATTTACTTAACCGGATTTTTCACGTGTTTATTTCATATGTCTGTGTTTAAACTAATAGCATTGCAACGTTTGAACATATATTAGGTCCTTACATATGAAATTGGCGTTTTGTCTACTGGCCACTTTGACCTCAAATATCTCCTCTTTGGTTAGGAATTTCAAATTCAAATTTGTCCAGCTATTTACTCATGTATTTGTGCTTCGATGACCGTCATTCATTTGTTTTTTTATTCTGTTTTTTTTTGTTTGCGTCACTCATTTTAGAAAATGGAAAACTTAAAGTATCGCATTATTTACGAGTACGAGTTCCGCCGTGGCACTAGTGCTGCGGAAACGACTCGAAGGGTGAATGATGTGTATGGCGGTCATGTTGCAAAAGAAAACACAGTTCGTTTTTGGTTCCAACGTTTTCGTTCTGGAAATTTCGACCTGCAGAACATGCCCCGTGGACGGCCTGAGACCCAAGTTGATAATGAAGTATTGAAGGCTATTGTGGAAGCGGATCCATCGCAAACCACGTCCGAGTTAGCTGCAGGCTGCGGTGTTAGTGATAAAACTGTTTTAATTCACTTAAAGCAAATTGGGAAGATTAAAAAGCTTGAAAGGTGGGTACCTCACGAATTGACTGAAGCAAACCGGCAAACGCGCGTTCAGTAATGTAACGCGCTGCGTTACATTACTGAACCGGCACAATAATGAAGGTATTTTAAACCGAATCTGAATCATCAATAACCTGTGATGAAAAATGGATTCTTTACGATAATCGGAAGCGCTCAGCGCAATGGTTAGATCCTGGCCAGCCAGCCAAATCCTGCCCCAAGCGAAAATTTACCCCAAAAAAGTTACTTGTAAGCGTTTGGTGGACTAGTGCCGGTATTGTTCATTGCAGTTTTCTCAAATCTGGCCAGACTATTACGGCTGATATCTAATGTCAGCAATTGCAAACCATGATGGAAAAGCAAGCGACTAAACAACTTAGGCTGGTCAATCGCTCCACGCCACTGCTACTTCACGACAACGCTAGACCACACACTGCACAACAGACGACTACAAAATTAGAAGAGCTTCAATTGGAATGTCTAAGATATCCTCCGTACTCCCCGGACCTTGCTCCAACAGATTACCATTTTTTTTCGAAATTTGGACAACTTCTTGCAAGGGAAAAAAATTAACTCTGGTGGGGCAGTCCAAATCGCCTTCACGGATTTTATTGATATTGATCCCGTCCGACTGGTTTTTTAGTAAAGGGATCAATGAACTACCTGAGATGGCAAAAGTGCATAGAAAACAATGGTTCATACTTTGATTAATTAAATATATCATATTTAAAAATATTTGACTTTTTGTTCCTCCCATACAAAACGCCAATTTCATATGTAAGTAATACCTAATATAATATTATCTTTAAAAAAAATACTATACCAGTTTATAACGCGAAACTGTAAAATCATAAATATAGTATAAATTATCTACGAATGAATTTTTGAAATAAATGAATAAATACCTTAATAATAATAGAGCCTCAGAGAGAGAGAGAGCCTTTCCTCTGATCTTTGCCAATAGTCTGCCAGTCTTTTCCTGCTGTTTCTAACAACTCAACAGCCCACCTTGTTTTTGGCCTGCCTACTCTTAATCAAGCTTATGTCAGCTTTCTGTGGACAAAAGTTCGAGGATCAAACTCCAATTATTATTTTCAGATGTAAGCGTGGTCTGATATTTGTTTCATCTGTGGGTCAAGTTTGGTGTCTCACTTCTGTAGATATCACGAAGCAAAGAAAACAGTTGCTGAAAGACAAGCACTTTCAAATTGCGATAGATTTAATGGTGAGTAATAAAAACAAGTTATATCTATCTGTAATTTAAAAAAAACGCATCGAGGATTATGGTTCCACGGTTGAAATTATTGTGATAGTTAGATAGATAGTTACATAGACAGCAAACAATCTTTTACTAATATAAATTTTAATAGTTTTTTGAACTACGCTGGAGTTTCATCCCTTGGTTGTCGACATCCCCAGGTGGAACTTCTTGCTCCCTCCTATGTTCCCTAGACAGTATAATAAGGCTTTAAACATGCATCTCTTGCGCAGGCTTTCCCCTCAAGCCACATCTCACTTAACATCAGGTAGGATTGTGGCCCAACGTCTGACCGGTTCTGTATAAAAAAAGAATATTAATATTTAAACTATAATTTCTAAAGATTCCATTATATTCATTAAATATCTGTGACTGTAGATGGGAAGTTATATTCCGTCATTAGTGAATCCGTTTTTAATTTTGATATCAGTATTTCGTATCATCTAATTCCGTAGCTTATTGTAGATCTGAAACTTCTCTGTCAAGATCTAAAACGAGTTATATATAGCTCCAAATTATTTGGTGAATTGAACACGCTTCGATGAAATTTTTATATATATATTATGGCAATACTGATCACACTTCACTTGGATTTTTTTATGTAATGTAGAATTATGATATCAGCAAGTTTTATAAAGTTAAACAAGTATTTCTATGTTGTACCATATACCACAAAATCAATTATGTAAAGTTCTAACATATTCCCCATTTATTTATAAAAACATAATTTTTACCCTTTAACATATCTTGATGGCTGGAATCCTTCCACGGTCAGCTTCAGACACTTTCTTTTGCGGTGGAATCGTGTTCCGGTGAGGATCTACTCTGGTAGATACGACTTCCAATTGTTTAATAAAAGAGTATACTCCTTCCTCAAACGCCGGACGCGCGCAGTATGCTCGTCATCTTTCCTATAAGAAAAATCTTCCTACTGCGACGGACAGAGTTGCAGTAGCTATAAAACAAGTTGCTTATCATTTTTGCACTTTTTGTAAAATAAAACTTTGAAATGTGTGTTTTGTTTCTGACTAACATTATGTGATGTATGGTATGATGACGGTTCTGCGGCTGTCAAATAAATGTTAAAACATAAATTATACTAAAAATAAATACGAAATTATACGATATAGCTAAAGTTTTTAAAGTCAACAAACCAACTATTAATAAATCATAAATCAAAGTTACCCTAATTAACGAAATAAATTAATGAGCCGATGTGTTTGGAAGAGGAAAACGTTTGGTTATTGCAGTTCAACTTTCGTTGAACAAAATGTTTCATTTTAAAGTTAAAAAACGCAAGTTCATCTTTTAAACGTGAGATTATTAACCTATATATATATGTAAAATTATCGTTTGTAGTTTTGCTTATTTATAAAAAAAAATGAGATTATACGTGAGAAACAACGCATTATGTGTAAGATTAGGAAACACAAAAATAAAATAAAAATACCTGTGTCAGGGTTCCCAGCTCCAGCTCCAGCTTCAGCTTTTGGCCAGCTGAAGTCATTCGTCAGGTTTTCGTGGGTAGAGTTTATTAAGTCCGTGTCCCACATAATCCCTGCTGGAGTAAAATACCGTAGGTATATGCGTAAAAGCATTTCCTGACGTTAATAAGAGGGTTCCCAACCCTTCCACAACATACATACATTAAGATTATTGTTATTAAAAAAAGTTATGTGTTATTGCAGTTGGTCAAGTTAGAAACGAGAGATTTTAATATTTCAAATAAGAACAGAAACCGCAGGGTTCCTCATCACATCACAGAACCTTTCTGATAAACCCTTATTTCCAGAAACTATCAGATAATTCGCCAGAAGAAAAGAAGCAAACAATTGATTCTATACAAATGCTGCACGCACTCGACCTATTTGATAGCAAACAATATTCGCAATCTATGAAAGAATTCATCAAACTGAAAACGGATCCAGCTGAAGTCATAAAACTTATTCCAGAGTTGGACAATAAGTTTGAGGGAAAAGAAAATGTATTAAAAGGGAAAGATTTAGAGAACGCCCTAAACGCTTTGATAGAGTATTTGGTGGAACTGAGATTTCAAATTGGGACGAATACGGAAGGTTCCAGTAAGAGTGAATCTAATCAGCGGAATGTGGCCCAACAGTTGGAGTTGATCGATACAACTCTGCTTAAATGCTATTTACAGGTATTTATAAATTATGTAGTTATGTTTTTCGGACATGTTACAAAATGCCTTCTTATACATTGATTTTAGCACATAAAATAATTCATAAATTTATTTATTTTGAGTAAATGATATTCTATTTCTTAAGACTTCACAACTTCTTTTTTACCGTAACGTTAAAATATGGCGTGATCAAAGTGTGCTATTGTTTTAAATGTCGACACCAAGTGACCCATGTGTCCGTGAAGGATTCAGTTTTTTAAATGAACTTTAATATTCCTGTCCTTTTGTAATAATTAAGTATAAAAAAAGTGTTTGTACTTATGGATACGCGTTGAAAGTACTTCAAAATCAAAAGTTTTTATTTCAAATAGGCCTTTGCAGGCTCTTATGAAACGTCTAGTTGCACGGTTCCAAAAAGTGGGTCTCATGGAGAAGAACCGGCAAGAAACTCCATGGACACTCTTTTCAACAATGGTTTAGCTTACAAAGAATCGGTTACAATAGTAATAATCGGCTGAGAAGTTTATATAATGCAAGGTATACAGAGATTCTATGCAAAAGAAAATTGAGTTTTTACTATTAGTGTAAAATTAGGTACACACACTTGTACAGCGCAAGTTGCCAGCGAAGCCGCACATGCAGAGATGAATTAGCGCCATACATCTTTATCGTCAACATAGTCTTGGATTTTATAATACGCTTTTTTAATTAGGATTTCTTTGATGACGTTTTTGAACTTTTTAGTCGTAAGATCAGTTACACACTTCTTTGGCGTAACGTGATAAAAATCTTTTCAAAAATTTTATTTTGTTTGTAGAAAAACGACACTAATAATAGCAAAAAGTTATTTAATACATTGAATGTTTTATTATAACCCATTATCTAGTAAAATAATATTTATTTAAGTATCACAAAATAACTAAAATGTTGACTATGGCTAACTTCAGGGTGTCGGTATGCGCGCGCATCGTAAGAATTTACTTTCATAATTTTTCCCTAACACGCCAAAAGAAGTGCGTAACTTCAATAACTATTTATTTTATTTATAACTTACTATACACTACTCAAATGTATGTAACATACAGGCCGAGATACACATTTTAATATTATATACACAAATACATATTTATTTATACCCTCATTTTTATTTAATTTTATTATTTTACAAAGTGTTAATAAATTAATATTTATTACGATACATACTTGTTACGTTGGAAACTGTTTGGTGAATAACTCCAATATCTTGGTTATTAGCTACTGTATGCATAAATTAAATAATTATTTCATATTTTCCTCAGACGAACGACGCATTTGTGGCTCCTCTCCTCCGTCTGAACAATTGCAGATTAGAGGAAGCCGAGAAGACGTTACACCAACACGGAAAACACAGCGAGCTGATCATCCTCTATCAGACAAAGGGACAGCACACAAAGGCACTGCAGTTGTTGAGAGAGCAGGCATCACAACCAGATTCAAGTCTTAAGGGATATCACAGGACCAAGAACTACTTACAACACTTAGGTAAAAATGTCTTCTATGTCGCTTATATAGCGCTCCACGGATCAAGCTGTCAAAGTCCTATACATGATTGATTTCTTCCAATATGATATTAAAACCTCAAATGATGATACGGAGTGGTATGATTTTATCTACAACCTCAGCCTCAGATACAGCCTTGCTTCTGCAATATGAAGGAATAAGATATGAAAAATGTGTCTATTAGTTGAGCTTGTTTGTCAAGGTATTTATTTATTTAGTCCACCTCATTATTCTACCTTAACAGTTACAACTTATTCACGTCACAATAATACCTACACCGGTTATCCTACATAAAAAAACATTTTAATTATATTTATATGCTTAAATCTTATAACAATATAGGAACTCTTGTGAACTCAGCCAGTGTACAAACAAATAGGTCTACCTCGGTTGAAATTTTGTTTATTATTTGTATTGCTCGCGTGAGTGGCGCTTTGTTATACAAGTTGGAATATGCGCGCGGAAATACAAAAGTTTTGACGGAAGCCTCAGGTTTATACTTGGTATACGTAGACCCAGTCTCTCCATAATATCTAGATTATGAAACCGACCCGTAATTATCTTAAATAAATACACTAACAAAGCTAGCTCGCTTCTGAGGCGTAGCTGGTAACCTACCATACTCAGAACAAACAGGGTTGGGTACAACGGATACACTCCATACAGTCTCTTGTCGATTCATTATTTACTAGCTGACCTGACAGACTTTGTTCTGTCAAATAGATTTGGAATGTGGCAGTTTTTTGTTCCTACCTATTTTATAGTTAGCGCAAAAAAATCTCCTGAACTGAACCGTCACCCTAATGATAGGGCAGTGTGTGTAACGAAACGTTCACCCTAAAACGTTTGCATGGGAAAAAGAAAAGGGCTGTTTTTGGGTTTTCCCGGAAATTATTCGAATTTTTCTCGCCGTAAAAACCATGCTTAGACTTCAACAAACATTAAAAAAAAAGAATTGGTACAATTGGTCCAGGCGTTGTAGAGTTATGCGCTTACCAACACATTTTGCGATTCATTTTTATATTATAGATTATTAATGCAATAATATACGTCAAATTACGTAGGTATATTTAATTATTACTTTTAGATCTTATAATGAACTTTACATTATTTCGTTTAATGATAACGTTTTAGAAGTTGCTCCAAGTATTATACAATAATTTCGTTGCAATGTTTGAGACATTGCACATTATAATTAAATTATATTATGTATATGTGTCTTTTTACTTTCTATTTTTAATGTATTATCTTTTTAGTTTAGTTTGTTTTTTTTGTTCCTGTTTAGTTTTGTCTTAATAACTGTGTATAACATGTATTTTTGCACTTCTCGCCTATCTTATGTAATTTAATACATATTTTTTCTTTACTCACAGTGGTTGCCTGGAAGAGATCGCTGGAAAGCGATAAGGCCGCTGGTTGACCTCCTTTTGATTTAATTATGTTCAATTTTTTATATTGTAATGTAACGAAGTGTTAATAAATGAATAAATAAAAATTGTTAAAAACAAAAATATTATTAAATCAAAAGGAGGGCAACTGGCGGCCTTATCGCTTTCGGGCGATCTCTTCCAGGCAACCACTGCGAGTAAAGAAAAAAAATCTATTAAAGTACATAAGATACCAATAAACAATACCATTTCGGTTCATCATTTTGAATTTTTCATATTATATTGGAAGCAAATCAGGAGTAACAGTGCGATCCATGTAAGGAACCTAGATCCGCCCTTGATTCAGTAAATATTTGTCTGTGTCTTCAAAGCCTAAGCTTCGGTTCACAAGTGTATATTCAACAGGCGCGGAACACATGAACCTTATATTCAAATTCTCTGATTGGATATTAAAAGAACATCCCGAGGAAGGGTTAAAAATATTTACCGAAGACATAGTAGAAGTAGAAAACCTACCTAGGCCAAAGGTCCTAGATTTTCTACTACGAGAACACGACACTTTGGTGATACCCTACCTCGAACACGTTATACACACATGGAATGACACACACGATCTGTTTCACGATGCCCTCATAAATATGTATAGAGAAAAAATCACTGATAAAAAAGCGAATTGTACTGAAGAGGAATTGCAGCATATTAAGTCGAAATTGGTGGCGTTTTTGGAGAAATCGAGTCATTATACACCGGAAAGGGTGATTTTACATTTCCCAAATGATACGCTATTTGAAGAGCGTGCGGTCATTTTGGGCAAGTTGGGCAGGCATGAGCAGGCCTTGGCTATTTATGTGCAGATTCTCGGTAAGCGACACACTTAACTAATTATTTAAATATTCTTAACAGGGATAATTCATATTTTACAAAACGTGATAATTTTCACTCATAATATATCTGTAAATTAAACTACGATTTTTTTTAGTCTACCAGAGCTGTTAAAGGGACTTCGATGCATTTGTTGTCTATAAATTCTTGAATGAAGTTTTAATTTATAATTTTTATATAACGACAATTATTACAGGTGACGTAGACAGGGCAATACGTTACTGTGACAACGTATGGACACGTAACGATAAAACAGTAGACGTATACGTAACATTAATGCGTATTCTTGTGAACCCTGAACAGAACAATTCATTAACTGGACCCTTAGCCACTGTACCGAGACACCCGAAGGCCTCCACGCCCGATCTTGAGACGGCTCTAAGTATTTTGGAAAAGCATGCGGATAAAATATCACCTATTAAGGTGAGTGCCACACAAACACATATCAATAGTATATATGTAGGAGTCAAGACTGTTAATTTTTCTCACTTAGGCTTTCTTAGTTTAATAACCGCGTGAAAATAATATCGTCTATTTTTTTTAAGCCAGTAACTTGTAACGTAACTGTGTTTTATAATACGTTATCCTAACTGTGAATGGGAATTACTTGTGGATACGCAGATTAATAAAAGGACTTGGGTACTCAATACTGTAGTTTATATTTTCCCCAATACTAATCCACGTCCACACGCGATCGCAGTGCGCAGTAACTACTGATCGCTAGTTCATACATCAAAACGCTTACTCGACACATTCATGCTTACACGTGTCCCTACAAACTGTATATTATATTTTAAATAATCTGTCTCTTTAGAGAATTTGATAGAAAGAGACTAATGAAATAAATGCAATTAGGATGATTTATTTCTTCAAAGAAGTAACTTTATATTTCCCTTTGTATACACCATAATAATTAATTTACAGGCCCTATCAGTACTACCAGATAGCGTCCCGTTGGCCCGTCTCAGTAGTTTCTTGGAGAGTGCCCTTCAAACACAACTCACCATGAAGCGACGAACACAAGTATTAAAAGGATTGTTGTACGCCGAACACACACAGGTAATATAAAAAAAATAATATTCATTCCTATCCCTTGTATAGTGTGGAAAAAGAATGAGAAGGCAGAGGAGTAACAGTGTTGTCAATATAACAAAAATAGATTCAGAACGGCTGTAACTTCCAATTTCACGACATGACTGTATAGATTATATTTTTGTAAATTTGACGATTATTTTAACCCTTGTGATTGATTTGCTCCAGTTCAAACAGTTTGTCAAGAATTGGCGATTTAAAAGAGCGGCGGAGAGTATCTAGCCAGTTCTTCTTGCCCGCTCTACGCCCTTGACTTGCGAACTGGTAGTAAATGTAAATTTAACGTCTTTTCTGTTGAAGTTCAACACTTGTTTACCTATAAGAATAAAGTTATTTTGAGTTTCCATCTTACTACGAACTATACTTGAAATTAAATAGTTATAATAAAGGAAAGGATTTGTATGGTATCGAAGTTAAGTGTACATATTGTATGGACAATTGAGACATTCAAGCTGACTGCTGAGCTGACTGAGATTGATAATATTAATTTCATAGACTAGTAGGTAATTAGTAGGTCTAATTTCGGATTTGAGACATTCTGTATTCCTGGCAATGTTTTCCTTCATCCTACGAGCGTGTATTAGATGCGCATATAGAAACTCCATTGGTACAGTAGCGGGGATCGCTACGAATTCAGGGATGACGAGCGCTTGTTGGCCACATCGCTGCTAACCACGTATACTACTTGATGAAATTATCGTAAAGTTGGTGATAAAGCTTCCCTGGTTGCATAGAATTAAACGTTTACTATCCATAAAACCCCCAAATGTAGATTTAGGAAAAAAAGAAAGAAAAAACTTTACTATACATAATAACAGGATGTTGTGGGCAGCCAATCTCTTCCTTTTGACATTGTACTTGACAATAATTTCTACATAACACAAACTGTGTATAATTCAACAATTTTCGCACAATAAGAATATTTTCTGTATCAGCACAGGACAGGTTGACAAGATCTTGTTTAAGATTTTTAGTGAATGTGTGTCATGTGAGTTATGTAATGTTAGTGAAGTGTTTTTAAGAATGTGGTTAAAGATGAAAGGGCCTCGGAAGGGGAAAAACCATTTTGTTAGTGAATTTTGGTTTATATTGCCAGCGCTCCAGACGAGGTTGTGACTTGAGATACAAATAACGACCTTAACCTCCTTACTCATAAAAATTACATTAGTCTAATTTTCCTTTCTACCAAATTGTGTTAACTCTGTGATAAAAATCCACAAACATACTTTAATTAAAACGGTGCAATTAGACTGATGTACTATTTATAAATAGTGTTCAAATTTAGTTAGAACATATTTTTAGCTTTACTTTAATATTTTCAGGTACAAGAGATGAAACAGTTCCATGAATCGAAAAGCATAGTTATAAACGACTATAACGTGTGTCCCGTTTGCAAGAAACGATTTGGGAACCAAAGCGCCTTCGTTCGGTATCCCTCGGGGGATATTGTCCACTATTCCTGTAAATTGGATAAATAATAGGAGATTTATGTCTATATAGGCCGACCGAACTGGCCGTTTAACGTCGTAATTCCAAACTTTGTTTTTAAATAAAAGATTCTAAAACAATCTTATATGTACGTGAAGACTATGTAAATTTATTAATAATAATCAATCAATTAGATAAAATAATTATAGAAACAGCAGTTTGCGTTAGTTTTTTCGTAAAAGTCAAAAATTATTTGCTTCTTGTAAAAGAATCACGAGACTAGCCACAACTCGCGTCTTTTCCACAGACTCAATATTACAATGAAATAAAACGTCAGTTTTGACACATGATACATGACAGAACAATCTAAAAAAATAATAATATGTTAATATATATATTGGCTTATCATTAAGTTATGTCAAAAAGTGGCTTACTTTTTGTTGGGGGACTCTATGAGGAGACCAGCTCCAAGTTAAATAATGTTTACACTGTCACCAGAGACAGATGACTGCTATAATTGTAATGTTGCAATAATTGTTATTTTAATGAAGAAGGAGGATTTGCTTATAAAAAAATTAAGTTGTTCTATATCTATGTCTTAAGGTCTACAAGATACCAGACCATAAATTTAAAAAAAATCTTTTCTCCTGTCATATTTACGCGGCAACGCGTTTTTTCACTAAAAATATAGTAAGTATATGAATGAGGGAGCGTGGATAAAAAATTCAATTGAACAATTAATAGAACGTGTAAATTCTGTTTTTACAAATTGATCATCAAACAAATATGAGAAGCATATTTTGTCGTATTTAAGCATCTTTTTAAGCCATGTATTAAAATATGAAAGTTTAGTCGTGGCAACTTTATTGTGGAATTTTTCTAAGTATACAATTTTATGATCTTTTTGTCATTGGATCTCAACTATGTCACGGAATGCATAAATAAGACCGGAGTACTAGCGAGCGATGTGTATGAAAATTCATGTTAATTTATTTTATTTAAGAAGCCAACGGCTCTAATAAAAATTACAATACCAAATGTATAATAATTAATAAAGAATTTCCATGAACGCCTACCCTAGCAAAAGTACCGAATTAATTGGTCCTATCACTTCATTCTCTTATATCATAGACCAGAATTGTGAAAAGAAGTATATCTGATTGTATTATTTTACTAAAATACTTTTTGGTCTCTGACACGCTGTGGGACAGGTGAGTACTGTGGTTGAAACTGCAATATTTAGTGCGAAATTCAACCAAAAATCCTTATTGATCTAGTATTGTCTTTGGTTAACTTAGCTTTAACACATTGAAAGAAAACATTTTTTTAAACGGATTAAAGCTATTTGTATTATTATAAACTTATAATTATTTTACATAATTTTAAATTTTAATTTTTCCGACGTTTCGCGTGCTTTACAGTGTGCGTGGTCACGGTGACCACTTATTCACTTCACTGTTTATATTGTTAAAATATAAAGCTCACTTATTGTATAGTTTAGTAGAAATTTAGTTCCATACATTGAGGAAGATCATTATTTTAATGGTGATAATACTTTCATACGCTAACTTACCAAATTATTATATTGTTTATAAATTCATATAAATAACTGTTGAAACATGATATTTGTAATAATATAAACTTAACCAGTCTTATAACAAAATAGAAGCTATTGAAAATTGCCTTATCAAAGAAATAAATGTGATTTTATTTAAACTGTTTCAGCGGCAGCGTTAGTTCTCTGTAATATCCAATACCAGTCAGTTTATTTATTTATATTTATCAGTTAGTATTGAGTTTTATTACCCAATTTCGATAGATCTTTAATATCCATAGCACTGAGCGGAAACTTGAGATCGTGTGGTACAAAAACTCAATATTGAAGGTGGGTTCGGATTGGGAGTTACAGAGTAATGACGCTGGATTAAACTTCATTCATTATAGAATATACTGTAATTATTGTCATGCTCATAAGTTATAATGCATTATATATTTAATTAAGAATATATTATTTTTTACGACGCAATATGCCCTTATGAAAATAAATGTTAGTAATAATAAGCCTTTTATTTGTGCTTGCTATGCTATGCTTGTTTAAGTGCCTCTCCATTACTGGAGGTTGGCCGTCAGTCTCTTGAAGAGTGTCCTGTCCTGTGCCAGATGCAGCAACTCTTCCGCAGTCGCAATATCCGTCCACTCCCTAATATTACGAAGTCATGATTTCTTCCTTCTGCCAACACTCCGTACCCTGGATTTTACCCATTCTAATTAATTGAAGAAGTTGGTAGCGGTCGTGGCGCAACAAGTGGCCCAGGTACGCAACTGTCCGTTGCTTAATGTTTCTTACATTAAACAAAGAATTTTAAGAAATTTTAGAAACTGACTTAGATATATATTTGCTGTAAATACAGATAATACTGTACATAGTGTTATTAAATTCCGCCCTCCTTCGACGTGGTGTGCCAACGCTTCTTTTTCAAAACTGAGGCCCGTTCCAGCGTGTCCATTGTTTGTCTGGTCTGTGTAATATTTGAGTTATTCTCCGCATGTATTAACATATTTTCCACACAAACATGTTAGTGCCTTGCGATATTGCACATCGACCATTGGAAATAGGCAATCGTGCTAATATCGGTTTTATAATTCAATTAGCTGCTTAAACCGCGCGAAAAGCTACAATATAGTACTTAATTTTAAATTGAAATCCTCATAAACGATGAATGTAATAATTAATATGTATTTTTGCATTATTTTATTTTTCTTGTGTGTAGCACTTAAACTGACTATTAACAATAATATTTCATAAATCTACAAAAATAGAGCTTTATTAAATTGTCTATGATTATATAACCTATAATTATTCAACTAGTCATCTCGATACTGGTCGAAAAAAAAGTAAATCTTTGGTGTTTGGGCTTTAGCATCAATACAGTACCGACATCGACTTTTAATAAAAATTTAAATTTAAATTGTAATACAAACCAAACTATAGCAATATTGAATCAATTAAAATAATTCAACACACGTATTTATAAAACTATGGTAGCTTTCTGCTATTATTTGAGCGCTAAAGTCGAATTTGCTATGAATGGTATGCTATGGTTGCATTATTTAAGTGATAATAAACACGTTATATAAAGTAATTTATAAATTATCAAGATTGTTTCACGAGTATTAGATCGAATTGATTTTAAATAATATCAAACTTGTTATCAGTGGGCGCGTTAATTATTTGTATGACGCAGGCGTGACGCAATAAGACGCGCGCGCCGAACTGCTTACACTTACACGAGACTCAGCCGCATGCCTCTGTGGCCCAATGGATAAGGCATCGGCCTCCTAAGCCGAGGATTGTGGGTTCGAGTCCCACCAGAGGTAACACGAGTTTTTTTATATGTTGTATATTTTAGTTAATTATATCTATAGTATGCAAATTATCAAGAAGTATCGGATTTGGTAGTCTGAAATAAACATTGAGCAATGGTGTGTATACAGTATATAAAAATATAAAAACAAGCGGTAATATAGTGTTAGATTCATTATGAGAATAACCACTTTGCAAACTGAGAAAAGAAATGTCAGAATGAATTTATTTAGGCAATGTCATATGCAAGTAAAATATTATCATAAACTCATATACATATAAATAAAATCGCAAAAAATTAAAGCAAGATTTTAGGGATTGCAACCCGATCTTTTGTATCATGTACTCGTTAACTTGCACTATAATTACGAAGCAAATATATTAAGAATCAGCATTAAAATATGCAACAATAAGTAAACTTTCCAAATATTATTGTAGGGGTTATTATTTTTAAAACACAATATATAAAAATCAATCCTACCTTACAATTTATGCGTCGTATTTCTAATATGGCGCTTCCCATATAAAATTTTGCACTTTCCCAGAAAAGGACTTGAGAAAAACATCCTCTTATGTCACTCATTACAGTCGGCATATTTCCTATTTATCGATTTCATTGATCTAAAAGACTTTTAATTAAATGATCTAAAGCTCAAAACATACATTCTTCTTATTAGACCACTTGATTAATAGATTTTATTTCATATTTGTCATATGCTTCGATCCAATGCGCAAATGAGTATACATTTTTTTAACTTTGTCGCTTCACTGAACCTTGGAACATTAGGATCTAGAAGAACTTAAGACTAATGAGTATTTTAAGTCTAACCTATTTTACTAATAAGAATGCGTTAAATAGCACTATTTACAGTTCCTATTAATGGAAAGACTGTTCTTGTGTTCTAATTTTCTTCTCTTACCACTGTTTAGCACTTAAGACTAATGTGTTCTTTTCAATCTTCTCACTAGGGCCCGTAGGTGGGGCCTTCAGCATTATTTTTAATGTTGGCAAAGTAAAGCCCCAATGAAATAATATATGAATAATTGGGTAGAATAATGTTTCTACCCAATCGCCAAGTATCTTCTATCTAGATGGTGTCATCCTAACTAAGTAAATGTTGCTATTAGAATATTTATTAATAGCTGTTATGTACATATTTTAAATTAGAATTCAACCTATGTTTAATTAAAAAAATAAAACAGCAGAGTAGAAAAATCAAATTCATGAATATGATAAGACAAAAAATTTATTATTTATAATAAATATGTATATACCTACTAATGATTGTCGCATTCTTGTTTATGGTAAAATTGACTAATTGTAAAATGAAGATCCAGGTGGTGTCTATATTTCTAGTTTTTATCTATACTATAATTTATTGTGTGCTATATTTTAATTAGGGATGCTACGATGCCTTTTTACCGATACGATACCGTAGCCGATACTCTTAAAGAAATATCGTCGATACCGATAACGATACCGATACCAACGCTTATTGAATTAAAATTAAATTAAGGTAAAGTATACTAATTTTGGGTAAAGTTTTTAATTTTTATTAGAAACTCTCTTTCATCGGCAGCTTATATCTGAGTGTCGTGGTCAGCAATGATGTATCTAGAGCGAACTATCTGTTTCCACCTGTTTCTTTTGATCGGTTCATCTGGTTGGTGAACGGCCACGTGATCTTTTGCTTCTGACTGACCACGATTCGTTTGTTCAAGTTCTCCTTGCCTCTGCGGATTGTATGGCCGAAATAAGATACGATTCGCTGTAGGCAAATGGTTGACAGGCGAGTCCGTATGCCGAGTTGGGGCTGGATCAATGTATTGGTACGCTTCTCAGTCCACGTTATATTAAAATATATAAACAGTCACAAACTTTGAACAATATTAAAGGTTTACTTTTTAATTTTAAAATTAATAGTTATAATTAAATTAAAATAAAACAAATAGTTAATAATTAAAAATAACATTAAACAGATTTATGTAATTCTGTATTTTATTTAATCTGGTGTTGAAACCTACGTGCGATAAAAGTTAAAAGCCAACTAAAGTGTCTAGCGAAACGGAATACGCGGGGACAAAGCGGGTGAGAGGGGCATAGATAGTCCGTGCCTCGTTTGCAACGAACTAGATCAAACAAGATGTGCGTTTACATTACTTTTATTACTTATCGTATCGGCAGTTAAAATATCGCCGATACTAATCGGCAAACCCAAAGTATCGCCAATATATCGGAATCGGTGTCGGATGCATCCGTTTTTTTAATGCACGGAATTATAGAAGAGGTCGTAAAAGATTTTGGTAAAATACACGAAATCAACGCGGGCAGAAGTTGGTTTAAAATTATATAAGAAATAATGTTTTATAGTTGTTTATACTATCTACATAATTAATTAATTGTATATTATTAGACATACTTAGTTTGTGCAATTATGTGTAGGTTCTAGGTAATTATCTATAGTAAACTATAACCTAGATATCTCCGAAGTCGGTAGAAGTGGATTATCGTCTTGTTTCTTATCTTACTCACAATCACACTTCCTTGAATCAAAATTAACCCAAATCTTTTCAATATCTGAAATATCAAATTTATACAGTTTTCTACATTCGACATATGTCTTATTAACATTACTTTATGAACTACATAGTTTTAATTAAAATACTGTATTTTATATGTTCAAAACTATTATTTGGTCCTTCGATACAAAAAAACTTGGCAAAAAGTAATTTCGAATCGCTTAAACTGTGTCTATAGTTTGACGGCTGGTCTAATTTAGGTTTCATCGCGAGGTCATATTACGAATTTTTATACAAATTGAATAAACAAAAATCTGATTACCGCTGAGGTCACATGGAGACTTGGCTGGAAATTAGCTGGTTTATTCAACTTCATGGTATGAATATATATATATATATATATATATATATATTGTAGGTTATCATAAGACTAAGAAGAAGAAGAGCTCGATTTTGATTTTGTAAATGCATTATTTTGTCTATATTTAGCGCTTTTGTTAGAACACCGGATAGTACTATTTACCATTTAATCCCAGGCGGATAACCCAATAGCAAATTGTCCAGAATTTACTGGCGCGTTTTCCTAGCCAGCCAGCCAAGCCTGGCTATCATCTAAAATCACCAAGCAGGATTAATGTCTGAAGAAGTAACTAGTAACGGGGCCAAAAATAATTTAACATATCATTTTGAATACCACAGCAAACTTATTGGCGACGCGGGTATTTTTATCATGGGGAAAGCTGATAGATATGATAAGGAATTATTGATAATGGGAGCATCGATCAGTCGATAGTCAATCGGTGTGTTCGTGTGATGTGTAGTGTAAAATGAAAATGATGGCTGAAAACGAGATGGGTTACAATGAGTATTATAACTACGAGAGTTGGCCAGTGGTACCTCCGGAATACACTGAGCCTTGTCAGTACCGCCAGCCCCCCATTGAGGAAGACTACAGATACAATACATATGCGTAAGTATATTTTTCGTCTTTTTAAGTATATTTTTGTCACAGAAACTCATTTATTAGAGACATTCTAATTTATCTGACACTTGCAAACTCTTTACTCTGCAGCGCAGTGAAAACTGTCCGTGTGACCAAACAGATCGTAAAACACAAAGTAAAAATGTGTATTCCATGGTTTTCCGTTGGGTCAGCTACAACTTAGTATTTAATCAGTTAAATTCTAATGTAATCTGCTAAAACAAAATAGTACAATTTACTTTGTCTATACAAATTCCGATCACTTCTTTCATGTAACTAAAACTTTGAACATATTATTTTACCTTACCATAAACGTACAGTAAGGCGCAGTTATTGAATTTTTTCTTCTGCATTCCTCACGCGAATCTAAAAAGAAATAAAAATAACGGAATATTTGCTAACCATTTGTAGCATATAATGTTATAGGAGTTACGTTATTAATAAGGTAAAATCGCTGTAAATTAAAATTAAACTTATTATTCCAGCTCTGATTTGAATGCAAAACGAAGTAGAAAAAAATATATTTACGCGAAAAGGGCACTTTTAAGTCTAGGGCCAACACAGCAGCCCATTGTGATTATGTCTAAAAATAATAATAACACTTAAGATTATGAAAAATCAATTGAAAAGCTGACAATTATTTTGAGTAGCTACTTAGCCATTACATAAGTTACAACTAACATCTCAAGATAAGTCCTACATGGATCGGCAAGCCATCTAATACATACCACTCTTTTAATCTTTAAATATCTAATTCTATTTTTAAATTGTGTAAAATTTAATTTTATCTGTACACATTGATAAAAAGATTTTTAGAGTTATCTATGGTTAACAAATCATTACTTTTAGACAGTTGTTTTCTAGACGAATTATTGCCTGTGGTTTTTTGTATTAATAGAATCAAAATGGCCACATAGGAGAAAATTTCCTTATTTAAAAATCTGTAGGTCACAACATCAGCTTTTAAAGATACGAGATATTTTTTTTATTTATAATCGTTATTAAAGTAAAATACAATATGTAAATCGTTTCGATCCGCATTGCGTGTTCCACACCTATAGAGTTCAGCTGGCGGTGAGTCGCGCTGAGTACCATCGAGCCCGTAATCCGTCAGCTGTTACCTCTCCCAGGCCTTCGTGGAGTCCTTAATTGGTTTGGAAACCTTCGTGCTTGTATCCATTTAAAGCCAGTGCCTAACCAGATTGCCGTAACGAAACGTTCTGGAAAACCATTGACTTTTACTCTCTATTGCGAAAATGTTTTGCTAGACTCATAGTAGATTTGTTCGAAGTTTTTTAATCCAATTTCTCGTAATGCTGCTATGTTTGTGTTACGCAAAAAGTTAAGGAGTTGCAAAAAGGAGTAATTTGGTAATGGGGTAGTTTTTTTCCGTCGGTGAATGGTACGGCGGGCACGAATATAATATTCAACTTTTACACAAATTACTTTTCTATCGTGCCGGTTATCAGCCCCTATTATTTTATCATTAACCATCGCAAATACCAAATGGTCTTATTAGTCTAGGTAATGATACTTCATTCTTCATTTTATGGAACTATTTAATTGGAATTGACGACTATAAAGATTGCAAATAAACTTTACTTCTTTATGATTTTATTTACTGGCTTTAGTAGAGACAGGGTATCTTTTTTGACAATGACAATGACATTTACAAATGCGCATATACAAAAGACAAGGATTAAAAATATCGAATGCCTCAAATCATAACATTCAATTATTAATATTGTCGAAGTCGACTCACTATATGTACTTTCAAACTATTCTAATGAATAGAAATAAAACTTATTACATATTTAAATTTCATACTTTACAGACAAGGAAGGGATGTGACTTTGTGTAATATGTTAAGATGCGTATTTTTTTATTTAATGAATCTATAAATTAGTTTATTTTAAAATATCTTGACAAATAGAAAACCTAATACAGGTTTCATAAACTTCAGTCAGCACTCACTCAATTTATTAGTAGTAACTAATAGGCATATAAAAATATTAATTACTTGGATTTTTATATGCATAATGGTCCAATAATTTAGATTAATAGTACAATATATGTTAAGATTGGAAGGCACAGAATACTCATCAATCAAAGCCTTTGAAGTTTAAAGCAGACTCAGAAATTTGCCACATGCCGAATTACAATTAATAACTTGAAATATTTTTTTATAAAAATGCAAGGTAAACACGAAAGATGTGTGTGAACAATAGGATAATGTTAAACGAAGCGAAGGGATAACTTAGTGATCCGTGAAGAGGGCTGCCGCACCTGCCGCGGACCCTCACAAATCTGGCCCTTGCAGCTTACCTCTTTATAGTATATGGAAAACATAGAAGCAATACTTAATCGGTATAAGCGATCAAATTGCTTTGGCGTTTCGCGTAGTTTGTAACGGTACCACCGTACACATTTTTAGAAGGCCGGCAATGCTCTTACGAGCCTTCTGCGAGTGTGAGTGTCCATAAGTCATGGTGTAAGAGTGGATATATATCACTTAACATCAGATGAGCAGCTATTTTTATAAAAAACATCGTCTCCTTTTACAAAAAGAGTGCCTTTTAATATAATGTAACTTAAAATGAGAAATTCAATCACCTAAGTTTGAAGTTGGGCGTGTATGCACAAACACAAAATTGTCATAAAGCAACAGCTTGACTTTGCACATAATTACAAAACCCAAAACTGTATTTTGTAATTTACGCGAGCGACATAAAACTGAACTAAATTAAAAAAAATTCCCCGAAAATTCAAAATGACCTGTCATATGATTCCTGTTGTGGTTGATCTGTAATCATTGCCTTTACTAAAAATCGAAGCTCGCGATGTATCGATAACGCACAACGATTTAAAAAAGTAATTCTCAATAAGTCAATTAAACATTTGTCGGTGCACGCACTTGGGGTTGCTCATCGTTCCCAATCATTTAAATTACCTTTTGTTGTTGCCCTTTTGAGTTAAAAACTAACCCATTTAAAAGATATATTAAATTTTGTATAGGTAATATGAAAAGTTATTATGTTTAAAAATGTGTGATTAATGAAGCACGATTGAAATAATTTATACATTTATTCAAATTATTATACACTTATATAATTACTATAGTATCATTTTAATAGAAACTTTTTATTATTTTTTAACTGAATAACTCATACAAATATCAATGTGTTTATAACCCAATATGTATTTATTATGTAAAAAATAAACTCAAAACATTAGGTACTAATATGGCAGAGAATAATAAACTAATAACACCTATATACATTTATTACTCTAATATAGAGTATGTAAGTAGGCTTAGGCTGAAGGCTGATATAGTATTTTTATTGTTAGCATCACAGTACGCAATAACGTAAATTAAATAATGGCAATAGTTCCTTTAAAATTTATTCCGTTGGCGGTAAGAACTAAAAGAATAATAGTTGACTGGATGAATTTAAAATATTTTAGAAATAAATATAGCGACGAACATCTTTTATTTATAACACCTAAATCCTAATTAGGTCCAATTACACTCGTTTAACAAAACTATTCTTGCGTTTTGTCGCGGCGCTGGAAAATGTTTATTAATAACACAACAACAATTAAATTTACAATTAAATTTATTGTTTATGAATTTGAATGTTACTCACAGGTCGTAGCATTTTAATGGTGTGTATATTAATAAGTGTTATTGTGTTTAATGTTTTTGTAATCCGGTTTTAAGATCATTCGTTAAAAATATAAATAATAAATAGTATAAAAAACGCATTGTCCATTAAAATAGGATTGCAAATGTCATATATCATGTCATAATAATAAGATCAGTTATTTATAATTGTTGTCAAAATGTATGGTCTAAATACTATCCCAATTCAAAGTCACCTCACCTCTCCTTTAAGGAATGGAACGTAAATTGTATGGTCGCTTCACGTGCGAACTGTCAAAGCATCATCGTAATGCAAGTAACTCAGAACAAATCATTGCAGATGTTAATCAGCACTATAACCACTCTTTTGCTTAATTTTTAATTAAAATTCCGTGGCCTACGAATATATTAACAATTTTGGAAACGCTTTTTATTGCTAAGAGGTTTAGTAGGGTTGAAATATGTTTTAATAATGTTCATAGTTAATGCCCGTCAACTTATCATAATTTCATTCTTTATATTTAAAGCTTTTTTGATATCCATATTGCATAGCAATATCTTAGAAAGTATTTGTAAATAACTGCATAAACTAAAATATTATCTACAATTAGTTGGTGGCATATGGCGTAACCTCTGGGTTAACATCGATATGACTTGCGGTTAACGAAAGAAAAATAAATGTATTATAGTCCGGTAAAAGTGTATTTTCTTTATATTGATATTAAAAGAGGTGATTCTGAGTAATCGTGAATATTTACTAGAATAAGTATTGTTTTATAACATTCAAATTTATTACCTTGAAATTATTCGTATAAGTAAAAAAAATAATCAATTCACGTTTGAATCCTTTAAAGAGGAATTTTAAATTAAAAGTAAACAATTTTTATTATTCGTTACCACAGAATGTGTGAAATGAAATGTCTTGATGAGTATTAAGAAATTTATAGAATACTTAATTTTAAAATATTGCATTTTATTTCAATAATAATAATAACACACGAGCTGTTTCACATTTTTTTAAATTAAAATTACATTTATGCACCGATAAAATAGTAATTAGTCGACATAACGAATAATAATTTTAATCTTATGATAAATTAACACTACTCAACGACTTTTTTGTACCTACATTTGGGTCTTAGATACATTTTATCGCATTATTGTCGCATAGTATTGAACTTATATTAATTCTGTCTCAACTAGGTATGTACTTGAATAAATAATGTTGTAGTTGTATACCTCTTTGTGTACTAGATGGACTTACATATGCAGAAAAAACATTCTTACACTACAACAGGTTCTTCAGTAACTTCATTGTACCACATCATTTAAGCAAAATGACGTCAAATGCAATTGTTAAGAGATCTTACAATAAACAATTATAAAGCGCTTAAGGAGCGCGACAGAAAACAAAGGCGGGCGCACATGTGCAAGTCGTAAAGCTCAGGTAATACCTTTTGTTTTTCGAGTGACAATGCGCTAAGTACTAACACATGTTGGCAATTCAGTTTGTATTAGATTGTTGTAAGAACTTGTAAAACACCTGCAACGGATTTTCAACTTCCTTTTTATATTTGAAGAAATTTAATCAACAAAAGGTATGCGTGGTATTTAAACAAATAGATATTTAATTTTATAATGTCTTGAATTAAAAATAAAATTTCTTATCAACTGAGATTCCAATTGTAGTTTAGATTCAAATATATCGAATATAATTTAAACTACCTATAATTCTGTTTAAATGTGATAAAATATTTTTTATTGAGCGTAATATTTTGAAGTGTGTATAAAAATTGAATGAATGTTGTCGATATAATATAAAGCGAGCTTACATGGGCTTATTAAAACACTCTAAATGAAAATCATTATGTCCGAGCATTCATAGCACCCATAACGAACCCGGCCTCAACAATGGGCTTAACGCGCGCACTCATTACAAAAGCGACATAACGTAACGTACGAAAGCTTTTTCAAAGAGTATACTTAACTTTTTTTGTTGGTAAGGCTTTTAAGATGCTGTGATTGGTTATAGTGCTACCCGCCCACTTTAGTACGGCTTGCGATTGGTCTATATCAATGAAGCACCCTCAGTGAGTGAGTGGGTTGTCAAGGCAAGGGCGGGCGGGGTGTTCTTCACCCCAAGGACCACTCGAGGGTTGTTTAGTGCGGGTGCGGCGTCACGAGACGTAGCACGTGTTAACGCGAGTGTTCTTACCAGTTTTCAAAATTATTCCGAAAGCGAGTTCTCCCGGTAGGGAGATGAAGTGTGAAGAAGGTGATAGTGAGCGCAGCCCGCCATTGCTGCCACCAGCGTCTTTGTTGGCATGGAGTCCTATTTTGCTCCCCCCATGGGGCCCGGCCTTCCTTCCGGCGCTATACCCGGCGGCTTTTCGATCCGCTTTTCCCGGGTAAGATTTTTAAGACACTAAACAATAACTAGATGTTTCATTAAGAAGGTTGTTTTAAGCAATGGGTTGTCTTAGTCGGCTAAAAAACAATTTTTAGAGAACATTTGACAACTTCTATATTATAATTGAATAACAGAAATATATGTTATCATATATAAATATAAAGCTATATAAATTGTTGTGTGAATCGTCTACAAGATAATAAATTAAGGATTGTAATGGTTTGCCTTTATCACGTTTTAAATAAATCCTGTATTGTACTAGTTTCAGTACAGTATTTTGTTGTATACTTATTGAAATTATACCTACAACTTCCATATGAGTGGTAAAAGATAAATAAATTATAAGAAGCATATGAAAGTTTGTTAATTATGAACTCATTTAACTTACCTATAAAATAATCTCAAATAAACTCAAAAGTCGTCGTGACAAACCGTTTGTTAATAGTTATGTTTACAACCATTTTACATCTGACTTACAACCTGCTAAGCCTCTTGAAAAGCCGCCTATTCAAATTGTCACGTACGGGTCGCGGGAACTTTAATTTGATATTTTAATAGAGCCGACTTGAGCTGGAGAAGTTCTTTATAAAAGTCACGTATTCTGGAGAGGCCCTCGGTTGACAATAGTTCTAATATTTGTTATCGTCACTTAAGGAATGTGTTAAGTGTTGTAAAAAATATTTTTACGCATCGCCGCTTCTCTTGTCCTTTGCTTAGGTACATTCTAAGATAAATAAAAAAGAGTGAAACAAACACGAATCTGTCATCTCCTTGTTTTTTTGAAGTTGGACATAATTAAATGTTTATTATGAATTTAATTAACGTAATATCGAGTTTTTGTAACACCTTGACCTACGTAAAATGTTCATACCAATTATCTATGATGATTATAATACCAACCTGTCAAAAACACAGGCTATATAGTGCTATCAACAAGCCTTAAAGTCTAAGAATAACATTATTTAATAATGTTTTACTAAGTTATACTATATATTTAAAATGTATTATGTTGTAAAATATAGTTCTTTAACTTGTTATAAATATGTAGTAGTCGTATTCTGTTTAAAAAATGCTGTAATCAGTTTTATCTAAATAAGCTAAATCTAACTACCATACCTTTACTGTTTTCTATTTCACAATGACGTGGGTCCCAAAGCATGCATAGTTATACACAGTATCTATATTAAATTCAACAATTTAATTAAACTCGGTTATTTTTATAAGCACGGGTTGAATTCTAATTAATAAGACTTTCATTATTATATTTAGAGCATAATTCTAACATCGGTGGTCTGATGACAGATATGTGTACGAAAATTAAAGTATAAATATTGTTATAGGTTGCTGGATAGTATGAAAATGCCTGGACAGCGGCCGGGATTCCAAATATCCGACATCCTTGGTCTAAACGAGGCTAAGGGCCTGGATACGACTTCGCACAACATCAGTGGCTGTTCCCTGGACATACCTCCTTACCCACCCCAGCATCCGTATTCACATGAACTACTGAGGCATCACCAGCCCTGGCTAACATTAGATCATCATGATAGTGCAGGTAAATTATTTATATTATGTCGTATATAGAAGAAAGAATAGAGATTAGGATAATATTGTAATGACAGCTCCATTGGATGTTTTAACGATGGTGGGTTTATTTGTTCATTTTTATAGGTATTAGATCAGCTTTCAGTGTCCGACACATGTAGTGAATATTGAACTCTTAATATTTGCAGCAACATGAGCAATTGGAAAGAAGATTCCATTGATTGGGCACGATCTCACTCTTAAGAATGGCGTGGATAATTTCCCTCGTTTTGCTTGAGATCTACCTAATTAAAATATAGGTAATTTCAATTTGTTAGTCGCGTTTAGTCATAAAGTTTATATAATAATAATATTATAATTTATGTAATATTTTCTATGCTCCATGGAGCGTTGCGGGACGTGACTATAATTTCATAACTTAGGTGGTAATAGATAAGATAATTTTTCTAAGATATTCTAAGAATATTTTACAAATACCTAGATTTCTTTCACATTCCCTGATCATGACCCACCCACGCGTAGTTTTTGATAATTCTCTGCGTATCTCGCTTACTACAAAAGGAGCGACTTATTGCATATCACATTTATCCAAAAGATAAAATATGTCAATATGTGCCGTTTATATTGATATATAAATGTTGTGAAAAAGATAAAAAAAATATCTAGATAATTACATACATTTAGTTGGAGTATTACGAAAAACCATAATGATATTTTATATGTTAATCTCGACACTCAAATAGGATACAACTAAAAGATAAAGTACCAATGTTTTATCAAAATTAAAATTTATGCTTAAACTAATAAAGAAAGAATATTCTTTTGTTTTTTGTTTCTGATAGATTACAAATATAGTAAATTTGAGTGATTTTTCAAGGGTGAAAGCGTAACATATAATATAATCATAAATATTACTTCCATTCACGATGATTATGTGCGTATTGTTTCCCTACATTGATAAAATTTTGTTCATTGTAATGTTTGCGTATTATCGTTTACACAAATCATTTATCGCCTATGAAATATCGTAAAAATATAGATCCACTCGAAACGACTTGGTACTGAGATTATTTTTCAAATAGGTACTCCTCAAATCGAGTGGCTAATCTTTGGTCATTAATTATTTTTATCGCTAATATTTAGGCCCACTCGATTGCTTGTACAAATCACATAATCCATGATTACATTGATTTTTATTTAGATATGATAATTGACTTTTTATTTAGTCTTTACTTGTTGTTCGGACATCGTTTTTTATTTTATATTTGTTTAAAGTTAGTAGGATTTGTTTTAAAAATTCTATGCAAATAACAAATAACAGTATGTTGTAGCTTTGAAAGCATATACCGTAAGTTTTATTCAAGAAATTGCGGAAAAGTTCAACAATAGAAATATCACTTTTAATTGCTATTTCGGAACATAATAAAATAACTATTATTTAATAATAAAAAACGACGAATTGTCTTCACTTGCCTTACTAAACGGTAAATCTGAATCACGCCCTTATTTCTCCCGGGGTTGGTTTAATTGTTTAACTTTTGGGGTGCGATGTGGAACAAATTTGTCACCAATAGCTGATGCCTCGTGAGCAGCTGTCGGCTATCAATTACATTGTTTGCGGGTGTTAGGGGGCTATTCGTTCGTTATTTGATGACGTTTATAGATTTTATTGTATTCTATCGCTTTTATTCGGTATCTTCCTGGTTCAGGCCATCTGCAATTTATCCCTTCCAATGAAAGAGGATTTATTTAACTCCAATATGTGGAAAGTCGAAAACATAAGTTTTTTTTTATGAAAATTTGTAACTTTAACTTTCACTGAGTTATACCTATGGAATTAAAAACATTTTTGCTTATTTTATTCATTTTCGTAAATATTGATAATCATTTATTTTATATTATTGCTAATTACAAACTGAATCGTAAATAGATGTAATAGGGGGTTGTTTATACTTATAATTTCATAGATATATATAACCTATCATCTATTAGCAATACCTAGATTAACTAATTAGCAGCCATCTTGTTTCGGTTAACCTATAACAAGATACTTAGGTGAACGGGATTATTCAAGTAGAAAACATTGAACAATGAGACAGCTGAGGGGGGTGGGAGTGGCACCCCCCGGGACACGCCCAGCCCCCGCCACATTAACATATCCGTGTGAAAGCTTTAGTAAGGGGACACTGAACAATATAGCTTTTATACTATTCGAATGTAGTTAAATAGGTCGGATTAGGAAGATTTAAATGTGAGTGTTTAGCACTACATTTGTATGTAGTGGTTTGAGTGCTCAGCATGGGAAGATTTTGTTATGGGGCTTTTATGTCGTACTAATGTCAATCATTTTTGTATCCCAAATATTTAGCTCGTATCAATTGTACTTGCAGTAGAGATTTGTAAACGTAATTTGACAATGTTTTGAATTTTTTTATTGGCAATATTTTGTTTGAGTTTAATTAATTTATTTTTTATTTTGTTAAAGGTATCATCGGTCAACAAGCCAGTCCGGACAGTACATCTAGAGCGTCAGAATTATCATATGTTGGCCCATCAGCCACTTCGCCTTCCACTGGCCCACGTCACGACCACGACCACGATCACGATCACGACAATGACCATGACATTATAGATCACGATGATGATAACGATGATCACCCTCCCAGCAACAATGACCCCAGTCTAGTACATAAGAAACGCAAGCGGCGCGTGTTGTTCTCCAAAGCACAGACCTACGAATTGGAGAGAAGATTTAGGCAACAGAGATACTTATCAGCACCAGAAAGGGAACACCTCGCTAGTTTGATAAGATTAACGCCGACACAAGTGAAAATATGGTTTCAAAATCATAGATACAAAACGAAACGGGCCGTTCAAGAGAAGGGCGCGCACGAGTTGAACGTTGGTGGTCTGAATTCTCCGCGACGCGTTGCAGTCCCCGTTCTGGTGAAAGATGGAAGACCGTGTTTAAGCAAGCCAGATGGCTTGCCACCGTTGGGCATGTCCCTGCCCCCATATCAACCAATGCACCATCAGCCTCCAACGGGACACACGCACCAATCCAGTGGTTGTTGGTGGTGAAGTTCGATTACTATTCTGTGGTAACTAGTCATTATATTGATTTTGCAATCGAATGTAATGCAGGTGAATAATATGACTTATCAAACTGACTCACGCATTTGGATCATGATATGATAAGAAAAAGTTTACAGAGAAATGAACGGCGTTAAATTCAATATTGCAATTGTGTGATCCCATTGAATTATAGCTCGAATAGAGAGACGAAATGTATTTTTGTTAGCATTGGTATTGTGTAGTTCCTATTATTTTATCGTAAATTGTCATAGGTTGAAATATTCAGAGATTTGAATGTAAATGCGTAATGTGATTGTTTATTTATACCGTAATACTAAACTTGTTTGAAAAGTATTCAAGTTTTTTTCAAGCAGTACTTAACATTCCACATGATTTGTACCATAGTATATAAGAAATAAACAGATTTTATAAGATTGCAATATTTAGAAAATAAGGAACAGTATTAAAATAGTCGAAATATGTTTAGAGTATTTATGTATATTCCAAAGAAAACTATTTATGAATGTGTGTAGAAATGTAGTATATTGTATATTGTGTACATAACTGTTTAATATTTTTTTAAGATGAATTCCTATAATTCATTGATTGATGTATAGCCAGATTAGCCGTAGTCTTTGTAAAAAGTATTATATATAAATTATTAACATTGAGTATTAAATAAATTAAATATATAAATGATTTTATTTCAGCTAATCCTCCACAGCTTGATTTTTTATCAAAATTTATAATTTTAAAGATTTAGTTAACGTCGGGATACATCTTAGTCTTTCGAATAAATAATTGTAATCAGTTACTATATTTATTAAAGAGTAACTCTTTGAGTCACAGACTACGAAGCCCACAGGTTGGTAAGGGATTTATTTAGAAACAAACTTTCTGATTGGTAAAAGAGATACTAGTTCAAAAATAATAAAAACGTCGGATATTTTACTATCGAGCGCCTTTCTTCTTCTTCTTTTTGTGCCTCTCTATTACTGGAGGCCGTCAGACTCTTGAAGAGTGTCCAGTCCCCTGCCAGATTCAGCAATTCTTCCGCAGTCGCAATACACGTCATCCCTAATATTACTAAGCAATGATTTTACCCATTTAGGGCCGGCTTTAAATGGCCAGTTGATACCTACGTTTCCTACATATTTTGTTCTCTATAAAAACCTCTATAGTTTGAGTGACCTCCGATTACAGAAATAAATTGTATGCGCTCATTATTTTTAACGATTAATCTATGTGAAGGCTCTAAAGCCTATGTTGATTTATATTCTCAATGCGCCAGATTCAATATATTTATAATGTTAACTAGTATAGGTGCATGGTTGTATATTACGTACATGTGTCAGTTATTACTATAGTTGTATTGGAATGGTGAGCATTGCTCTAAATATTTTGACGAAGCAGAAATCTGTTAAATAAATTAACTTTGACTTTGTGAATAATTCACAAATCCATTCAGTTTTTCTGTTCATAATTACAATGATAAGTGTTGCAGTGTTGTCCTAGTGTCTTCGACGTGCGACTCTCATCACTTAGGTCGTAGGTTCGATCTGTGCACTAATGGACTTTCTTTCTATGTGCGTATTTAACATTCGCTCGAAAGGCTTCGCCATTTTACACCGAAAACATCGTGAGGAAACCGGCTTGCTTTCTCCCAAAAAAGTCGACGGCGTGCATCAGCCACAGAAGGCAGATCACCCTATTGATCATCACTCCTGCTAATTAGATTAACAAATGATAAGGAAAACGATATAGAAATCTGAGGCCTAGACCTAAAAAGTCCACCATTGATTTATTTATTTTAGTTATAATGATAATGCGAATGTGTACACCGTCACGTATGTTAACTGAAACTCTGATTAACCGTACATTGATAGCTAACTATACTTGGAATAAACCTAGCTTATAGTTTACAGAAAATTAGAACGAGGTACTGACCATTGTTTGCCCGTTAAATATTTACTGAGCTTATCTTATCACGAGCTGCCGATAGGCCGCGACCCGATTACTGACACTTGTCATACCAACCATGTCTTTACACCTGTCCTATATTACGCTCCCATGTCATAAATATGTAAATAAGTAAGTCTTTGGATTTTTATAAGATAAACATTACAACAACATACATTATAAAAAAATTAGGCCGCTTAAGCCTCTATAGAGCCCTCAGATGTAACGAAGAAGTGAAGCTAGTTTATTATATATAAATGCGACTTGGTCAAATTGAACAACTTCAAATTCGACAACTGAGCGTTATTAAGGCTGTTTTTGCTGAGTACCACCACTATAGGGAACCTAGTCTAGCTATAAATACTGAAATAAAGTAAAAATTCTATTGGAAATAACATTTATTAATTTTACGGAGTAATAGTTTATTACATAAATATAAAACAATTAAAAAATATAAAAAGCTTAGTCGAAGTGATCTCCATTGGCTGCAATATAGTCCTTTAAACGTTGAGGCTAGATATCAATAGAAGCACGCACTCTTTCCATGGTAAAATTCTTCATTGCTAATCGTACGGATTGTGTTAGGGATTCCAAATTATCGTTCGATTCCAACCAAGACTGCGTAGACCGAGATTTATGACCCGGCGCCGAGTCTTGCTGGAAGGACCATTCTTGGTTATTGAACATGGTGTTGTTAAGGGGTTCACTAAGAATGGTATGATGATTCACTTGTGCCGATGTTATGATACCTTTTTCATAAAAGTATGGCTCAGTCACTCCTTCATAGCTTCCCCCACCAAACTATCACTGAAGTTGGATAGTGCCCACGTTGCACTCTGTCCACTAATTGGAAAGCTTCCTTAGAGCTTTGAGCATAAATACGGTGGTGTATTGTTCGTTAAAATGTTGCTCAATTGTATAAAAATTATCTTCCGTAAACAAAATTTTTCTGTGACTTCCCTTTGTACCGTTTCAGTAGTTGTTTCGGTTTTACCACCCTAATCTTTTTCTAATTAACAGTTAAGAAAATACTAGTGTCTCTTATAGGCTATAAGTCCTAAGTCATCTTTTATAATACGCGACATGGTTTTCTTGATAAAATCTTTTGCTTTTGGACAGGATTTCTTCAAATTCTTTCGCTTACTGCTTTGACCACCTTTTTCGTACGAACACCACGTCTTTTTCTGTTACGAACAGAGGAAGTCTCGTTGTACCTTTTATTACACGAACATTTTACTAATACTAAGCGGAGAGTTTTAAAAATTGCATTTAGCTCCATACCGACTTTGTGTACCTAATGCAATCACAGCGATTTAGTTCTCTTTATCACCACACTCCACACATTGGCGCCAAAATGAGAAAAAAAAGAAAGAAATACATTCAAATGTAATATTTTGTTAATTTTTAATTGTAACAGTATTTATGGCCACACTTAGTATTAAGACTTGACTAGACAAAAAAGTAACTAAAGTTTTTTCTTATAATGTGAAAACATACACCTGTAGAAGAGACACAGTATATGTATATATATATATATATTGTATGATGTAGTCTGTGACCCCAGAGCTTGTGCTTTTCTCGCTCAACGATTAAGTATCGAAATGCTGCCAGCGTTAAAGGTACCACAGGGCCAAACTTTTAAAATTTGTTTTAATTTTCTAAACTAATTTTAATTATTGAAGTGAAACTTCTTTACCGTTGTTGGAAAAAAAATACCTTAACATTTTTCCGTTACGAGCCATTTTACTTGTCCCTATCAAGGTTGATTCGAAGAGATTTGAAGCGATTTATAACAAAAATATATAATAACGATAACAATGATAGTAATAATTATATTAAAATTAATGAAATTCTGTAATAATCTTAGTAGTGAAATGAAATAATTGCATTATTTGTATATTATGTCTATGATAATAAAAGCCTATTGTTAAACTTTATCTAATTTAACTTTACTTAACCAATTTCTGTAAAGTTGCATATAGTAGATCATTTTTCGAAAAATAAGGTCATAAACAGGTTTCACTTCTTACGTGTGTACACTAGTGCACGCACACATGTTTTTTTATTATTACTATGTATGTTAGTCTATAAATGGAGGACGTATATGTGTGTACAATATTATGTTCACACGTCCCTACTTATTGCCCATGTTTCTTTTAAATACCTACTTTAACAAAGGACCAACGCCTCCGTGCATTGATTGAGAACCTTTCAAAGTCGATGTTATTAAATAAATACACTCACAATGAGCGTCGGTAGTTCGACAATAGCAAACAAACTGTGAATTAATTTCGATGAATTCTCAAAACGATTCGTAGTTGAAAAGGGCGAGAGTAAGCCGATTAGCGACAACAAATACAGCCTCCGGAGCCACTGACACACGGGGACAAATTGCCAATCTATTATTGTGAAGGGCATTGAAAATTGATAATATTTTATATTAAAATAGTAGACGAGCGAATTCGGAATATTCTAGAGCTGTTTGTTTACCAATATTGTTCATTACTTTGGTTGTTTGGAAATTGGTAGTTAGTGAATGAACGTAAATATTTAAATGTAAAAAGTGGGTATTGCCGTCATATTCCAAACACTTCAAAAGCTTGATCATCAACAGATATAACAACACTTCGTCTGTCGAAGACCAGAAAAGTTCGGGGCGGCCATTTGCTGTTAGAACTACAAAGGCTGTTAATGATTTTAAAGCCAGAATTTGTCGATTAGCAAGCAAAAAATCTTATCGCAAGAAAGGACATTAACGAGACCTGAAGCTCCGCGCTTATCGTCGATACACAGGACATGCCCTGTCATACGTACCTGCGTGCGTATCGTGAAAAGCACAGAAATATCCTCTTTACTGATGAAATTTTTTCACAATTGAAGCACACTACAATAAGCAAAATGATAAAGTGTATGCTCACAGTTCTAAAGAAGCTGCTCAAGTCGTCGGAAAAGTACAACGTGGTCATCCTGCGTCAGTGATGGTTTGGTGAGGCGTGTCTTATCAAAGAGTTATAAAACTACAATTTTGTGAAAAAGTAGTGAAAACTTCAGCCAAAGTGAATCAAGATACAGTCTTAGATCATGTTGTGAAACCTCACAGCAATATACTTTTTTTTAAATATAACACCTGGTCACATCGCACGAACTACCCAAGCCTGGATTGAAAACGTTCTGTTAAGAGCTGAAGCCTGGCCCTCATCTAGCCCAGGTCTCTTCAATTTAGACTTCAAACTATGGTCAGTTTTAAATGACATGGCCTACTCTAAACGATGCATTGAATCTCTTAAAAAATCTTTAGCAGTAGCGAAATATACCTTGGAATCAGTGCGTAAATGCATACGTTACGTTGCAAACATGCCGTTACGAATAGAATATTTTTGTATATGTTTTGCTGAGAGTTTAATAAATATGTAGGTAAACATTTTAATAATATTACAGAAAAAAAACCATCCAACAACGAAAAACTAATGCGGTTTCTATACGTATGGCAGGCTAATAGTTTTATCTGATGTTTGACCTTTTTGCACTTCCTATTTATGACAAAGCAAATTATAGCGATTACATCGCACAGAACCTTTTGGTGTTCATAATAGAGCATATAATCGTCCAACGATTGCTGTTGAGGGTTGTATTGATTCACAATTCTATGATAGGATTTACGTTCTTATTGTGTAAAGAAGAGGATATATTATTGTTTGTATTTATAAGACAATATTGTCCGTGTTAGTAGTAAGCAATATTATGATGGACGAGCGAGTGTATGGTCAGTGTGCAATCGAGTTGAAACGCGATAACGATGCACTAGGCAGGATGCAAAATAAGTCATTTCTGATTTGGAAACGCTCGCTTTTACCCAAGTCGTGACTGGCACTGTGGCGTCTTATGAAATCCAAAAGCAGTTTGTGCAATACTAACCGACAAAGGTTTACTAAATTAAGAATAGGAACATTAAAACTTATACAACGAAAACAATACTATATTTTAGGTGTAGTAGTGAAAGTAAGTAGTAGTGAAACTTTATAACATAATAATAATTTTCATTTATATTCCATAAAGTTATTGAGCGGTACTAAAATTCGGGTGAATTAACGTTAGTTTACAAAGTAAAATTATTCTACTACGACAAGACTGTGGGAAATTTACAGTACTCGGGTGTATGTTTGCTAAATCAGAGACTCAATATTCACTAACATTAATGTGAAGTAAATCAAATTGAAAGCTAGAACATGGCAGAGGCTTAGCAACACGCGCTGAAACCATTTAGCGGCGAACCGCTAGCCCTTTATTGGTTCGACTAATAGACTTGTATGATATTAATAACTCAATTCCTAATACTTTGAGCTTTTTATTCGTTATTAAATCTATACAGGCCGTGTACATTTACATATTAGAACTTCCTTTCCCTTCTTTGCGTTCAGCATATTTATTTTTAGTTCCTGTCTACGATGTCCCAAAAATTATTAGTTGTTTGTTAAACCCAGCCTTATGTATTTTTTTTTAAATATTTGATTTTTAATTTCAAACGAAATATCAACAGATGTTTTATTCTCATTTTATAGTTAAATAATAAATAAAGAAATACTGTATATGTTGTACACTTATATCCACACAACATCATGATTATAATACAATCTGGTTGCGATAAATTCGTCAAAATTCTTTTCAGAAATAAATGATGAAAAAGTTTACAGTTGAATAAAGTTCAGCTGAACGTCTGAAGTTTATGAAGCGAACGTTGATGCCGCAAGCGAAATCTAGTTTTTCTATTTGTATCGCTCTCATTTTTCACGTGACAAAGGTTTACGACAGGCCGTCATATTTATGGTGTATTGTGATATATTTTTTGTTGTTCGCATTAGGTTTATCTGACTTTCCGCTAAATCAAGCAACTGGCCATGCCAGGAAATACCCTCGCATATATCATATGGCGGATACCGACTTTTGGGGTTATACTGTGGGGCGAATATGATCATTTGTCTTATCGCTCGCGACTTTTGCTATTTTAACAAAATATTAATTATCTTCTTTAGGGTAAGAAAACGAGTATTGGCGCTTAGTCTGACACCTGTACGACATACCGTAGTCATAGATCGTTTCTGAATCCCACACTAAGTTCGAAAGAGAGACTGACATTTTTTAAGGGCCGGCCTTTTGGCAATGCGATGGCGTATAACTTAACATCCGATGAGCCTTCTGCCCGTTTGCCCTTTGTTACCTAAAATAAGACGTTAAAACTTCTTGTAACAGTTTAGTAAACTCGTAACGTATTAATTGCAGTAGCTCGTCTGATTAATTATCAATATAGCTTCTGTATTTCTGATCAGCTGTGTTGTGCTCAAGCGCTCTGTTTCACCATAAATAATATTTACAAAGAAATAATACTGATATACTTAACATAAACACGAAGTTTTTTTGTAGCTTAATCGAAGCATTCTATAGATTTAAAGCCTTAGAAACTAAAAAAAAAGTCACTTTTTCTTAATAAATCCGTCAGAGTCCTACTATACTCTGATTAAGTTATCTCGCGCCCTTTTTTTGGTAAAAAAGGAAAATGAATAGGGGCGGAAATATTAGCGAGTAACGGCATTTCCGCGCAATAAATCGCCGACCAATCAAAGGAGCTATTCTATCGTATACCATACTTTATTTTATTAGACTTTTTTATCGACTGCATTATCATCGCTTTGTCTAATTGTCTGATATTTATAGCAATAATTTATTAGTTTCTTCTCAGACTTTTTTATTCATTCCACTACACACGATTGTAATACGACATCCTGCCGTCAGCTGATTTCAAATTTATTTTTTTGTACGTTTTGACAAATTGGCTAAAATATTGAAGCACAGTCTGTAAAGGTTAAAATTAAAATATAAAAAGGTTTTGTGGAAAATTTAATATTGTTTAAATTCTTAAGGGATTTTATGCGCAAATGAGCTGTTATATACTACAAGTAAGCCTAAATGCTATCTTATCAGTGAACTTTTAAATTCAGAAAATATGAACGAACTTGGGTACAAATTTTACAAAAGATTGACTCATTACTAACCGTTGAATACGATGTTACCGTTCGCTAGTCGTTATCTGTGAGGGAAGGTAAATCAGAAAATCAATATCAACGAACGCCTCGTTTTTATAAGTTGGTCTGTTCGCTTCAAACCAAAGTTTTCTCACTGATTATTCCAAAAACATGTTATTTTTAGAATAATAAGCATATTTTACTGTAAAATTCTATTAAAATCAAATGTCATAATGTTTATTTTACACAAATTTTCATATAACGTTAAATGTTCTTCGAAAATTCTTAAACACAATGTTTGAGATTATTTTAACCTTGGTTTATAAAGATACATAAAGGTTTTTTGGAATCCAGGTGAAATCAGGTCCATTTATGAAAATAATGGATATGTGGTCGCGTGGCCATTACTTGACTTCCGGACAGAATTGAGACATCAATATTGACGCACTTCCTGCACAGCGCCCCGCTGCTTGTTGTGAAAGAGCTGTCAAACGTCAATTAATGAACCACAGGCTACTATCAACAATTTATTGCGCAGACTGACCTATAAATTAGCAGAACAATAATATTGACTGTTGAAATATCTTTGTGGCTGTGTACATGTAATTTTAAGAAGAGTTATTAGTAGACCACCGTGTTCGGTCCATGAGTCAGCAGGGTCTAATGGTCATTTGGTTTGTTGGAGAATGATTAATTATCTTTATCAATACACGAGCTTAGCCAGCTGATGGCTCCATGATGAGCGGTGATTTTATCACTAGTACAGGGTAAGATATTTTTTACTGACTAGGACAGATATTATGTCGTGAGACGCCGGGAATTTGTCAACAATACAGACTAAAATAATTAGCTTTTTAAACGGAAAATAACATACGCCTTAATTTATAAGAAAAATAAGTTTCTATACAGCTATTACGAATAAAAGTTTTGGGAAAGAATTACTTGACCGCAGGGGGTCGTGTCCGTTTAGAAAAGCAATTTTATCTCGCGAACCACTTTGCTTTATTTAACACCCTTTGTATTGTGGTAACACTTTGATAATGAAAGAAATCCTACGGATAATATTTTATTTAACTGGATTATACGTTGATAGTTACATTATTTGACGATTAAAAGAATACGAAATATATATTACCACAAGATATAAAAGAATATTGAGTTTGTTTTCCTATCAAAATTAATTAAAATTATTAAATCTTTTTATTTTCGCGTCATTAAGGTGTAAGAGCGACCGACCGACGTCGCGTCTCGCCGCTAGCCCGTGATAAGCTTTCTCCGATAAAAAAATCACATATTGTCTTCAAAAGTCGTTATAAAAATAAACTATATTACGTTAATCCTTTACCATTTGTCTGTTTCTTTGAAATTCGGAAGCTGAATTGAAGTATGGCTGTTCATAATTGGTTTCTTTATGCTGGACCACCGGAAAAGACCCACGTCAACTAACGCGCCTTTTTATAATGGATTTGTATGGGATAGATCTATTTATATGGCACGGCCAGACAGTTTGTCGCCAAATTTCAAAATTGTAAATTCGGAGTTGTCTTATGAAGGTATATATAGATAGGGAACTGATGAGGAAAATTTATATATTGCTCGTGTGGAAGACTTTTTTAACAGCGACAATTGTAAAGACTGTAACATAGAAATTATACTGACTTAAAGTAGAACTTAATCATTTGTGGAATACCCAAACGAGTGTCTTAGCGATAATTATAGGCGCAACAGGATTAATAGCCATATACATATACATCCATAGAATCTATAGACATCTCTATACTGCAAAAACATTGCCATTGCTGCCATTCACACCTTAACCATAACCAATAATATGCTTGGTGATAGATACAGTATTCCTACATCGAAACACTACATCACATGTGGTAAATGTAGTCTGTGTCATGGACACAGACTACATTTATAAATGTTTATATGAGGACTTGAGTGCCACCTTTCTTGAGACTCTCAAGACGGGATACTGACTATACACCGACTGTACGCTGTGCAGGTTTTAATCAACCTTTCAATAGATTGTACAATGTTCGATATATGGTACTTACTAATCATGAATTTAAAAAAATAAAATATGTAGAAATAAGATTCAACGAAAATTTTCCGGTTCCACTGAAATGGCTCCAAAGATTTAAAAGATAATTAATAACAAGCTTTTGATTTCCAAAGGAAATTTTACATACAAAGCAGGACACACAACCTAGTATTTTTATATGTGGTGGTAAATCCTTTATAAGCAAAGGGACGTAGATATAATATTCGATAAGAAACACTGATTTTATCAATATTCTGAAGTACATTTACAATATTTATAGATAATAAACAATATAGATAGTATTTTAAGTCTGTATTGTTTGTTATCATTAAGTATTGTCATGATTAGTATCTAATTGGCAATCGCGCTGATTAAGTTAAGACGCCACCATGATAACGTATCATACCTATTCTAATAATTATTTATACTAAAAATTGGTTGTATGGGTATTTGTAGACTTCGATATCATTTCTTTTAATTCATATTACAAATGATGTAGTGATTAGAGTATGGAAGCTAATTGTTTCATCTACTGGTACTAATTAATATAACCTTATTAAATACAACGGCAACACTAAGTCACCCTTCGATTTTTTTTAAGCAAACAAAGTAATTAGGTATTATTTCGAGCAATTTTGGAATATATTAAAACGACAAACTAGATACGTCTCACTGTAAATGGCATTGATAATCGTGATCGAAATTTTTCTTTTCAAAACAAATGAAGTTCGTGTGAAAAACTTGCCAACAATTTGATACCTCGATTTGTTTGTACAAAGGCAAAAACAATAATGAAATACAAACATAACAACAAGCGATGCAATCCGTCCAAATGGAAGCCTCAATCTCACATAAGACATGGATTTAAAATACTTACGTAAATATTGAATTCAAATAGCCGTGTATTACAATAAAGTATTTGTTGTTAATCTCACGCGATTTAAACGTACCCAGAAGGCGTGTTCTATGATTCTCCAAAGGCGTTCAATCATATAATTTGTTATTGGGTACGAAATTATTGCTAAATTGTATCGCCTGGATAAAATCTTTATGCAACGGTAGAAGCGTAAAATTGATTCGGTGTTAGGCGGAAGTCCCTTTCATTCATTGTTCAACTCGTAGTACGCAGGTAAATTTTGTTTACGATAGCCCATTTCATATCGCATTCATTCATAATGCTCAGAGAGTAAAATGACAATGTAGCGCTGGTCAGACAGAAAAAAAAATGGTTGTTTTTGAATATCATAAAAAAAATATTTTATTAAGTTCTTAAGAATTATAATTGTATATATTTTCTTTAAAAAATATATTTGGTAGTCTATACGTTAAAATAATTCAGTGGTATTTGTGTGATTAAGATACCCTGATAGAGAGTTTACTTTCAATAGTTCTACGAAGACAAAGTCGTGATTATAAGCTGGTTCCAAACTTATCTATTTTATCAATTCATTGCACATTTATATACTTACATATGGATAATTTATTTATTTATTTCAAGACTGAATAATAACCTGAAGAATAACCTGTTACTTTGTCTTCTTAAGTTTAGTGTATTAAATTTAATAAACTAAATTTTAGTCGGCTTCGTTCTCATTTAGATACCGTATTTATTTATTTAAACCTTTCATAAATACCTAAAAAATACAATAAAATGTATAGTATTTACAATTTTCTTAAGTAGATGTAATACAAATAATTAGAGACTAATAAAATGAAAATTAAAACAAATTTAATAAGTTTGGTCCCTGGGGCAGGTTACCTTTAACGCTGGCAGCATTTAATCTTTAATTAGCGCCGGTGCACTTGAACCCCACGTCCCAAGAATCTCTTCTCTAAAAGGGAACAAAATGAAAGTTGGAGGTAAAAAGGACACATTAATTAGTTTTACTTTCGTAAAATATTGGTAAGCAACTAAGCGCTTTAAAATGTACTTATTTGTGAAACTTAGCTTAAAGATAGAATTAAGCTCTTTGCTATGGCGTCCGTGGCTTAGTCATTATTTATTTTCACAGAAGGTCAATAAGATGCAGAAATTTGGCCGTGTACCCTTTAAGGATCTTGAATTATTTACATATAAATCATGAGACACAGTTTTTCGTTTCAAACATGAATGAACGACGATGAATGAATGTCCATTGAGCGTCAATGGGACACTTAGAAATAACATTCAATAGACAATTTAGTACGAGTGTTTTACAAGACAAAAACAAAGTCAGGTAGGTTCCGGATGCGAATATGAATCCTACGCAGTTCCCACGCTGGACATTGTTTTATGAAGTGACAATTTCAACACAAATTCATCTGTGTTCAGAGCCGTACAAAGCGCCATGTTTTTTTTTAAATTACCATAGTTCAACCAGATGGCAATAAGGTTTTGTTACTTATAGTAATTACAGTTTATGAGTGGATGGTGTTTGAAAGTTCCAAATAACTAGTCAGTCGTTGTTGTAAATAAATTATGGTCCTTTCCTTTCCTATTCATGATATTGATTCGCCCGTAATCGAAGCCATAACCTTTGGGTTATGTACGATTAATTTTCCTACGAACGTAACGTCCAGTGATAACTTAAAACAAGACAATCTTTATAGATAATATGAATTAAATTATATTCTATCTAACTTCTATTTCAGAATCCAGTTTAGTTTGATATTATTTTTAATTACTTTTCTAAACGTCAGTGGATAAATATAATGAGTAAACAATACCAATATAGTACTCATTATGTAATGAATAACTTTCTATTGAGAGGCAGTTTCCTATATCCGTAAGGAAGTAGTTTTGTTTGACCACAATGAGGTGACCACCCAGAGTGGCCGCGAACGGCAGCTTTTAACAATATGTATGGCGATACGAAAGTGTCCTTATATGTGTAAAATAATACAAAATTTTATAAAGAAACTTTATTGGTCTAAAGTACAGTAGACAATTGAATTAATTTTCACGAAAGACAGATATTTTAATCAGAAAGTAACACAATTCAGCTCCAAGTTTCTGTTAACAGCAACACTGATTTCCAGTGGGCCAACCAGGCAAAGATGATTATTACAAAACCAGTATGAATAAGAAAAATACGCATTAAAATTAAAAAGTTAAAACGGATGAAGTTTGCGATAGATAACGGCATTAGATTGAATACAACGAAGTGTATAATTCCAATAAAAAATGCCGCGATATCGCGTTAGCATAATCAGAAACTGTAAATCACTTACTGCATTCCTGAAATAACTACAGTAAAATTATTTAAGATTTAATTTCAATTATACTTAATAATATTCATATTTAAAGAACATGATAAACAACGAAAACTATATCTAAGTGTAAAAGGTACCTGAACTGATAGATTTTTAGCAAGCTGAGTTAATAAACGATAATAGATCGTACATTTTTGTATTATAAATATTAAGTCATTAATTAATATGAAGAAAAATACGAAATTGAATAATCCGTACGATAATAGTAATTATCTTGCTCAACAGCGATCAACAAGCGTGCCAACATTTCTCCGGCCTTCGCCTTAATATACTGTTCCCGTTTTTTGACGGTCGAATTATTTATAAATCCTATACAATTTAAATACCAATCGCACCACACGGTGTCAATGAGACATTTTGTTTTCGTCTTAAAAAAATTATTTTATTAATACAAAATAATGTCACGCTTAGTATAATATATACTCAGACCTACATATCGAAAAGTAGGTAAAATATCTTTGGTAGTATTAAATATAAAGTGTTCATATAAAAATATATGAACAGAAAACGAGCACGAGGCTCACCTGATACCGTGGACACTGAATGCCCGAGAGCCGGCCTTTTAAGAATTGGTACGCTCTTTTCTTGAAGGACCCTAAGACGTTTTAGTTCGGACATAGTTTAGTAGTAGCTGGTTACACATAGTGGTAGTTTTTTTGTAAAAAAACTGTCTTAAATAACGCTTAGTTGTGGAACGTCAGACGTCGGTGGTGGACGAGGTGATGAGGGTGGAATTTCGTATTCTGCTCAGCGCGTGATGAAGGCCAGCTGCAGTTTTAATATAACCATGTATAACGCTGGTACTGAATGATGGTAATTAGTAACTTTCGTCTAGCCATACAACGTATAAAGTCCATTTGTCATACATTTAATTCGTGCGCACAGAGCTTTGTGAACAGGCGTTATTCTGTAAACGGTTCTCATTATAAGCCCACACTTTGTATAAAAATATGTGCTCAAGTATAAAGGTAAACATTGATTTTTTCAAATGCCCATAGAGAATAAATGTTTGGGATGCCACTGACAGATGGACAAAGGGACAATGAGGGATGTTCTATGAATGACGACCGCACACTCGGCTGTGCGTACGCACATAAGTATTCTTATAAATTATTGTAGTGTAGTAAAAATAATTGTAAAATTCAGATCATTATTCAAACACATGGTAAGGCGAAAAAAGGGGTTAAAACTACAAATATATTCACTTAACTATTTATCTAAAAAATAGTGTCACTCCACGTCGAAGTTTATAAATAATTCCTTGATCTTATTGCATTAATGTATGAATTTATGTTTACATAATAAAATCATTAATATTGGTTATATTATGATGACAATATCAGACAAACATAAACTCTTCAGCTTCATATGATAAAGTATTAATTCCAATATTTAGTATAAATTACTGGGTTTTTGCCGACTCTTGCGGCAAAGTACCAAACCAAACTACCATAGAATATTTAAAATGGTACATTTCCTTGTCTATGTCCAAATGGTAATGCCTTGCAGACAATGCATATTATGTACTAGTAATTAGTAGTTAGCTCCTCATTGTATTTGAGGCATCTTCCTATTTAAAAAAAAAAAAACATTGCGGCTTAATTACTTCAAAGACATGTATCCATTCTACCTATTATAAGACTCCAAGGACATATACCTATTAACACCCATAAATTAATTCTAGATGATCACTCCCACTCATGACGGATGCCTCTCCGCCCATCACGTGCTCTTTTATCTAGTTTTATTGAATAACCACATTCATTTGAAGAACTTGCGGTGACATTTATTATTCCTCTGTCCTAGTATTCGACAAAAATATCTATTTTTTTTCAATGTTGCTTGATATCCCGTAACCCAAATGGTGAGTGAACATCTGTCTCATTGATGATTTTATTGGTCTGTGTCTAAGAACAACAATTTAATTCTGTCGGGAATCGATCTCAGGTCCTCCGGGTTAACAACGGAGATTGGTAAAAGATACTTTTTCATGTGTAGTGAACTTTTATAAATCTTTTAGTGAACGTCTCTGAGCACGACTTATAGATGTCATATAGCATATATGAGAGACTTACTCTATAAAAAAATCGTGACTTACACTATAAATGTAACATTAAGATTCCCTAAAAGTCAGAAATCGGTAAATTAATATTTTTAAACATAAAACGTATTTCTTTCATCTATGACACAATTCAGGACATAACGAATGTTTGTTGTCGTACTTTGCTGATCTCGCTAAGCCCTGAAAATCCATTTCGAGTAAATTGAAATCGGAAAGAGACGGCTTATTTTATTCTTAATAGCTATATCCGTTAGTGCGATAAGGACAAAAGGAATGGGAGTGAGAGCTCAATAACGAGGCAGCCAAGGGTTTTTCTCCGAGCCTCGGAGCGGGGCAATATGTGAAGATTTATGTATTTCAGTATATACTGGGAATACTTACGAGATGAGGCTTATTGGTGATGCCTTGTTATTATACCTAGAATTCCAAGGGAACTATTGTTTTACTGGCTGGAGTATGATTAGTTTGTTTTAAATACGTAACGGTAAAGGACACAAAATATCTCTATAATTTTATTTTTTTAAGCTAATGAAGCAGTTTGGATAAGCGTGAAAGAGACTCCAACAAGCCTGTGACAGTACCTATGTTTGTTCCGTTCTGATATTAGCGTATTTTGATAATTACTTATCATTTCATTTTAGAAACCAAATCTGTTAGTATTGACTGCTAACTCGTTCTAACTGCTTTTAAATTCTTTGCAATTCATACTGTGTTACAATTAATAAACGATTTAATGAATAAATAGTAAATGTAAAAACTAATAAAAATTGTGAAAAGTGTTAGAACATTCTGATATTAAAAAAAACGAAAAATTGTCTTATTAGTTAATAAATTACCTCCACGTTAAAAACTCAGGCTAAAACAATTTTAATTGGACAATTGTTTTCTATTAAATTCAATTCAAATTCAGGCAATCTTCCAACTATTTTATTTACGTTTAAACACACATACATAGAGGAACTATATATGAATTTGTCAAACATTAAGACAATTTTCCAGGCGTACATTAGCAAATTGCCGTGCAATGTCGGGGTGGGTCATAAGCTATAACAATAGACTCGTCACGCCACACCTCGCGTATTATTAACTTTGAAGACAAAGCTGGGCGGGTGTAGATGAAAATTGATGACGTATAACAAAGGGTAAGCTGCTTTTCAATATTAACGAAACGTAATATGATTATTTGAATAAAATTTCCATTTGAAGGATTACTCTATGGTATATACGATGGATTTATTATCATCCATATATAATGAATCGCCAAATACGTTGGTAAGCGCAAAACTCTAAAACGGTTGGACCAATTCAAGCAATGTGGATGGCCTTAAAACAAAATTTTATTTAGTATTCGCTTTTTATTCCGAAATCGAACATATCAATGTTACATGTTGGTAAACAGTAGCTGCTAAAAAGGTAGTCTAAGTAAATCACATTAAAGCAAAACGAATTTCGCCGGGGCAGTCAGTTTCACTAAAACAAAACTGTTAAGCTTGATCTCAGATTTTACGTGATTAATATATGTTTAGTTGCGACGTATTTTAGATGCGTCTAAGCGCCTATGAATATCAAAAACGTTTACAAAATTCAAGAAGAAAGAGCAAGACTACGCCATCCCTTCAGGAGGCCTTGTTCTAAGAGGAACGGGCAAGAAACTCTGCAAGTTTTACCCTCTCAACACCCGCATCACGTCTGACGTTCCACAACTAAGCGTTATTTAAGACAGTTTTAACTACACCATCGTTAAATTTACATAGGTAAAAGAAAATAAAACACATTCCACATTCACCATTACACACATATTCACAACACTTCTAAGATAACAAAATGAATTATAACAATAGAACTGTTGCCACGCGTTTTTGTCTTTTATTTGATAAGAGATCTTAGTTATACTTAAATAGCGATTGAATATAAAAATATTAAATTATAATATTAATTAATTATTGAATCAGTCACCCACGTACTCCTGGAATACGAGGCTGTGGCTAATCAACGTACAAAAATCCTCGGAACAGTGGGGTCGCTCCGCGAAGCCTGTGAAGTGCCCGGGAGACTTCTGTGCTTCTGGAAGGAGTTAGGCTGCCTAAATTAGCCAGGGCTTTTACGCACAACGGACCAACTACGCGTCTAAGTGCGGAAATTGAGTCCATCATACCATACCAATATTAATTAAGTAAGTTTATCGTTAAAATTAAAAAAGGTACACCTTAAATGATCTTTGTAAGGCAAAACCAAACAAAACAAAGGTCACATTTTTTAAAACCAATTTTTGGATAATAATAAACATAAATTAAATTCAAGCCACAGCAATGATGAATATATGTGGAATTATTCCCTGGTAAGCTAAGAAAAGAAACGTGTCTCTTACTGATGACTGGCAGACGGACGGAGGTACAGGTAAAACCCGAGGTTTTGCACTTTGTTATCAACGGATACTGATATTTAACACAAAGATCCAGAAAATTTAGAAAAAGTTATAGTGAATGGCAGAGTTCAGGGCTCTAGACCGCCATCTCGCTGGACCGGTCAAATAAATGCCCTTACAGTTCTTACCAAAAAATAAAGGAGGAATTTGTGCGGCGTCACTAAATCGACCTTTAGAAATGGAGAGCACGACTGAAGAAGAATGAGAAACATTCTGCAGAGTTTATTGGCGCTGTGATCTAGCTTTGAAATTAGAATTATTATTTTTCTACATTGTTTTAGTTTGTATACAAAACGACTCGACTGTAACAAAAGTATTCTTACTCAGAGTATTACAAACGAATTCATATTGTATATAATTTATTACCGTTTTAAAAAAATATCCCTCGGGTAGGAGCCCTCCCACTTAATCTCCAAGTATCGTTAACAAATTTAATATTTACTCTCAGTGACTTATCTTTATAAATCGTCGACAATATTAAAACCACCATTACATTTTGATTGTCGTGTCCAAGCCACCCCTGCCTTTACGTATATAGCCCTTAGTACAAGCGACAAAAAGTAGCGTATTTGTATTTTCATTGCAGTGAAGTTATATTTTGCATTATAGTAACAACAGACAATTTGTTTTATATAGAGTAGGGCAAACGAGCAGGAGACTCATCTGATGTTTAGTGATAGGGTCCATGAACAGTCTCAATTTGGAAATACTTCATTGAGTAGCTGGTTCCACATTGAGGTGGTGCACGGCAAAAACTGCTTTAAGTAACGCTAAGTTGTGAAACGACGAATGTGGAGGATACAGGTATACAGTAGTCTGCCTCGATGTAGACGTCCTATCAATGAAACTCAGCTGTAGGTAATTCGAACAACTCCTCTGAGCACTCTACATGGTAATTGCGGTAGAAGTTGCAGAACAAATGCATTCATTTTGAATGATGAAAACGATTTAATATCTCTGACCACTGATATATCGGAGTGAATCTTTGATTTCATATGTAATTATTGTAAACCTACTCCATCGGGGCTTCAAATATCTTCCAACATTAACTTGAAAATGCTAAATGTGGGCACAATTGGAAAATAATACTTCTCTTACCTATCCAAAAATAACTGTATAAAAAAATGTTTACGCCTTCTATTTACAAAGTAAGATGTTCTTCTACGTAGTCATCATTACTGAAGTTTGTGCATTTCTTGAAAATCTCTAACCAATACGTCCACTCGCTGCTTCCATACCACTCTATCTACAGCACCAACGGATAGGCGATCAGTCTCGACTTCCTATACCAGCTCGTCGAGACTTTATACGGTTTTCTCCTGGCAATATGGCTAAAGTTGCTTAGCACTCATTTGTAAATGATCGTTGATGAGCTTTAGTTGGTTGAGATTGGACGTTTTTATTATTATCTTTTTGCAGTCCATGATATTCACAACATTCTCATCCAACACCACATCTTTAATGCTTCTTTTTTGCCTTTGATCTTTTTTCTGTTCGCTGCACAAATTGATCAGGACTCTGAACCGTACATATTTAGATAGATATAAATAATACATACCGCAGATAGCATTGTTAACGACTCGCTCCCACCTATTACATAAGGCAAAAAGTCACAGTACCCTCACATGTATGGATTTACAGCTAATCCGCAGCTCTGTCTATGACTTCACCGACCGTTTCATTGAGCTCTCTATTGCGTACTAACTTTATTAAAATATTTTATGCTACTTATAATACAATGTTTTCTCTATTAACATAGAATTCAAGGCTTATAATACCACGTACGAATCGTGTAACGTCACGTATTTTAAGAAGTTTTGTATTACACATTGTGTAACATTACAGATTTCATATGCTCTTTAAAGATTATAGGTTCATTTATCTAAATCTCCAAGTGCTTTGGAATTAAACCTATAAGAATAAAAACAGTCGTATCAGCTGCAACATGGCAAAAGAATCTACGGGACGCCCAAAAAGGGCAGTCATCGCAGGCCATGGACACTCATTTTAGTAGGTGCATTTCCACAGTCGATTGCACAGTTTGCTAGTTCGCAAAGGCAATGTCTTGAAGCGGACCGTGGCAGGCTTCCAGCGATCAAGGTGTTGTGTTACTCTATCGTTCAAGAAAGGCATCGTAAGGAAAACGGAATACCTACCCAAAAACGACGGCTGACTGTCGGGTTTTGTGATAGTTTAATAGTATCTTGCATATACTTACAAACCATAACAGATGTGCGTCACTGACTAATTGGAAACCTAAACACTGAAATTAAAACACAGCACGTAGTGACAATGAGGATGCAATTAAGCGTATAAAGGGTGACACCGCAAATCTGCTGTGATGGATCCGTTTAATATCACCCTGATACGTCCAATTTAGACCAAACCCCAGAGTTAAATTTAAAACTCACGGCTATTGTTATAAAAATGACAAAGATTGCATAGTAAATAGGGTCTTTGTTTATTTTCTTTTTATTTGGAATTTTGGATACATAGGAGATGTCGGCTATACAGTCAGTCGTTAACCGAGTTGTTGTTATATATATACGTATATATATTTTTAATCTGCTATCAAAATACATAATTAATGGACGCCTCAAAGTACTCATACCTAAATTATTTAGATCAGTGAAATAACCTATAACGTTACGATTGTATGTATGGTAAAAATATTTAAAAAAATACTATTTAACATATTTCCAGTTAAAAACATGTAGGTACATTACCAGATAACACCGAGTTTTTGTTAAATATTATTCATTCAATACTATGCAGACGTTAGAAACGTTAACATATAAAAATGTGATAAAAGAACTAAATTACTTTTGTTTCAAGTGTTAATTTGACACCTTAAGTATTAATTTGAAAAAACAAAGCATTTAAATTTAAAAATACATCTTAAGTTTAGTGTATGTAACACGGATATAACAGATAGTATACAAAATCAGATGTCTGATCAAGTTATTCGGGTGCATTAAGTGAGATGTTTAAGGTCGGAGGGCGAGGGTTTAGGATATTGCCTAATCATCCCTGCCTTCACACCCTACTAACTGTTGTTTTAACATTCATATTGATTCAGTCTTAGTGGAACCGATTTAATACTGTTTTATCGTGTTAGGTGTAATAAATGATTTTATTTATCCGGCTTATTAAAGTTATAAAGTATGCTAGAGTAGATTGTTTGGTATGTATTGTGTTCTTTTGATGGTAGTTATCGACTTATCTGAACATGACATATGTTTAATACGACACTTAACATATGGTAAACCTAATATTAACGCGACTTGAAACTTGAAACAAAAAGTAATTTAGTTCTTTTATCACATTTTTATATGTTAACGTTTCTAACGTCAGCATAGTATACAATAACTAATATTAAAAAAAACAGTGTTATCTGTATGTAAATGTACGTGTTTTTAACTGTAAAACATGTTTTTACATACAATATATATTTATATATATGTGATTCTCATAATAGTGAATATTATTACTAGGCAAAGAAGGACGCTTTCTTTAATATAAAAAAAATATTCATAAGTTTCCTTCAGCGGATTTGTCTAATATATATAATAATATTAAACCCTTTATTTATCTCATATGTAATGTATTGGGTTTGTAGGTATCAATAGTAAGAAGTATTATATATGTACCTGATCAACGTTTCTTTATTTGTCAAAGTACACAAATAAATTAAGTTATTCCCTCACGAAAATAATTATACAAAACCAAGATTTATTAATGTAAACATGAACCTTTTTCCATAATTGAATTGCGAGTTTAATAGCGCGTAAAACAATCCCAAAATCGGGAAAGTAGAACAACCGTTTTCGGGCTATTAAATCTGACAACGTGGAAAGGGGTCTGATGAATGTGTTGTGACGTTTGTTATTAATTTTTTCTTAAATATAGTAGATAATTTTAAAAAAGGTTTACTTGGAATGAATAGATAACAGAGAATATGTAGTACAGTGAAACCTGGTTAAGTGGGACCTGGATAAATGAGAAACCTCTATTATTAAGAGGTGCAACGAAGTCCCGGTACTTTTTCATTAAATTACCTCTGTTAATGGGACTTTTTGAACCTTGTTAAATAAGATTTGAATTCTAAGACTTTTTCGATGTTTACCTCTATAATTGAGACTCTGTAGCTCAATTACCTGTATAAGTGAGACAAATTAACACGTTTTGACGTGTTTGTTTACATACATTTCTCGTCTACATATCTCATGTTTTCCTAGCAACTAGCAATCAAATACAAATAAACATAACCGATTACCTTTAATTCATAAACTTTACCGTATTTTTTTCGACGCAATACATTATGTATGTACATTCATATCTACATTAAATTCATAACATCAAAAATACGCATTTTTATTAACATTTCCACCTCTAAAAATGGAATAACGGCACGATTCGACCTCTGTAAATGAGACAACTATAAATTTAAATGTGTTTATTTAAACCCTCAATAATTGGTACATATGTCTTGGTCCCTTGAGATCCCAATTAACCAGGTGTCACTGTATTACATGAACGCTATACTCCTATAGAATACCAAGCCGTGTTAGACAAATAAAGACAGAAGTTTTGAGTGAAGTTTCTCTCGCGCATCTTTGTTGAACCAGCCAGAAGAGGTATTTCCAAACTGATACGACTTGGGGGCTTTCACGAACAGAACGTACCATTCCCCGAAAGGTCGGCAACACACTCGTTAGCCCCGGTGTTGCAGGTGACCATGGGTGGCAGTTCCGTTTTATGCAAAGTGACTCGCCTGCTCGTTCGCCTCCTGTGCCATAAAATGTTATTACTGAAATGCAAATAGATATTGCATATGTGAATATAAGGGATATGAGATTGTGGTAGAAGTAGGTATAAAGGTCAATTAAAGGCCCTTGAGAGCAGTGTTGGCCTAGTGGCTTCAGCGTGCGACTCTCATCCCTGAGGTCGTAGGTTCGGTCACCAGCTGTGCACCAATGGACTTTCTTTCTATGAGCGCATTCAACATTCGCCCGACCGGTGAAGAAACCGGCTTGGTAACCGGCAACTTAGACCCAAAAAGCCTACAGCTTGTGTCAGGCACAGGAGGCTACTCACAGGAGGATCATCTACTTGCTTATTAGATTGATTGATCATGATTCATGATTAGCGGCACTGATTTATTTATTTTGAAAAGCCCATGCATTGTCCAATCCCTACGTTACTATTTTGTAACTGGAATAACAAATTATGTAAGCAAAAATTTAGTCACTAAGTTGCGTATGGATTCCAGTACACAAAAATAGATTATTAATCTGCATGCCGCAGCGATCAACTCCTCGGAATAAGGCATTTCAAAAAGCCTGCACTGTAATCTATCTCTGTACTACATTTTTACAATCTACTTTTTTGCGTAATAATAATAATTAGGTTGAATAAAGATATAGGTTTTATTGATATAAATATAATGATTTTCTGCAGTATACGTAATAGAAATAATTAAATGACAGCCTTAAGATATAATATAGTAAGTTTAAATAATTGAAAGAAAACACTTTTTAAACGGATTGAAGATGTATTATTATAAACTTATAATTATTTTACATAATTTTTTTCCGACGTTTCGCGTGCTTTACAGCGTGCGTGGTCACGGTGAGGAACCGTGAAAAAGTTGACGTGACGTGGTCCGTTGAGTGAAGTGTTTTCTTTAAATGTGTAAAAGTTATTTTAATAAAAGACAACACTAAGTTTAAATAATACCTATTCATCTCTAACCGTACCATTTTCCTCGCGTCTCAATAAAAGCATTAAATACTGTATACGAATCTAAAGGCATTTACTATCCAGGGCAATCGTTAGCAAACCCGTCGGAAGGAAGCAGAAGACCTTACATTTATCATTCTCAATAATGCAACAATCGAACAACAAGCCATTGAGCGTACCCTCCATTGTGTTGTTAATTTTATCAAAAATATCGGACATAATGGGATGTCACACAAAAGTCGGAAGAGCGGATACAATTCGCGCCGTCTCGCTGCCGACAAACGCAACGTATTTTTTACGCAATGACGTATTGCGTATTGAGTATTGGCGGGATGTTTCCACCCACCACCGGTCATTAGTCAATCGGATATGACTGCGGATCGGAACTTTTAACCACTTGTGCTGCATTCATGTTGGTTAATGTACACACAGGTGTCCGACAATAGCCCTTTTATGTTACGGTCTTGTAAATGAAAAATGAAACTAATCGTTCTTGTACAATTTTTGTTGCAAACCATAAGACGCTTATAAAAACTTACTGGTCCTGGTACAATTATATTTGGGATAATAGGACTGAAACAATTCGACCCTCAGATACTCGTTGATATTAATAAACAGCCAGGCACAGGCACTGAAGCCTATAAATGAAAAAAATGTTTTTGTTTTTCGTTAATGGAGTTCAGGGTTTATGGAAACCAAGTACATTAGATACTACCGCTCTGCATATTAATAAACAGAAATATTGTTAGTAATTGATGCGCAAGAGATGCAATCGACTTTTATTGAAATTAGATGTAGATATTAGATTTTTAAGAATGATCAAGCTGATAGTGCATTTGTACTTAGGTATAATTTATTAGTTGTGCAAACGGCACATATCTTTATGGTTTTAAAACTTTAAGTGGTACCTTAGTTACCGCACGTTATCAGTGGCATGTGCATTGAAAACTCCGTTTTATTTAAAACCCTTGTTTATTTAAATATAATAAAACAAAATATGTTTAATTGATATTTATTTATGAACTTAATTATAAAATAATTTACAATATGATAATATTTATTTATAAATTTCATAGTAATAATAATAAAAATGGATAAATAAATAGAAATTTCAAATAAATGTCAAAAGTTTGGTAGGTTTGTACGTTTAATGATTTTTAACGAAGATAGCTCCATCTCTGGGGTGCCGATACTATCAACCAAGCGCCAAGTTACATCTTTAATTTGATGATAGCACCAAGTGCATAGGGACTTGTATCCCAAGGCCCAAGAGTCTCTACTCTAAAGAAAACCAAATCAAAGTTGGAGGAAAGACTCTTTATTGTTGCCGCTTATTGTTTTCTCCCTCCTTTGCAGCCGCCCCAGTTTATATGTTTGTCCAAAGAAAGGTGGTACTGATCAAACGTGTCCACCATCTTCATTTCCATACCAAAGCCCGTGCCATCTACCAAGGGATCAAAGACATCCCATCCGGCCGCTATATCCGGTCGCCATATTCTTGCAATAAATTATTACTATTATAACAACTTTAAATTCAAAATTATATAAATATAAAAATTATATATATAAATTAAACTCAAAATTCATCTATCGCTAGTCCCCATACTAGGGAGTCCCTGTGTTGTGGGTAACTAGATAACAATTATTCCGTGCCATCTACGGTACATGTTTATAACAGTTTTTGAGAAAAAGTCATTTTAGTGTTTCAACTAATCAAACACAAGTCTTATAAGACATTAAGTATGCGTGAATGTTTGAAAGTTTGAATGGCTGTGTGTGCGGGTATATTGGAGAGTAAAATAATCTACCTAAACATGTCATTGATACTATAGTACTACATGAAAGCATACATAAAATAAAGATATTTCTTTATATCAATTATGTGTTTAAGAAAAGATTGAGATGATTCATCAGTCAATAACCTAATCAAAAATGTGATCTTGATAGCTGACGAGTGATTTGTCCATTTGGGCAGGTGCCCATTTACAAACCTTTGAGTATTTTGGTCAAACTAGATTGCAAATTTATAACAACGTATATACAGATTTTATGACAACCAAAGACAATTAAAGTAACTAACGAAAGAGTATTTACTATATTTTTAACCTACATAGTAATAATATTAATGAAAAATTCATAAATAGAAAACTAAACCCCTTTAATGTGTCTTATGGCTGACGCACAAACCGTGCAGGCTAAGAAAGGGAAAAAAATATGTCTTATTTAATCGATATAAACACGAATTTATTACATCATCTTGTAGCGAGAGTTAGCAGACTAATACGAGAATTATGTTCGATTGTTACAACTTGACGTTTCTAGTGCTTAAAAGCACGAGTCTAGTTATATAAATAATAAAATATCCTCCTTGATAATTTAGCATAAACAATATTAAATTGTTAAACTGTCTAACAAATGCGTCATTTCCTCTTGTTTTGTGTTGTTCTGTGAAATTATTTAGAATGTTATTATAAGTACATAGTGGATAGACAGACTCAGTACCTACCTATAATAGTGATTCCGGATTTCGATTTTAACATGTCATGTATATGTAATAAGTATATATATAGTAAGGTTGTGACATTTTGAAAGAAGCACATTCAATTAGTTGGGTTTCGCAGCAAGACAGGCTCAATCAATACCTACCGATTTACTTTGAATTAAAAATTCCAAACCAAAAATTTACTGAAATTGTCACTCTAATAAATGCCGATTCAATGAGGTCACCTAATTTATTGTAGTTCTATCTATTTCCGTACAGGCAACAGTCATAGAGGAATTGGAATCAAAATCGAATTTCACTATAATATGTGTTGTACTTTAATTAAAACAGTTTAAATTCTGTGTTTTATCATATAATTTTCTGCTTGCTATGCTCTATAAAATGCGATACCCACATGTAAACCTTCCTTTCATTCTGTTTACCTAAATAGGTGAAGCAATTAGCCCACACCATTAACACGGGACGATTATATTGACACATTTGCCGTCTGACGCCATTGTCCATTACTTTTACTGTTATCACATATCGTAACCGGCCGTGTGCGCTGTAATCACCCTGCAATCACAAACTGACTTTAAACGTGAAATACAACCCCTAATATTGTGTTTTATTAGGGCAAGTGTCACAAACTAAAATATGCTTTTTGTACATTAATAGGTTCAAATATTTTCTACGGCGCAGTTGTAAATTATTGTTACATAAGAAATGACACCAAGGAGCTGTCACACTCAAATAAATATACGAGAAAGGCCTTTCTAGATTTAAGGGGACGTTAATAACTTTATGTCCTTTATAGATTCATCGTTACATGTTTAACTAAACCCAAAGTTTTTAAACGTCATAATTGTAAGCGTTTGTTGTTATACAAATAAAAGCCTTCTTTTGTAAATTATCGAACTATACTTTTTAGAGCTATTCTAAAGAACCTCATGTAATTATCATATCAAAACGGATGTAAGTATATCAAATATGGTTAAATCGTTTGTAAGTAACATGGTAATAGACGTCACTCACTCGTAAACAGTTTTATCAACCGAGTAATTACTTGGCCACGTAAAAGATGCATATTGTGTTGTTATAAAAAACTTATGTGCTGATAACATGAACATTTGTAAATCCAAAAATACTTCTTATACAAAATAAATACCATTTATGCAGTAATTGTATATATAACAGATACTACATTCTATAATGTTGGTTAATATCATTTCTTAAATAATCAAAACAAATTAAAAAATCAAATGTTAGTTGTCAAAAACTTACATCACCTGGCTACCCCACGATTTCATTGTATTTTCAACGTTATCTATTTAGCCCAATTCGTCACAGCACGACCTTACTATATGGTTGTTTAATTTATATTATATGATATTTAATGTTATTATTTAAGTAGTTGCATGTAGTAGCATGTGCAGATGGCTTGGGAGGCGGCCCGAATGGCAGCTGTCATTAGGAAGGGGTTTTGAAAAGATCAAACTAAGAGTTATTAATTATACGAATAGATATTTTCCGAAGTAGAAATGACAAGTCTTACAGTGGCGCCGACGGTATTCGCGGTTGGCGAATCGACTTCCGTGTAGCGTTTCCCGCCAAAATGGATCGTTTCCGGCGCAATTTGTCATTTCCCAATCTGAGGGAACCATAGAGTAGAGTCAATCATAATTATTATTCTTATGGAAATCTCTGTTTCAGTATTTTTAAAAATAAAGAAAAAATCTCTATGTTTTGATTTTAGTATAGAAATGTTACCTTTAGATAAATTAAAAAATAAATATTTAATATTAAACAATGTACACACATAGAAACAATAGATACTAATACTTGAGTCTTATACTTTATCAGATTTAATATGAAGGATACAATAGAAAACTAATTGTAATAAAAAATAAATGGTATTTTGCATGTATGCATTATGTATATATAGTATGTATATTGTTAGTGAGAATTATGAATAACTAAATAAAATAATGAACCACTACCATAAGTTAATTTGTATATAAACCAAGATATAGATTCTTATGAAAGAAAAAAACGATACTAAGAGTAGTATTAGGAAATTGTGTATTTTTATTTAAAGTAATATCTTGCGGAATTGTCCTGTAATATCTGATTCGTCGGTGTACATGAGAGTTTCAATTCTAAGAACTATTTTGAATACTTGAACACCAGAATGTTTGTTGTGTCTGAGGGTTTTGATAAAAATGAAGATAATGAATTCAGCAGGTAATTGACCATAGTGTCACGTAATTGTGAGAACTGATTGTGTAATTACCGCGACGAGTCACCGAGGGCGCGGGAAACCGTCGCCCTCTGAATCCCAACACCCGTGGGAGATATTTATTGATAAAACATTGGTACTTACTAAATGCTATCTAAATAGGTAACAACATAATTTAATGTGTTGTTTTTACATATCTACAAATCGTCATAATAGATTGGTTTGTAGATCATAATTTACGGGTATTTTATGGGTATAAGGCGCACAAATAATATAGTTGTTAGGTATTTTCTTACGACTTCACTTTCGATAATATATAAATCACGAATTCAACAGAACTATCTAAGACCTTAGGCATGCTTATGTTAAGTGTTTACCAAGACATCATTTAAAACAAGACACAATATAGCTATTTTAATATGCAAAAAATATAATATAGAAAACTAAGTTTGTATAGAATAAACAATTTGAGTGCATCAATTTATTTCAATTTACAGGATTGTATTGTTTCGGCGGGTGAGGCGTTCGCGCGTTTCCGGCCCGCGCTTCCGACACGAGACCGACGCGTGCCGCGCCATCTTTGAATTACACCCTACAACAATCACGCAGTGCTGCCAGCTAAAACAATACGCTCTCCCTAAATACATTTTAAACTGTATCACCAGTATAAACGATTCACTTTTCAACATTACTGTCCGTATAAAAAAAATGTTGTATAATAATTATCTAAAGAGTAATTTCATACACTGTTATAAATTAAAGTCATGTCAGTGACTCTGTATGCAGTCAATATTTGCGTAAGGATGTCTCCTTTTACATTAAATCAACTTGTATTGGTAAATCATCATGGTAAACATCCTTAGATAAGAAAAAATAAAATATTATGCGGGATTTGAAAATCGTAGGAACTAGTTAGATAGTTTCACAAATTTTCCAATAAGCAAGTACCAATTATTAAATAAGTACTAACAAGAACGGATTTATCATATATGTAATATGGCGAATCTTGTCTACAAGGAATGTATATATCATATTTTGACCAATAAGAGAATACGTAAGCATAACAGCAACACTTAGCAACTTTTAGTCGAAGGTTCGTATTTATAAATATTTTTCATCTATTTTCAGCCAGTTGACAGCAATAGTGTTGAATTAAATATTGCAGTCTTTTTTAGCTGACATATAAAAAACTTAGATACATTATTGGTATTTTACATGCCAGTTTCCTGACAACACTTTTCTTCATTGCTCGTGAATGTCTCAATTCATAGGAAAAAAATATTAGTAAATATTCACAGATATGCAGACCACAGTCTGAGCCTTGGTTGGCAGGTATCACCTTAACACTTTTTGCAAGCCTAGTGCTTAAAGATTATCATAAATCTCTTTGTTTAGTAACTTTTGTTAGCACATTTTGTTGTTTTATGACTTATAGTTATTGCGCGTAAAATAATATGCTTCTCACACGTGCCAAAAACAAACAACATTTAACCTTACAGTAACAATTAAATCGGTCATTAACGTAACAAATAGATCAAATATAAATAGATGTGAGAACCGTATGTCAGTTTGTACAGAGGCGGTGTCATGTATGCAATAGACAAACATTGCCCTGCCGCGCCCTTTGTATACTCGATGAACATTTACCTGCTAAGCGGTCAGTGTTCCAAGGTGAAGATTTGTTGTCCTATAAGCACATATGTTATGAATTTATAGCTAAATAAATAAATAATCGTTCTTTGAACTCGGCAAATGGTAGATTATTATTGTTCATTCCAATTTCACTATTTGAATAATAACGCTCGATTTCTGTATAAAAATACAGAATAGAAAAGTATTTATCTTCTGACTTAAAATATACGGCCAAAGGCCGTCGAATTCTATTTCTATGAAAATCTACAACGACAGATTAACCATAAAACTATTTCATACAACCAAAATAAAGTGGTAATTAGTTTGGAACTTAGAGGTTCTTAAAAAGTGAATAGTCTAATAAGAATTATTTACTGTTCAACTTGTCCGAGTGACCCCAGAATTAGTGAGTGAAGCACGCATAGAGAAGAGCATTACTAGCAAAGTTTTGTGTAACAATGGAGTAATGTTGCCATTTCTATGCGCGAAATTCCCCACCGGAAGGTGAAAACTTACGTACGGGGGAGTTGTGCAAGTTGGCTATTGTGGCGCCATCTACAACTGTCCGTTACACTGACACGTTTCCGGCTTCTCCAAAAAGTCTTGAGTTGTCAACAAACAACGGATGCCTTAGAGTTTCCTTGAGGGTCTTTTTATTCAATTCTTGAGTAGATTTATTGGTTGTTGAATTTTATATGTCTAAATATCTTCAGTAATTTATAATTTCGCAACTCATTAGGAAAAAACGTCAGCAACAAACAGAACATCAACTCAAATTCGATAATGGACTCCGATTACCATCTCTTTCTTTCGAACGCGGGGCATGACTTCCGAAAGTTAAATACAATACAATTTTGACATATTGGAGTTTTTGGATGTCATACTTGTATAACAGAGCCATCTATAGAATCTTGAAATACTACAGTAAAATAAGTGAAATGTGAAGAAATAAAACGCAACTTCTTTTGTTTATTCTGCCATATTAGGGTTGCCTGGAAGAAATCGCTTGTTAGCGATAAGGCTGCCTGTTGCCTAATATAAATAAATAAATAAAACAATACATAAATATATATGTGGTAGAGTCTACCTTTATTAATTTAATTTAAGGCAAGGTAAATTAGGAGCGCATCATTTTGTAAGTCGCGCGTGGGCGCGTACTATTCACAGCAAGGTTAGGATATAGTATTACAAAATCTATAACAACTTTAACCTGAACTCTACGAATTCCATTGAAAATATTTCCCGAGATATGAAACGGTTTTAATGGCATGGAGCTCCAAGTAAAATGGTCGTCTTTCAAGATCAAATACACGATGTTTTCACTACCTACGCGTATTGATGTACGTCATGGCCAGATTGAAAGTCACCTCGAGCTGTCCATAGGGAAGTTACTAATTTGTATGGTCTTATTTTTAACTGATATAAAAAATGGAAAAGCATTTTTAAGCTACATATTTAGCAACATATTATCTTATTAACATTACTATGAATTCTATACTCTTTCAGTATTTTTGCGTACTTAAATGGTCTGAATAAACCATTATAAACTTAAATAGAAACAATTTAGTTCTAAAGGAATATTGTACCTACTACGAGTACTACTTAATGCATGAAAACATAACTACTTAATTATGTATATGTTCACTTGTCATGACTCATAAAACTTAAATTGCCCTTAAAAGACGTAGATCAAATTATTTTTAAATTGGCAATTAAAAAAGTAACGCTAGATTCTCTTTGCTAGTCAATGTGTGCCTGTAGCTTTAAGTAGACCAGTGGCGAGGCGCGAGGCTTTCAACCCTGAGGATTGTGAGCAATTAATACTTGCTATGGGGAAGGGAAAAAATGTAAGGAAACCGACTCAAGACCGTAGAAATCTGCTCTGGTGTAACCCTCAATAGCGCCGCGCAATCCAAGGTTGCGTTATCAGGGCTACAGATATTGAGAGAACTACGTCGAAAATACATACAAAATTATATTTGAAATTCTGCACTAATATTATTCTTATTCTCGCCTTATAAGGACATCTGTCGATCGATACTACGCAAGAGATGTTACTCGCCAAACGGCAAAATTAATAACAACAAACAAATAAGTGATAAAATAATATATTAATGAAACCATTCGTACATGTCATCAAGTTTGGCAAGTGATACTAATGTAAATATAACATCGTACATTTTATTGTTAAATTAATTGATGTTAAACATTGTTAAACAAATATTGTACACAAGACAATAGAGTATTTCGGTATATAATGTTTATTCAGATCAAAATGTACCTAGGTGCAATACAACATTTATATGTATTTCAATAAATTTATTTACGGAAATATTTTGTGTAATGCCTTTTTGTCGATCGTAAATTAAGAATAATATTATAAATGTTGTGTGTACGTGAGCAAGTAGTTATATTTTATAAAAAGCATGCTTTCGTGCGATTGTCAGAAGTAGTGCTTTTGAAGTTCGGCTGTGCACCAAATTTATAGATCTATCGATCATTTAATCATGGAAGTTTCCTTACGTTTTCATTGTGATATTTTTTTATCTGTTTAGACATTCAGAAGTCGACTACGTGTGTTAAGCAGAGAAGAATCACCCATTTGCCTGTAATAAAGGATGATCAATAAACGAACGGAAAAATAAGTCAACCCTATGTTTCTAAATGATTTCACACATTACATCAAGTACACGGCACACAAGCTTCTGTTTTCACACCACGTAAAGTGTATTTTAAAACACAACTTTACAAATGCAGATTCTTGCAAATATTTTAGTTTAGACTCAATAGAATGTCGTAGGAGTCAGCAAGATATTAGTTTTGCACGATATTGTTTATTGTCGGATATATAGTATTTATTGTCGTTCATTTCTCTAAAAATCCGTATGCGACATGTGCATCAATTGTTACATGTGCCTCATAAGAAAACGAATTAACTGCATTTGACACTAATTATGAGAATGTTGATATTTTTCACCTCACCAAAGACGATGTGAGGAAATATTTGAAGAGACGGGTTTGAGATTAATTTAATCTGAAGTATTAATTATGTTTTGTTAAATTAACGTTAAAGTTTGTCTATTAACTTACTTATCATTTCTGTTTCATTTATTTATATTGTTTATATATGTTATCTGTTTTGGATTTGTATATTTTCTAAGTGTTTTGTTTTGTAATATGTATGTTAGCAGTAAGATTACTAATAAATGAATAAACTTAAAGCTCCCTTGGCTATCAAAAAACAAAAAATTGAATTTGATATCAGTAGTAATAATACCGTACTTACTATTAATCTCAATCTACTAGTAGTATAAGGAACTAATGTAACTAATTAGCTAAACTATACTATTTTATATTATAGAATTTCTATACTATAATTCAGGTAGTATTTTAATTTCTCTGATATATCAATGTAAAAGATCTGTCTCGAAAATGTCTCGGCTCTCGACTCATTTAACATCACCCAATCACTGTGCAAAAGCTATATTTAAGCACGAAAGTCCATAGTAGTATTCTGAAGCTCGAAACGTGGCATATGAAACGTATATGACTATAACTGATGTCTCTATAAAATAAAACTAAATTGTAATTAATATTTAGCAGTCATAAAATAGCAGTGTTGGGCTAGAGGATGCGATCTCATCCCTAAGGTCGTAGGTTCGATCCCCGGCTGTGCACCAATGGATTTGATTTCTATATGCGCATTTAACATTAGCTCGAACGGTGAAGGAAAAAACATCGTGAGGAAACCGGTTTGCCTTAGACCCAAAAAGTCGATGGCGTGCGTCAGGCACCAACTTGCCTATTCGGTTAACAAATGATCATGAAACAGATACAGAAACCTATAAAGGTTGTAGCGCCATTGATATCTAAATTGTAATTAGCAAGAGACTTGAAACAGAGTATTCGAAAGTCGTTACGATATAATGTCTGATCTTGAGCGCGCACAGCTAAATATACTGTTGATAACGAGCCAAATATCTATAAAACTCTTTTAGAAAATAAAACTAGATTTTTTGAAAGATACACAAGAATCGTTGAGTATTGTTTATTATTCATAGTGTACTTACACCGTTCCACATCCAAATTTCAGTAAAAGCGAAAAGATTTTCAGTTCTACATTGTTTTGTTTGAAATATTTGCTACTAGAGATTTTTACTACTACAGATAGATATATCAATATTCATAAACTACTTTTCAATGACCTATCGATGGATCGATAGTCAATCTGTTATTGTAAACCATCTATGGGAGAATCAATCGGTATTTTTGGATTAATATTTGTATGAAAATGACAGATCGACGCTTTCAATAAAATAATTAACTATGATTCAATTCCATCAACCATTTAAAAACATATTTATTTATTCATTATATCATTTATTATATATAATTATATCATTTATAATGAGTAATGAGACACAATCTGTTAGAATTAATATCAATTTATTTGGAAAAGTATTAGATGTAGATAAAATCTTTAAAATGTTTTATGGAGTCTCTTAGATAAATTCCACATTTCAGTTTCTAAGAATGGTTCCTTCGTAGCTCCGTAGCAATCTCGTAGCATCTATACACGACTGCTTATATTTTTATAACAACAACACTTATATAATTGGCATAAGAGTAGCGGTGGTAGAGTAAGAAAAATATAACTTTCAACAACATCCGGTTTTGGGAAAGACATTACTTTGGAACGGAATAACCGTTCCCAAAGTAGTTGAAACGAACAATATTTTATTTTACGACGTTATTTATGAATTTAAATGTTTTTAAAACGTCGTGAAAAAAATTTGCTGCAAAAGTTTTCTGTAACATTTACTTACTTACTACTCATGCTGCAATAATTTAATTGATAGAAAAAACATCATAATCAAAGTGTGAGGTCTCATAGAGAGAAGACACATCCTGAGAACAGTTGTTATTATGTACGGAAAATGACTTTCATAATTCATCTCCACGACAAATATGAATCATTAAAGTACTTCATAAATTTGACCAAATTACTCAGGTGAAACTTATTTCCACAGTACACTCATTCCTTGTAGGTGGGTTTATTTATCAAATTTTAAAACGATGAATCATCTCTATGTATTAATCATTATTTTTAATGAAATAGGCTTTACTGCTATAGGTAAAATATATGTATGATGAATGATTTCTTGTTTTATCTTACAAAATTAGTAACACACGGAAAATCTTATTGCAACGAGTGTTCATTTGTTTATTATAAAAGTATGAAGCTTTCATACTTATTCAGATAAAAGATACTAGACAACAAAGACATTGGTAACCAATGTCCGACAGTAAATTTAGTAGAAAAAGTATAAAATGAAATGTTTACCGTATTCGCGGGGGCGGGCGAAATGGTTGGGCGCCGCCGCCCTTGCGCGCCAGTGCGCGCCCGCCCAGGTCCGACACTCGACGTCGGCTCGTCACACCACACACCCGCTAATAACGATCATTATTTAATCGGTAAGATCTAGTGATTCCTCGTGCAAGTGTACACAACTTCATTGTGGCTCCAGTGTTTTATCTAGCGTTAGGTGTAATTTGTATTGCCTCTTTAGGCGGTTCGACGGCACGTAAGTTGTACGATGACATAAACAAGTGTGTTTTTATACAGTGGGAGGGTAATAATTTATTTGACAATCGATTTGAAGACATTTGATCGATAATGAAGTTGTTAAGTCAAAATTGATATTATTTTTATAACTGATTAATTTACTTTGTATAAAATAAATAAATAAGTTCGATTTTGAAACGTAACTTCAATTTAGTCTAAAGTAATAAAAAATTGTATTGATAATCTTTCCACGTTGATTTCTTACACAATCTTGACTTACAAAATTTAAGCTAGTTTTTAACCTAATAACAATCTAAGTAATGATTAGACATTGCGTTCAGTTTTTTAATTTATAGATAATTAATAAAAATACATGTATAAAAGAAATTGTTTAGTGTAATTGGTGTTGTACAATATTATAAGTGCGACGTCAGTTATGTGTCAGCGGCTAACATTTGAATGCTGTAAATACGATCCGGCCACTGCGCAGCTATTTTTGGCCGCACACGCCGAGCCAAATTTGCAATATCCACCTATCGACGCGTCTTCAAGTATTTTTGTACGGTTTCACAACCGCATTTTTTACATCTCCACTTACTTACTTGACATTGACTATGTTCTAAATAAGTCGAAAATAAGACAAATCTTGTCATTAAACTTAATTCTCGAACCGGATATAGCATGATGAATAATTTTTAATGTCAAGTTTGCTTTATGTTAGTAAAACATATTGGACGTTTCTAGATTGGTTATAAGACTATTAATGTGATCTATACTCGAACACTTCTGACTGCACGTGAAATCAATATTTTTGACAACAACGATAATGCCAATAGTAATTATGCCAATTATTAATAAGCTGTCGATCTTACGTCCGGAATTTGATGAATGAAGCTTCTGCTTTCCAGGAATAGATTATTGACGCAAATGCGCGGATATTAATATGATAATAGCAAGGCTAGGTCCCGCTTCTGAATAATATTTCGATGCATCTGTTTTCAATAAATAATCATTAAATAAAAATAAAATATAAATTTCTTACTAATTGTAACTATCTTTAATAATCTTTATATGATCCTTAAAATTCAAGTCACAATCTTTTAAAAACCTTGAATTTTTAGTCATAAACTAAGCCTAAGAAATAGTAACAAGGTCGCTGAAAACTTGAAAATAGCCAGAGAATCATCATTTGTGAAAACGAGCATTTTAGTCGTCACTAGTAAAATTGGCGATTCGCCAAGTCCATGGGCCATTCGCCACGGCATCTAGCCATCGAGACGGCTATTCCTAGCGTTCACCTACGTCATTGCTCTATTTACGTGGTCATTGTATTATGTCACCTGATAACCATAAAGTATTATGCGAAAGTAATTTGTAATTGTATTGTTGCAGAAACGAGCACGACAAAGCCGTCAAAATGTTTAAAAATCATTTAGAAATGATTGGGAGAAATGAGACGCCAACGAAGAAGGCCAGGTTTTGGCAGTCTTACGTACGATCTCTAAAAGGTAAACTTTTATTATACTTTGACCTACCTGTCTTTTTAATCAGTTGCTTTTTTTAATACCTTCAACACTTTTTGGAAGAACAACAAATCTGCACTCATTCATTTTTCTCTCACAATATTATGATTAAATCCGAACGTGGTGTGATATGAGATAATAGTTTATCAACGCAACATCTGTTTAACTGTATCTTATACGTTGATCTTTTATTTCCAACAGGATCAGAAGACATTAGGGCTGAAGAGAGATACAGGCCAAGCCGCCGCAGCGTTTTCCCTGAGCTCCTCTCAACCTACCCCTACAGCAAATCCATCTACGACGACCCCGTTGGTGCTGCAGAGAGGATCACAGTCCCTGGATACCGTTACCTGCCTGTCCACCGTGAAGTCTACGGCTACTCCCCGAGGCCTATCTACGCGCACAACTACCCTCGCTCCCTCGAAGCTTACAGGCCAAGTTAGTAACGAAAATGCCTTAAGCTGCTCGAAATTTGATTCCGCATTCTTGCAACATTATTTGTAACTCATTTAAACCCCTATTAAATGCAACTTGTATATATTCAGACGTATATAATTCAAAATTGTTAAGTGTATAGTTATTTACATTTAAATTTAATGTGACGGCATCATTATTTTGATTGTTTCAGCGTCAAAAGCCGGAGCCGTTTATCCTTCCTAATTCTGCATATTGAATATGCTTAAATAAACATTCATATGTACTTAAAACTATGTATATTATTACTATTGCTTAAGCTATCCAATGTCATGTAATGATAAGTTGTATTTTTTAAATAAAGCCATACGCTAAAGTTTTAAGTGAGACCGGTAGAACGCTCGAAGATTTATCAAACAGTTAATGTCTCACGTACACCGACAACGCAGAAAACACGTTCATTAAATATTGTTTATTCAAATCAATGGACATCAAGGTTTTGTGTCCAAGGGTTTTAGGTAAAACAATTCTGTGGCAGAGGCCGTCAGTCCAAGTTGTATGGTCATGATCAATCGTGAGCTCTTAACATCTACACTGAGGTTCACGCTTGCCGCAAAATATTTTTACCTAGGACTCTAGTCCTTTTATTACCAACGTTCATTACATTATATCGGGCATAAATGTGTTTAGTCATATCTGCTTGCTAGTCACAACATAACAGCATGGCACATTAGAAGTCACCTCTACATGAAATCATCTACACTTGTTATAAATAAATCTGACTTCAAAACAGGAGAAAGTATATATAGTTTAAAGTTTAGTAGTTTTTATATAAACAGTATATGTCAGAATGCTCAGTTACCTATGTATTTATCTATATATTTGTCTTGGCAAGACTATCTATACTTTTGGATCTCTTACTTTAAATGGATGCCATATCACTTTTGAATCTTCCGTTTTTGAAGTTAGTTTTATTATGAATAATAATTCAATTTCATTAAATCTTCAAGCCTTCCCCAGGTCACATTTGTTAATTTATTCACTCCCCCTTCAATTCTGATTCATTTTTACCATTCCTTACTCTGAAGTGAGCCTTTAATTTTTTCAAAGTAAGGTTTGTATGAATCAGGGTTATCAAGTCTGCTGATATGAGGTGAGTTCTATGAAAAATATTTATAAATTACAATACAATCATTACTAAAGCTTGCTACGCAATCTAACGTTATCTTAACACAGTTCAATAAGATATACAAATATAAATCTTTTTAAGTTTTGCAATGTTTATATATTATACCGACGTTTCAAGTTTGGCATTTAGATTTATCTTTTATTATATATTTTTTACATAAAAGTCCTCTAAAAAGGACCTTGTTTTTTAAATTCGTATTTCCAATATCTAATTATCTTTAATATAACTGTTGTATTTTTTCGCGTAGTCTACCACGTGCCCAGACGCACCCGACGAGGCGTAGACCCCTTCGACTCGCACAAGGCTTGGCAAGACCATTTGGACAGACTGGCCGCTATCGACCGTCTGTACCCATCCCGTTACGGACTCTACCTGAAGGACAGGGCTTACCCCATCACTGACCTGAGCGCCCCCATTGTCGACCCCTTGAACCCCAAGAGCCTTAAAGGCATCGAATATGAACCCGACAACAAACCCCACTGGGGAACAGGTAAATTTTAATTTATGCACGACAATTTTTGCTACACATTAAGTTCAACTCACGGGAAACTATTAACATTGTAGCTAGCCATTAGGAAAACATATGAATCAGAGTTAGATAAAAATATACCGTAGTCTGTGGAGGCCCTGCAAGCCTTGAATGTAAATAGGATCTCGTGGAATGGACTATTGGAGCTACGTCGTTCGTGTAATTAGTCTTTTTCGGTGTCTCAAAAAGACTAGCGAATGGGTTGTTTCAAGATATTAGATCCGTGGTGCGATTTGGTTTTGAATGCGTCCAAATACGATCAATTTTGGATACATTCCTGCCGAAGCGAGACACGAGATAAATTATGTATTTAGATTTTTAAAGTAATAGTCAATACTCACCACGAAGTTCTCTCGTAGTGAATCACGTGCGTGGACTTGCGTATCTATTATATTTATATTTAAAATCTTAAAAATGCTTTTTTTAAATTTTCTGAACAAAATTTGTATACCGTTCAGTATCTAATAGAATATCTCTCTCATAATTCAAGATAAAAAAATAATTTCAGCAGTAATTGAGATGTTACTATTAATTTACTGAATATATGTAAGTTGTAATATACCGAGTACAAATTTATTTACATACAACTAACCAACCATTTTTTATTAAAATATAAAAGACAAAGTATCGTGTTTAATTTAGTAGTTTAGTACCTACCTTCCTCTCATTTGCATAACCATATCTCTAAATTCTTCACGAAAAATTCTGTCAAGCGGTGGTGTAATTTCATTTACTCGTAACGAGGATAGTTATGGATTGTTGGGTGGTTGCGTTTTCCTATGAGGCTTGATCTACTATAAGAATACCTGCCCAATTTTTACGCCACTGCTAACAAACTCATGTTACGTGCATGAACTGCATTGTAAATATACGCAAGAGAACACTATTGGGAATGTTTAACGCATCGAACAGTACACTCTATAAATATTTATAATTCGTCCCATTTGAGTGGTACTGACCATGAGACTTCAATGAAGGATCTTGGCCATCGCGGTTGTCGGATGAGTTCGCTAAGGATCCATTTTTCGCTGATGCCGAAAAATGGGCAGGTTTCGATCGGTCCCTACGAGGAAAATCGCCTACACCCGTGAAGCCCCGGATAAGTCCCACTCGCGACTGCGAGGTTGCTTTTGATTCAGATGGTAAGGGCACTTTCTCTTCGTCACAACCCTCAAATTCTTGTCTCTTGTAGTTAGCTTTTTACAAATTGGTGAATTGGAGTAAAGACGTCTACATTCACATCTTATTCCTCTGAGTGTACATGTTCATTAACAATGCACGCTAAAATGACACCTAAAAAAATTGTTACTGCTAACAACCATTTGAGTTATTTTGAGTTCTGACTTACACAACTAATTTACAATTATGGTCTTAGAATTTAAATTTTGATGCGCTTTATAACAATAACAATCTTTGATAAAAAATCCATAAATTTTATGTAGAATTTAGAAATATATAGAACTATAAATATAGTATAATTAGCTGAAATAACATTTGATGCTTGTGCTTGATGGTTTGTGGTAAAATAAGGGTGCTGACGAAAAGAGGGTTGCCTGGAATTAATTAGTATACACTATAGGTGCCCCGCTGTACAATGCTGGTGGACTAAGGCGCAGGCCGTGGGCTAACATTTTCAACCCAAGCCCATCTCTGCCCATTACCGCGATCACGAGGGATCCTTTCTGGTACGATTGGCCTGAGCTGAGGCCCATGGCGAGATGGGACCGCAGCCCTTCCTACATCCGCGACTCCTACTTGTCTCCAGTGAAACGCACCTTCCTTTGGGACAAACATCCCATCAGGCCCTTAGGTTAGTGGCTGTCGAAGCAGTGTGAGCTGTATATCGCCTTCTATCTTCTATTCTAACAATGTATTGGTTTATTTAATGCTATTCTCTCATCACGGCAGATTTAATGATGGCTGACATGTTCACTGTGGACGATCTAAGCAAGACAATGCCCTTTGTTCGTAGTCTATAGATTGTGAACATGGGTATATTTCATAGGTAAATTTGGACCCCGAGTAGCTAGATCGTTGTCAGATTTTGGACCCTTTGTTGAATGTTACCGATTAATATTGAGGATGCTTTGTTATTCAGTATTTTCATCTATTTTCTGTCTTCATAACTTGCAATATTTACTTTCAGTTCATGAAAAACTATATTCGTAAAAACCTGTATATATACTTTATTTTCATAAATGTCAAATCATCTGCACATTGTTTATCGTACCCTCACTAGTGATCTCCATAATATAACATCTCACTTATAAAACAAAACGTACTTTTTACATTACATTTGGAATTATATGAAATGCTAAAAAATACTTACCTTATTAACTAACTACAATTTACTTTTAATTATTTCTAAGATAAATGTCTAATTGACAGTAACATGCACGATAAGAAATTTTGTGGTATTTTTAATATGATGCCGCAAAAGTAGCACAAAACCTAATATTTAAGTTGGAATCGCTATAGCGATTTTAGTTAGAGTAAGGTATGTAGTAACAGCGCTGTTAGGAACTAGGCTCCTCTTACTCTCCGAATTATATCTGTAATATATAATTCGGATTCTATGAGATAAGATTGAGTTCCCACCATTTCGGGTTAGTTTCAAAATATATTTCTAGGTAATAATTTTATTTTATTTTTTCAGCTACTGCTTTTTAACGGCCGGTCAACGAAGCCACTATTTAATGTCGTGTTTAAATATTGTGAACACAAAGCACGAAAAATTGTTACACCAAACAGATAATTTCCATCCAAAATATTTTAATATCAAAGACTGCAATAACATAGTTACTGCCACAGTCACAAACTTTGTTAAGTAATTGTTTTTATTATATTTAAATATTTTTATGTACTACAAAACCCAAAAAAATAATAAAAGTTGAATATAACGAGTCAATATTTATTTTGTCCTGTATCGATTATTGTAAAGTAAATAAAAACATGCTTAAAGAACTTTATTACTCATTACAAACAATGTATTTTTATTTACATGAGAAACTTAATATTTACGAATGAGATACACGTCGCCATCAGCCATTCCAATTTGAGTCTACTAGGCTAATTCTGATGTATCTTTAATGCCTTTTTGAATTGGTTAAACGCGCTAAAGTTACGAATTTTAGACGGTATTTAACCAAATAATTGCACATTCTCATACTTAATAGGCTTTTTTCAAATAATTAGTACGCGGCTTAGCAGTGGCGTAACTATACCATCTGGGGCCCGTGGCAATTTCTTTTGATGGGACCCTATCAGTAAAAATCGTCACGTTGTCAGTTTAATTTTAATAAACGTCGAGATTTTCAGCGTACTCAATAACATGTTGTATATATCCCACTATTGCCACAATAATAACTCCTCTTAGGCGAGAGGGAATGGTTTGTAGTCCCCAAAACGTATTTTGATTACGATTAACGCTAGCCCAATGCGTATTGCATTCATCCATAGAACATAATATCTCATTCATCATCTATTCGCTAGCTTTTCGGTGAAGGAAACGTGAGGAAACCTGCATACATTATACAAGGAAATAAAAATAAAAAAAAGTTGAGCTCGCGGCCTCTTGGGCAGGGATCCTCTTGGGTCGGGGGCCCGAGGCATTTTGCCAGCCCTGCCACCCATATTGTTACGCCATTGCGGCTTAGGCAAGATAATAACCTAGTAGTAGTATTATTTAAAATTTGTTTAATCAGATACAGGTGCTATAACATATAGTGGTTTATAGGTCATAATTTTGATTTCTTGGTAGATTTTATTAGTCTGTGTTAAAAAATTATATCTAAATAGTGGTTTTATTCATTTATATTGTAGAGTTTGTATGTTAGAAATTTTATTTTTGCATGCTGTATGCGCATTTCATATATCTAATTGAAATGTAGGAAATGTGGCTTGACTAAACAATTATAAATTAAATGATGTTGATATTGACCAAAATCTGCTTATAAGTGATTTTAGTTTGGTAATATAAATAATAAGTAATATAGATTAAAAATAACCTTCCTGCTATTCGATTCCTGGTTCAAGCACAGTTTTTTATGCTCTCCGCCTGTATTAATGGTCAATGGTGAAAACTCTCGCAAGGCGGGTATAATGTAATATCTATACACTGTGGCGTATGCACTTCCCTGTTCATTACAATTATCTATAAATCGGTCGTATGCTTGGGTAGGAACCCAATACCAATTTGTATCCCATTGAAATTTTGTATAGTTAAAACAGTTCTAATTAGGACCGTAGTTAGATATTCAGTCTTCAGTCACACCTACAGTTTAAAAATAACGCTTAGCCTGTGCCTTAGGTTTCGTGACAATAGATAAATGATTAGATATCAATTCACGCATAATATTTTTCATAATAGGTTTAATCGTACTAAATCCCTACTGAATCCAAATAAAAATATTTATTAAACACAATAATGATAACGTAACGTCACTTGACTACGCGCCGCTTAATTTTTTTTGTCATTTTCTAAAATAAGTAGAATGTATAAATAAATATTAAGTACCATCATAATTACAATCCGTATAGCAGTGAGATTTGGAGTTCAGACCTTTCTTTAGAGACTAACATAAAATGAAGTAGGTATTAGCAACTGACAATGTTAAAATTTAATAATTAAAACCTATATTACTCCAAGCTATAGGTATAAATTATTTAAAACGTTGGGCTCAGTAAAAACGCAAAACAATGGCGCCTTCGTTTTTCATTGGTTTTCAATCAGAATCGCTATTGAAGACATTAATCGACCGTTGCAGTAAATATTAGGTCCTTACATATGAAATTGGCGTTTTGTCGTACTAGCCACTTTGACCTCAAATACCTCCTCTTTGGTTAGGAATTTCAAATTCAAATTTGTACAGCTATTTACTCATGTATTTGTGCTTTGATGACCGTCATTCATTTTTTTTTGCTTCTGTTTTTTTCTGTTTGCGTCACTCATTTTACACATTGGAAAGTATCGCATTATTTACGAGTACGAGTTCCACCGTGGCACTAGTGCTTCGGAAACGACTCGAAGGGTGAATGATGTGTATGGCGGTCGTGTTGCAAAAGAAAACACAGTTCGTTTTTGGTTCCAACGTTTTCGTTCTGGAAATTTCGAACTGCAGAACAAGCCCCGTGGACGGCCTGAGACCCAAGTTGATAATGAATTATTGAAGGCTATTGTGGAAGCGGATCCATTGCAAACCACGTCCGAGTTAGCTGCAAGCTGCGGTGTTAGTGATAAAACTGTTTTAATTCACTTGAAGCAAATTGGAAAGATTAAAAAGCTCGAAAGGTGAGTACCTCACGAATTGACTGAAGCAAACCGGCAAACGCGCGTCGACGGCTGCGTTACATTACTGATCCGGCACAATAATGAAGATATTTTAAACCGAATCATTACCTGTGATGAACAATGGATTCTTAACGATAATCGGAAGCGCTCAGCGCAATGGTTGGATCCTGGCCAGCTAGCCAGTATTATGGACTAGTGCCGGTATTGTTCATTGCAGTTTTCTCAAATCTAGCCAGACTATTACGACTGATGTCTATTGTCAGGAATTGCAAACCATGATGGAAAAGCTAGCGGCTAAACAACCTAGCTGGTCAATCGCTCCACGCCACTACTACTTCACGACAACGCTAGACCACACACTGCACAACAGACGGCTACCAAATTAGAAGAGCTTCAATTGGAATGTCTAAGACATCCTCCGTACTCCCCGGACCTTGCTCCAACAGATTACCATTTTTTTCGAAATTTGGACAACTTCTTGCAAGGGCTAATTTAACTCTGATGGGTCAGTCCAAATCGCCTTCACAGATTTTATTAATTCCCGTCCGACTGGTTTTTTTACTAAAGGGATCAATGAACTACCTATGAGATGGCAAAAGTGTATAGAGAACAATGGTTCATACTTTGATTAATTAAATATATTATATTTAAAAATATTCGACTTTTTGTTCCTCCCATACAAAACGCCAATTTCATATGTAAGGACCTAATATAACTACACATATGACTACGCTCTATGCACGATTGACGCGAAAATGGCGCCTGGGAAGTAAACAAAATGCCGGCCAGGCGCATTAGCAATTTGCGGGTGTATGTGTCGATTTGGCTAGATGTCAGTCGTTGCTATCAATGTCAAAATGAAATTTAAAATATATTGATATTTAACCGACATACATAAACAAACGCTCTTTTTAATTTTTTTAATTGCAATTACTGTTTAGTGTTAGTGAGTAGACGTTTAAAATCAAAAACTTTCCCAAAGGTCTAAGACAAATATGGAAAAAGAAAATATAATTGAAGAAGGCGATGCAAGTGTTTTTCAGAGTACATTTGACAATCTTTTTATTTTGAGAGAATTCTCTAATATATCAAGTAGCTTAAGGTGATTTAAAACTTTATATTAATATGAATTGTATATACTTAAACATAATAAGTTCATGTTATTATTTTTTATTTTAGTGATGAAGAATTTCTGGCAACTGTACCTAAAGAAAAAATTGAAAGTGTTCGTTGGATATCAGTATTCAGATGTATTAAACAAGATATTTTAGACATGATGGTTAGAGAAATGAATAAAATGTGGACTACTGAAGATATGCGTCAAAAGTTAGAGATACTGGAAACACAGAGAGAAAAATATGCAGAAATCCACCCTCATAACTCTGCTTGGTAATTTTACATACTCTTTATATTAGGCAGAATACCAATGTACTATATGTTTGGGCATCACAGTAGAAACAGTATTGTATTGGTTGATAGTGCACTAAAAACCACTTTATATGCCTTTTGAAATAAATATAATTTTTATAGAAACTGACTATACTAATGTAGTTAACATTGAAACTATAAAAAGATTTTGGAAAATATTTTCAACTCAGAATATATTTCTAAATTCTATCAATATTCAGTTCATTATTTAATAAAACTATAGTTTTATTCCAACAAATGTTTTTAATATTTTGTACATATTTGTTTTTATTAAATCTGTTTTAGGCGACCCCAGCATGATAGTGTAAAAAATCAATTAAGGGCTTTAGATGCTGGTATTTTAAGAAATCAAAAAGCATTACTAGAATCTTTATTAAATGAGTATGATGAGAAAGTAAACAAGTTACAGAAGACAGTTCAGGCTAAAAGGCAATATCTCAAAGCTGTCACAATGGATATTCAAAAATATGAAAAAAATGTTGAGGAAGTGATGTCCAAAATATGTGAAAAGATTCAAACTCATTCTGCATTAGGAGAAGAGATTATACCAAAGTTTGATAATGATGTTTGGTTAAGTAAGACCCAAAAGGATGTTGAGTAAGAATGAAATATTCAATAAAATTTATATTTCAGAAAAAATGTACACACTTGAGAAACATAACAAAAATTTACCTTATTCTAAATAAAATTAACATCAATTAGTACTTTGTATTACAATTGTGAAGAAATGTTAAGTGTTTCAATACTCCAAAGCAAATTGCACAAAAGCTACTGCAGTGTTATAAGCAAATAATATCAATAAAAATTAAATTGTTTTATCCTATATAGATTTTTTAATTAGATAGTTTTTTTCTTTGCACACATATTATACATAATTGATTTTGACATAGAATATATCTAGTATAAATCTTGGATAAAGCACATGGTTTAATGCAACTAAATAAAACAAAAATAAACATCTGATTTTTATAAAGTAATATTTATTAAAGATTAATAATTATTGACATTGTTAACATAGCTAAACAATAAATTGTACAATGCAAAACCTGCATATAATTTTTTATTTATAGCAATTGCACTATTGTTGCGAGGACTACACTGCTTTCTACAGTCATAATTTATATCAAGTAATGGACATGAAGATAAAGCCTCTTGAGGAGTTTTGCTAATTTGTCAATAATTTTGAAATATCTACTTATTATAAAGTAATACTGCATGACAATAAACATAAATTTCACTGGGGACATCAGCAAACTCCTATGAAATTGCAAAGACCTTTTTAAATAAACTTATTAGCTACTGGTGAAGATTAATATCATTTCTTAGGCCTGCTCCTCCTTTCAATTTGTCCAAATAAAAGATAACACGAAATATAATTTAGAACGACAGCAGTTTTTAGAAAACTTTGTCGTAAAAACGTATAATTTTTGTTTTAATCAACCAATTTTACTTAAGACCTATTATACTTTACATTATAGGCACATTAGTTACAGAATAAGAAACTCAAACGTCTTCGATCCACTAAAAGCTAAATCTAAAATGCCTCAACGCTTGTCCAATGCCCGCATCTGCCACTTTCACTAAATTTTCCTACGATGAGTCAAAGAAGAGGAAAGGCTTGCATAAGGGACCGAAAAAGCTGCAATCGAGAGACACAGCCGAACTTGATCAAAAAAGAGTAGTTCATTCTCAAAATAAAGGCACATAAAGTGGAAAAATAATTTACTATACAAATTTCGGCCTTGTCTTAGGATTGCAATATAATATTATGATACAATAAAATTATGTATTTGTAGCATCCTTCTCACTGTGCAGCACACTGGATCCCAAACGTCAGTTATTTCTTTTTGGGTGGCGACCGCTGAGGCGTGGCCGGCCTCCCGCTGTTGATGCCATTGTACTGATATTTAGCTTTCTTCTCGGATGGTTTCAGGATCTGTTTTATAATTTCTAAATTGTATAAAAAGTCTTACACCAACCTAATTAATAATTGTAATTATAGTATAAGTAAGTGTTGATGAGTTGTGTTGATCAAGGACTTTAGGTTTAGTATAAAAATTATAAAGTTTAGGTTTACTTATAAAATTGATTATTTTTAAATCTACAAATTGAATTGAGTAATTAACTAGTTTTATGACTTTGATAAAGAATTAAAAAGTAACAGCATGAAATATCCAGGAATAGAAATAATGAAGAATTTTAACTTTGTGAATGGCTAGGCCTGGCCTGGTTGCCAAACTGTATACAACAGACATATATATAGATATTACTCTAGTATGTACACAATATGTTCTATGTCATAGTATTTATATCCATATTGAAACTTTTATTCAAATTAAAATTCATGTGAAAAAACTATTTGAATTGGTTATGGTAATAGCTATTGGTACAAGAAGAGAAAAACAAACCTGAAAAGAGCACATAAGTGTCTCGTCCACAGACATCATACCACCGGCATTGTCAAATTCACCACAATAGTTAGGAGCTGAGAAGAGTGTTACTAGTTGTCGTTTGGCAAAGAATTCATAGCCATCTTCAACCACCTGACAAATATAAATCCTTGATTATTAATACTGTTTTGTGTGGACTAGTTTATATTCTGTATTATAAGTTTAATTTGTAGTTAAGAAATCAAATTATCATTACCGACTTCTGGAGAACTAGGTCAGAATTAAATGCACTATTTTAACTAAATTACTCATGTGTCTGTTTTTAATCACTATGTAAACACAATTCAACAGAAAGAGACAGAGTGCAATTAGACTAGATTTAGTTTGAATATGATTAATGATATGAATATGGGGTTAGCCTCCATATTTAATACAAAACAATTATAGTCATGTACCCCATACCACTTTTATTTAATTATACCAGTTTCACTACAGCAATACTAATTTGTTGGTAATGTGATAAAACTTTATGAAAAATTACTGATTAGTTTGTACATGAAATCACAATCCACTATCAAATAATTTTGTAACAAAATGATTAAAAAATTGTGTTGCATCAAGACAATGCTGTATATGCCATACAATAAGTTAATTTAACAGTATACTGTATCTACTTTATATTAGGTCCTTACATATGAAATTGGCGTATTTCGTACTGGCCACTTTAATCACGATGTTCTGTTTGGTAAGGAATTCCAAATTCAAATTTTTACAGCTATTTACTCATGTATTTGTGCTTCGATGACCGTCATTCCTTTGTTTTTTTCTGTTTGCGTCACTCATTTTACAAAATGGAAAACTTAAAGTATCGCATTATTTACGAGTACGAGTTCCACCGTGGCACTAGTGCTTCGGAAACGACTCGAAGGGTGAATGATGTGTATGGCGATCATGTTGCAAAAGAAAACACAGTTCGTTTTTGGTTCCAACGTTTTCGTTCTGGAAATTTCGACCTGCAGAACATGCCCCGTGGACGGCCTGAGACCCAAGTTGATAATGAAGTATTGAAGGCTATTGTGGAAGCGGATCCATCGCAAACCACGTGCTAGTTAGCTGCAGGCTTCGGTGTTCGTGATAAAACTTTTAATTCACTTGAAGCAAATTGGGAAGATTAAAAAGCTTGAAAGGTGGGTACCTCACGAATTGACTGAAGCAAACCGGCAATCGCGCGTTCAGTAATGTAACGCGCTGCGTTACATTACTGAACCGGCACAATAATGAAGGTATTTTAAACCGAATCTGAATCATCAATAACCTGTGATGAAAAATGGATTCTTTACGATAATCGGAAGTGCTCAGCGCAATGGTTGGATCCTGGCCAGCCAGCCAAATCCTGCCCCAAGCGAAAATTAACCCCAAAAAAGTTACTTGTAAGCGTTTGGTGGACTAGGGCCGGTATTGTTCATTGCAGTTTTCTCAAATCTGGCCAGACTATTACGGCTGATGTCTATTGTCAGCAATTGCAAACCATGATGGAAAAGCTAGCGGCTAAACAACCTAGGCTGGTCAATCGCTCCACGCCACTGCTACTTCACGACAACGCTAGACCACACACTGCACAACAGACGACTACCAAATTAGAAGAGCTTCAATTGGAATGTCTAAGACATCCTCCATACTCCCCGGACCTTGCTCCACAGATTACCATTTTTTTGCGAAATTTGGACAACTTCTCGCAAGGGAAAAAATTTGACACTGATGGGGCAGTCCAAATCGCCTTCACAGATTTTATTGATTCCCGTCCGACTGGTTTTTTAGTAAAGGGATCAATGAACTACCTATGAGATGGCAAAAGTGCAAGAAAACAATGGTTCATACTTTGATTAATTAAATATATTATATTTAAAAATATTCGACTTTTTGTTCCTCCCATACAAAACGCCAATTTCATATGTAAGGACCTAATACCTTAATGTCATGAAATTATGTTTAAGTAAAAGGTTACAACATCTTCAAAAGTTACCTGATGAGCTCTACAGATCAAGTCCAAATCATGTCTATTGAGGAATTTGCTGACAACATCTGGACCAAATGTGAATGATACACCGCGGTCATTCTCACCCCACCCTTGCACATCCTTATCAGGATCTGACCACAGCAAGTCACAAAGTAATCCTGCAAGATAATTTTTGTTATATTTATTTATAACAAAAAAAATAGTATCCACAAACCAATGAAAAAACTTTACACACGAAACAAGCATAAGAAATTAATTAACTACTATAGGCAGTAACAAATAATTCTTAACGCCCCATAACGCCTTCTGACGTTCCCATCAGGCCCATTATTGATGTGTTATGACATAAAATTTACTAAATTAACCACAACACAGTCTAAGAAATAAAATAAATAGTATAACATTGCTGCCTAATAAAAAGCCTGAAAGGCTATGATAAGTAAATAGGGCTCCTCCATTCACAGGCTATATATAATTAAAAGGCTAAGGCTTTGCAAACAGACTTGGATACATACTTGTTAAAAATAATAATAATAAATGTATAATCATATGTATTTTATGAGTAAAATATCCTCACCAGTATCAGGCACATCTGTGGGTCTCATAATTCGTCGGATCTGCTCCATGCCCTGAAGGTCTGGTGAAAGTCCACCATGACAGCAGAATATCTTCTCATCAATGATAGCAGCAATAGGTAGACAGTTGAAGCAGTCCGTGAATGTCTTCCACAGTTTTATATTGTACCGGCGCTTGCATTCATCATAAAATCCTGAAATCATTAAACTATATTTGTAATATATAATCTTGTAGTGTCGTATTTGGTCTCAGATACTCATTGGTTATTTAATTTTAAAAAATGATTATGTTATTTATCAGACGTTATTTAAATATATTCTTTTTATTTAATAAATACTCTCTGGGCATATGGAAAGCTATCAGCTTTTTTAGTACTTAAAATGTTATCTTTATACAGGTAGAATAAACAAATAGTTACCATAAATACGATTTATGCTCGCGCACTCATGGTTACCGCGCAATAGGAAAAAATTCTCTGGATACTTGATTTTATAAGCGAGTAAAAGGCATATGGTTTCGAGAGACTGTTTGCCGCGATCTACGTAATCGCCCAAAAATAGATAGTTTGCTTCGGGCGGGAAACCGCCATACTCAAACAGACGCAACAGATCTGTGTATTGTCCATGAATATCACCTGAAATAATTAACATATTTATATCATGTTGTACTTATTATCCATTAAATTCTGTATCTAAGAAATATTAAGAATATTCTGAAATAAATTTAATGCCACTGTCCGTGAGCACCCGCAATGTCGGTAGTCCTAGGCTATAGGCCTTTAAAACAAATAACCCGATTGAGCATAGGGTAGCTATAATTCTATGTATCCTGCATTGATGATTTTTTAAGGCTTATCAGACTTTGATCTCAACCAATGCAAAATATGTACAAAGTTTAAATTCCCGAAAAAAAATGTATATATGATATATGTATTAACATATATATTGAAGCTACACAGGTATAAACAGGTACAGACCATGTAAGCCATATTGTTTTTATACCTCCCAATGTTGATATAATTTAGGGTTAGGTTAAGTTAGTTAATAATTTCATATTTAGTCCATTAAAAAAGTAAACATGTAAATTAACTATGATGAAAATAGTTATTTTTCTTGGTTACTTGAAAAAAATTCCATTGACAAAATAAAACAAACTGAAGTCCCATTTAAATTGTTATCGACATTTTGGTTTGAATAATAATGAAGGCCATATTACTTCAGTTCTTCTGATTATTATGCAAGAAACTGATCAACTTAGCTTATCTGGTTGAAAATGATTTCATATAGGATTCCTTCATGCAACAAAATATATTACTGAGTAAGTCAACTACTTACATACCTTTAAGTTATATGGTTTGGAGTTAAAAATGAAACCATATAATTAAAATCGAGTAATTATTACAAGTAGCATGTGTATTTTGTATTTGCTTTTACTAAGTACATTTTAAAACATGTTTATTTCAAATGCATATGATAATAACATCTGAAATTTGTTTCTTTATTTATATAATGTTTTCATTTCATAATTTGATTTATATAATGTATAAAATTAATACATATTAATAATAATTAAATTAAATAATAATTTTATTAAATAATAATTTTATACATAATATAAATAATTTAATTTGTGTAAAAGGTTCGTAGTCGAAATAATCTTAATAGTTACCACAAATTTTGAGTGGTGCTTCCAATTCCAAAAGTATTGGTTGTTGTAGGAATATTTCTCTGGACTTGGTGCATAATCCCCGTACCTCGGATTCTGACATCTGCACTGTTTTCCCTGGGCGGCATCCTCGAACTGCCAATATATATAGTAAAGTAATAACAGATAGCCAAGATAGTTTAACATAAAGGTTTGTTATTATCACTAGAAGTTATAATATTATATATACAGGTATTTTAAATATAATTTTGAAACTCGTTCAAAAATAATTATCACCTCATTTTAAGTACTTAACTTAATTATTTTTATTTGAAATATTTATTCTACAATTTTTACAAGCATAAATTTTTACATTACATTTACAATCACAATTGAATTTACCGATCAGCTTGAGTGTTTTATATACAATTATAAGCAGATAATACACAAAAACTAATTTTGTAAATAGACTGTATCAGCAGTATGTATGTTGGTTTTATTGAACTAAATACAATTCAAACTAAAAATTATATTCATGCTATCTTTTTCAGGAAACCTGATAGATTTTAAAAGCTGAGCAGAAATTCTTATGAAAAATAAACAATTACAAATTCTTATAAGGACTCTAAAAATAACATTTGAAAGAAAATTTATTTTACAATCCATAATAGACTATGTTAAATTGAAAATAAAGCAAATGCTACAAAAAAGACATTAATTATACAATTTGAATACACATTTGAAGAACAAAAGTATAACTGAAATATCTAGCAAAGTACAATCTTTAGAAGTCTGGAATTAAACCATACATTCTCCTGAAAAGATGTCTTTGAATTTGCCTTTCCGCCGTGCTGTTTCCTGTTGCAGTCTGAATACTGATGTAACCCATAAAAAGCAGCATGATAAAGTGAAATCAAATAGTAAAGTAATACACAATGCTAACAAAGCACAACAATAAGCCGATGGAAATTGAAGCTATGAATTCCGTCAAAAATCATACGACATATCACTATTAAAAATGGACTCAACCTTCGTAAAATTAATTAGAATATAAAAACATATTAGTTTGCACATATTTTTTTCTATACTTTGCCAAAGTGGATTCATCTAAGAATCGGGATAATCGATTTATATAGAAGTTAAGACTAATTTACTATACCTATACACATAACACTGAATCACATTAATTACGCAATGTAGTACACATTACCACTAAAATTGTTTCATACACTTAATGCCACACGTTTTAATAAAGTTAAAACAAGTATTTATTACGATTATAGTGAATTTTTACCTTCTAAAAGTCTGTGAATAAGACTATCAACATTTAGTTCCTCCGCCATGTTTACTACACCACGAAATATTACGTCAAACGTGAGTCAAGATTCAAGAGAGCTGCTGATTGCTGAGTGATCAAGAGTATGCAAATAATAAATGGATACCATATCCATGAATTGTCTGTGTTAGCTAACAATAATTGTCTTTGGAATTTTCAAGTTTAAAAAAATGAGTTTTTACTGTTGGTTTTTTACCAAAAATATAATGTATTAGTAAATATACTTGAAACTGGCAAAAAGTTAAAACTATCGCCATAATATATATAAATGAAAAAAAAATAAGTAAATAATCTGACGTGTATTCCGTTAATAAAATTTGCTCCAATGTGCAAAATCTTAGTGGTTTCTAACAAAGACTCAAATGTTTTTTATAATGTCAGGCCTCATTTAAAAAATAGTTCAGAATAAACAAGAATACACAAAACAATCTTTCTAGATAAATATTTTAAACATCTATCCAAAAAGAAGATTTCGGTACCATTAATCGTACCGAAGTTGTTTGATTTATCTATAAAGTAACGTTGTAAGTAAATGTTGATTTATTGGGACGTAAAGTAAGAAAAGTTAAATATGATTTAGAAAAATTATTTGTTTGACATTATATTTAATCGCCGCAGACAACGTCATAGGCTTCAACTAGTTAGTAAAGGTACTTGTAGGAATAAAAAGTATGATAAAGTCTATAGCTTTATTTTATTATCTGTAAAATATATCCATAGACAAGTGCATAGACTGCCGTACTTCATAGATTATCCACGATATGCTTTTAAATTCCATTTCGTAAATTGTATGGGCAAAATGTCGCTGATCTTGGTTGTCAAGCTATTTTCTCATCGCAATGTGCCGTTCTGGCGCATAGTATGTATGAAAAATTTCAGTTTGGCGTGTGCGTTGTATTTTATTTTAGACAAGACTTGACGGCTATTTAAAAAACTCCATGGCTTTCTATTGGATACCGCTACATCGTTGGTTCGGATTTTCGTAAACATCGTATACGAAACAAGACTTATTTACAGTCTAATGGGAGTAAAATAGATGTTTATAAGAACTTATTAAACGAGGCTTACGTTAAAAAATAAGTATTTAATTTTGTTTTTGATCGAAGCCGTGATACTTCAGAACCATGGAAGAGAAGGTGGATAGTGATCAAAGTTTCAGTGAAGAGAGTAGCAGTAGTTCTTCAGATAGTTCTAGCGAAAGTTCTGAGAGTGATGAGGAGATTATGGAACAAGTTCGCATATTAGGTCATACATTGGAACTTCCTCAAGACCTCTGTGAAGACCCTGCCTTATTTAAAGAATTCTTCTCCATGAAAACCTGGGACAGTTTGGCTGACAAACACAAAGATCAGCTTAAAGAGTTATTGCCAAAATTTGAAGAAAACAATGAAGAGGAGAAGCAAACAACCCTGAAAATGCTTTTTAATCATGAACCATTTCATTTTACATCTCCTTTAACTTGTTTCTTTAAGAATTTAAGGCAAGGTAATTATAGGCCTGATATTGCAAGGATGAGAAAGTTTCTGACAAAAGCTAGAGCAAAACAACAAAGGCATAAGGTAAATATTTAAATTAAAATCTTTAGTTACTGTTTTTTGTATATATTAATGTTAGAATAATTATTCTTTCAGATAAAGTCATATTATGCAAAGTTGTTGCCTGAAGTACTCATATCCAGAGAACGATTATTAGCAGTGGCTAAGTCTTCACCACCAGGCGTAATTCCACCTATACCATTACTTCCACCTAAGCCATCATCTAAAAACAGTTACAAACCATTGTATGTAAGAGCAAGACACAGGTACTTTGAGGAGTTAACAGCTATATGGAGCGAAGTTGGCTGTCAAGGGTCAGATGATGAAAACTATCCAGAAGGCCCACCTGAACATTTCTCAAAGAGGAGGAAACGAAATAATGCAGTCCAAACACAGGTATTACACATAGATGCTGTTATAATGAGAGCTGACTAATCTGAAAAAGAAAACATGAATATAGTAATATTTTACTATGTTAAAAACTGAATAAGAAACTGGATTGTATGCAGTATAGGCCATTATTCCAAATATATCTATGACACAAACCATTTTCAATGATATTACTGTATTGTTACAGAGTGGTGATTCCAATGTATCTGGTACATTGGGTAGTGGGGAACTGGTCCTTCCATCTTTAGCATGTTTAAAAAATGTTTTGTCCACACATCGAGCAAGGCGACAACATAGGGAGGTAGTTTTAATGTTATATTTATTTCAGTACCTTGAAATATATGACAAAATCAAAGCGTATACAATTACTACAAGGTTCCTTTGTTTCAGACTCATCCAGAACTCAATACCACAGGTATAACATTAGATGATATTAAACAAAGAGTGTCTTTAATGAATGGAGCAAAGAAACTAATGTTTGGTGGTCCTAAAGCAGAAATACCAATTCAAAAAGTTAGAAAAGGCATAAAAAGAGAGCAGCATAGGGGTAAAGATTTTAAACAACCCCAAAAAAAAACAAAAGATGATGAAAATAGTGAAAATAAACTTCTACCACATATAAAGATAAAGTGTGAGCAAGAGGAGTCTGATTCAGAAAGTTCATTCTTTGAACAAACAAGCCCCAGGCATAAGAAAGTTATGGACCATGTCGATATAAAGCAAGAAGTTGATAGTGAAAATCAAAAGTAAGTTTCCTTCTCTTAGACGTAAGGTATATATTTAGTAGAACGTAAAGAATGAAAGAATCATTAATAAATGACTTTATACAGTCAAAACCATTTACGACCACATAGTTTAGAACAACATACTGGTTATATTGACCAAAATCAAAGGTCCTGGCTGAATTCTATTGTATAAGGTTCTTAATAACAACGTCATCGGCCGTTACGGCTATTGGTGTTTACGACCAAATATGAGTAGTCCTTTCGATGACGTTATAACAGATTTAAACTGTATTTTCAAATTTTATTAATTGAAATATGACAGTGCTTATTTTGAAATATTTTTTTATGCTGTAGTAGAATTGCAGCTAGACTTTTTCTAAGCAAGATTACATACTTATTAATTTTAAAAGTATTAGTTTATGCAAAATATCTTTTTTTGATGCAGTCAACCATTTTAGTATTGTTTAATAACTTTAAAATTGTTTACTAACTAATCCCCAAGGAGTAATTTATCAATTTGACATGTTATTATTTTAAACACAAATGTTTTATATTTTTGTCTAAAAAGTATATTTTAATTCCAGCTCGAGATTTGATCTGTATGAGAAAACTATTAAAAAGGAACCACAAGATTCACAAAGCAATTCAAAGACAAATCAGCCTGTACCAATTAAGTTGGAAGATTTGGATGGCATAGGTATACACTTTATTTATACTTTTGTATGCCGAGCTTTTTTGTTGTTAGTGCATATATTAGGCAGATGGCTATAGGAAATCTTTATTATTTATATATTTTTTAAATTATGTGGTTTGAGATAAAATACTACTATATATAAAATAATACGATACTTTGGAAGAAAATAAAATTTATTCACCTTTCAAGTGAAATATTATTAATGGCATAATTTATTTTGAACTAAACTATTTCCTGATATATACCTGATTTAAGTAAAAGAATCATCTCATAATGACATTCGGTTTCCGATAAACTTGTAGGCAAACATAAACAAAAATTCTTACGGAATGAAGCACACATTCTTCTGTCACTCAAATGTTACCCTATTTTATAAAATTCTTTTTAATGGCTGTTTAAACCCAAAGTTCGAAAAGTTAATTCTTCTATAGACATGATGGCGCTCCCAGTGGAGCTTGCCGACGAGTCCATGGATTCTCCGAAGAGTCCAGACGAAGCCCTCACAGAGACCACGCATGCGAACTTTCTGTCCTTGGTCCGGGCATTGTTCCCCGCTAAGTCAGCTCATCGGGCCTCTAAAAGGGAGCTTCAGGCACGGTGTTCGGCAGTTATGAGGTCGCCCATTGCTCCGCTTAATACTTGGTATAATTGTAAGTATTGTTTTTTTTCTTCTTTTTATTTCAATTTAACCGCCAAATACCGACTTGAGAATCACATTTTAAAAAGAGTGTGATAGAATTTTACGAGACTATACGGATCTTTCAGCGGAAGGGATTCGTAATCGTGCAATATGTGTGGTGACCAATATGATAGCTACAACGTTCCGTACGCCCTCAGAGCCCGTAGTTAACTTAATGTTATACAATAAGTAACATGGTTAAATAAATAAATCCCTATAGTCTAGTTTCGAGAAAGTTCTGATCTTCTCTCTGTCTCTCTCGTATCATTTCGTCCTTGTCTCACACCTAGAAAATTTGGTCTAGAATATTCCTTCATCAAAGGGTTATACCTAGGCCTGAAAACGAGTCTCCTGAAACCTGCACCACTCTCCTACACATGATCTGAAACGGACTGAAAAAAGGTTTCAGCTTCCTGAAAACTAGGGTAACATTATGGAAATTACAATTTTCTAATATGTGATTAACCCTCTCCTGAAACGGTCAGAAATCATATTACAGCCTGCTGAAAAGTTCTCTAAGTAGTGGAAAAAAATCTTGAAACATTGCAGTCGACCCGTCTTCGTAACAATATTTTATCAGCGGATCCGACAGACGTTGTCCTGTCTTGACTATGAATATTAATTTCGAATTGGTATAATTAACTATAAATGCTTTATGATATACAACATTCTGTGTTTGGTTTTTTGGCATATATAAATAGTTTCGTTGGTATTCCGACATGGGAACAGGCGACAAAAAAAGGTGGGGGCCATGTGAAAAACATGGATTTTCAAGATTAATGCCACAAGTAATTAGCGACTGTAATTATTTTATATGTATTTTATCAATATGATAACTCCGATCGAAGTATTTGTTTTAAACGATATTAATTTTCCTTTCATCCTCTTTGACGATATTTGCAGCACTGAATACTGACAATGTTATGTCAAACGCCATAAAATTACATAAAAAAAGTTTGAATGAAATGAAAAAAAATTGCTATCTTAGTAAAAGTATTCTTAAATTTTCTAATTTTTCGCCCAATTTTCTTAATTTTTTCTTTCATAAGAACCTTTTCCTCACAATAACAAACACAACAAAAAATAATTAAATAATTAACCGTGACCAAGGGAAGTAATATATACATAAATAAATAAATAAAAAATCAATGGCGCTACAACCTTTTTTAGGTCTGGGCCTCTGATGTCTGTATCTATTTCATGATGATTTGTTAATCTAATAGTAGCTGATCAGTCTTCTGTGTCTGACGCACGCCGTCGACTTTTTTGGGTCTAAGGCAAGTCGGTTTCCTCACGATGTTTTCCCTCACCGTTCGAGCTAATGTTAAACGCGCACATAGAAAGAAAATCCGTTGGTCCATAGCCGGGGATCGAACCTACGACTTCAGAGACGAGAGGCGCACGCTGAAGCCACTAGGCCAACACTGTTAGTTACATATATATCTATATATATATATAGATGTTATGTTGGAAACTTATAACCTGAGAGCTCCCTCACATTGCCTCACCCTACGTTTAAAAATCGAATCCCCTTCCTCTTGAAAACATTAAACAGTAGTGTTCTGTAACATCTGGGAAGATGGTTACATAGATTTATTGATATAGGATAGGTATTTTATTTACACAGCGCGGTTCCCCGACAGAACTCGTAGTGCATGATATTTTCGTAACCAATGCTTCGTTTCAGTAGCGTCTGAAATGTTCTTCAATAATGAGGTGCGCATAGGTGCGCGAGGTTTAGCGCATTACTGGGATGCAGGATTGCAATAGTTGTTTCCGAGGTTGGCAAGGTTGCAATACTATTGTTAGGAGTCTGGGTGATAGGATTGGAGGAACTGCGATGTCTAACACATGGGTGGCTGTTGTTTTTCTATTTAATTGTAATCTGTGCAAATAAATAATATATAAATGTTTCCGTGTAAAATTGTAGCAGAAAAATGGATTCTATAACTGGATGGCTATATTTTTAAATGTCTTATGTTGTGAATTAATATAAAAAATATTACTATTAACAATTGCTAAAAGTACTCGAAACGTCGATTTATGGTGGTTTTAAAGCTGAATTGTTGGGCCATTATTAAAGATCTACAGTCGTTGTAAACGTTATATTATTAAGATTTTATTATTTGACATTGCTGAAGTCTTAATAAATGGCGGCAAATGGCGCTTCATCTGAATTAAAATGTGGCGCCTAATGTAAGATACGGAGCAATGCCGCCGAAGTTTTATATAAAGGACTTGCGTCATTCTTCTATTATATATATACTTAACTGTTTACATTATATGCTAATATTATTTTTACTATTTTAAAAAATATTTTCCAATATTGTTTCTTATTATTAATCTTAATATATATAAATCTCCTGTCACGATGTTCGTCCGCGATGGACTCCTAAACTACTTAACCGATTTTAAATTAAATTGGCACACCGTGAGCAGTCTGGTCCAACTTAAGAGATTGGATAGCTTAGATCTTTAATTATTGTCGCAATTTTATTTTATTGCAAATTATTTGTCTATAATTAATTGACATGATGTCGATACTTTTCGACTAGCTTGAGTAAGTAATCAATAGATGGCACTGCTATAGTAAACCGACAAACGTGTCTTATAAGGTCCAATTCAATATCATGATTACCACGTGTTATTGAGGCTAAAGTATAAATTTAATTTAATTTTATAGTAAACGAAATACCGGGAAATTCAATTATTTCTACTTTTTTAAGACCGAAGTGTAAATCGAATTCAAATTATAGTGACGATAATACAGTAAAATTATTATTTCGTGTTACGTGTTAGTGTTTATTAAGGAGAAACGATGTGCGCGGGGGCAGCTAGTATGTTTATATTTCATTTTCCGTTTGTGAATATATAAATTAGTCTATTTTCCTAAGAGTAATTCAAATCAAATAATTGATTCATATCGGTAACTTAATGTGAAATTGTGAACGTCAGAGAAAATGTATTACATTTACTTTTAGTTCTTAAATTGAGAGCCTAGAACGGACGAAAGGAACTGGTTATAAACTCTGTCTTTATTTAAAATCGACAAGGTTGTTATTACAAAACCTTTGTAAGCACCTACAGACATCATGCTTATATTAAAGCAGTTAATTATTATCATTCATTTAAAAAAAAAACAACTGTTTCACTTTTATCAGCAAGGCACGTTCAATAGGAGCATGCTTCTTACTAATATACCAAAAAACAATATTACATTTAAATTAAAAAAATATTACATAAATCTAACAATTATAAATTATGCATAACAAAAATTATGCTAATCAGACATTATTGTCATTTAATACATATTCGAATATAAGAACTCATTCTGTATTCGATTGAGAATCGACAAGAACAGGCTTCTTGCATCGGCTATCTATGGCGCGTCTATGGTTTGATTGTTATAATGTTATAGTTTATATGTCACTGGCCTTAGTATATATGTTAATGATTTAAATATGTTGGACAGAAAAACTGTGTACAGTTTGTGTTTCCACCACACCAACTTCCTTTATATTAAGATCATTTATACAATAAATAATAAACACTTGCAACGAACACCTACTGCCTTTAGAAGTCTACTAAAGTTACTATTGTCGTCTATTAAAGGGACTTCATCTAACTTTATTGTATGTTTTTTTAGTATCAGATGACTGGTGTGTAGAGTTGAATTCAGCGCTGGATTTCTTGGCCGGAGAGCGGGGACCACATCCAGATGACTTTGTGCCATATCTCCAGTTCATACCAGATACTCAAGTAAGACAATAATTATTCTCAAGCTCATAATAACTTTATTCATATAGGTAACCAAGTACACTTACGAACGTCAATAGAAAAGTTGTTACATTGATTTTAAATTTACGTTTACTACCAGTTCGCAAGTCAAGGGCGTAGAGCGGGTAAGAAATACTGCCAAGAATTTCTCCGCCACTAATGGCTAAGTTTTGAGTCATACAAACTGTTTGAACTGGAGCAAATCAATCTCAAGAATTGGCATCATTTAAATATTCGTCAAATTTATTAAAATCTGTATTGATTAATTTACTTTTAACGAGATTTGAATTTATTCAGTGATAATTCCTTAATCCCAAGCGAAGGGAGTTTGTTTAAAAACAAATGCAATTTCCATATAGTAGTGGTTATCGTCTGGAGCCTGGTTGGTCGTACGCTTAGATATGTTCTGTTTCAAGTATTATATACATCGAAAGTCACAATTTGTTTTAAAAACGTTTTTATTTTATATACATACAACAAGGCTTCAAGAAAATATTGGCTCCGGTCGAATGTAATAATATTTAATTCCTTATACTTATTTATATATATTCACCCTCGAGTCAATAATTTCATTTTAAAAATAAGATTATTTCTCTTGATTCTTCACAATGTCAGGCATTAGCTATGATCTGTAAAGTAATATATTCCCTTTCTATTCGAAGATTGAAACATTTGAATTAGTATACTTTGATGTAGACAATATGTCTAACATATAATTAAGGGCGATTTTTATAATACGGTAAATTTTTTATATGTCGAAATAGTACTGCGATGCGACCTCATATACGCCTGTGGTATAAATCTAGTATATATGAATTTATTTACAGATGTATCAATGGATAGGGGCGGGTCGCGATTGTGATGCGATTCTCAATCGATTGTGCGAGAGATGGATGAGAGCCGCGACGCCTACTCCTCAGCAACCAGATGCACCGCCCCCACCCAGGTAAGGCTTGACGCAATACTGTGTCTGTAATACAAATATATGTGTGACGCGCACACATCCATAAATTGTAAGAGTATTTTTTTAAATTCAACACACATTTTATTATATTTTTAACAAAAAAGCTACCCTTAGATATTACTTCAATGCAGCCACTATTGTCATTATATTACATAAAAAAACAGCACAGCATTAAAAAGTAATCGATTAAAATATTTACAAAAAAGACTACTTCTTACATTTTTACAGTATAGACTTGAAATAAAGACCTTTTGTCAGTTCACTCATCGGACAATTAATAGCGTCTGTTATTCTATGCAGTTAATTAATTGTTTCCATATTCCTTTCCATATAGTTGTGTTATATGTAGAAATAATTAACGTTACGTTAATCTATAATTAAATACAATTCAATAAAACTTATATATAAAATATATATAACAAACACACATGTACCGACACCTACGATGTCGTGTCACCCTAAATCGAGTCATTCCGACCGCTGATATATAAATCGCGGCCTCAGCTACTGGGGTTTTCGGGACAGTCGGTAAGAACAAGGAAAAGGACAACATGCTTTTTACAGAAAATAATAACATTGTCAAAATCTACTTGATTTCTGATGCTTTTGGACAAAATTACAGACCATTAAAATGTAAATATATTTATAGGAAATATACCCTAATATAATATTTTAAAACCAACCAAAGGTTAAGAATAAAATAATCCAATGGCTTTTAGTGGATAGGCAATGGTGCTACAACGCTATATTAGCTTCAGATTGCATCAGTTTCTTTTTTTATGTCATAGACAAGTAGGTGATCAGCTTCCTTTGTCTGACATAAAACGTGCCGGTTTCCTCACGTACAAACGAGTGTTAGATGCGTACATAGACAGAAAGTCCACTAGTGCACAGCTGGAGATCGAATCTACGACTTCAGGTTAACACTGCTCGTAAAAAATAAAAATGGAATTAAACCCTTTACATATTTTTTTAACGCGCATAAAAAAATATAATTTGTATAAATTGTTCTTGCCAGGTATCCAACAAATTGGATAGTGCGACAGCCTACGAATACGGAAATAGCCGAATTTAGATCTCAAGAGCGACGCAGATTTGCGTCTGCATCTAAACCGTTTACATATCTACAATATGGGTATGTATGTCTGTTTTCACTACATATTAATAAAATAGGTTTCTTACAAATTGTTTTATGCAAAAGTTAGATTCAAAGTAAGGTTTGTGGTCTCAACCTTATTATAGAGTTTTGGTCAACGCTTTTTGTGTTGATCTTTTAATATAGGAAGCTCGAAACTTAAGATTCGAGACCTATAACTTAGACTTATGAATTCCGTATTTTGAAAACGTATTGGATTTCTACATATAGAAGTTATACACTGTAATTCTGGATCCTGACTTACCCTTAGGTCCCAATTAGAACGTTATTTGTAATTTTCTTCATCTGCTAAATATGTTCTCAATAAAGGTGAAAAATTATTAATGATATAAATACTTGAAAATTTTCTTAAATTAATAAAAAAAAGTGATTTGTTATAGCTTCTTTATTGTTGGGTTATAATATTTTATCTATAGGAAAGACTCTCAAATGTACTCTCTGTAGAAATGTCTACGACTCGTAACAATTACGAGTCGTATCTAAAACTTATGCTGTTGGGTGTAGATATAGGTCAGTAGTAGGCCCGGCGAGTGGCGTACGTGCTAGCGCGGGGGGGGCGTGTACGTCTCTAGTGACGCCTCAGCGACCTCGCGCTGCGGGATTTTTAGCTCTTCTGAGGGACGCATTAGCCAGACTACCTAATGGAGAGGGTACACGCCGGGACTTACTCATGATGCTTAAGTATGTATAATATTTAGTTAATAAAAGTATGTAGCGATTTAATAAAAAAATCCCTAAGGGGGGGGGGGGGGATTGTTGAAGTATTACGTAACGAATTTTGGGTGGCGGTGATCGAATTACGTTATTGTTAATATTATTTTCGACTTTCCAGTACTTTACACCAAGTAAGTTTTAGGTGTAAAGAGTCACTGGGTATGGTCACGAATCGTTTTACTATTGGATACAGAAAACGTTTCGGGGTGGGGGGGGGGGGGGGTTGTCGTCAAGAATCTCCAAAAATTGCGTGACGTAATAGTTGAACGCTCCCTAAGTTGGAATTGTCAAAAAAATTATAATTAAAAAAACTGTACAACATTAATTAAAAAAAAAACAATAAAATAATAATAACTATTTATATTTAAGAAATTAATTACCCTTAATTCTCCCTAAATTTAGGATTATTAGCGTAACTTTCATATCCTAGTCAATTATTATTCAATTTCAACAGTTGCTTTTTGAAAACATGGAAATTATTGACGGAGACCATAATTTTTCCGCAGGATGTCCCAATGGATTATTCCATGTACCGATCAAGCGCTATCGTCAGCTATTTCGACGGCATTGGACCGACTCGTTGCAATAAAAAGGGATCCCATAGTGAAATACGACCAGAGGACCGCTATTTGGACGTACTTGCATAGAAATAGGTAAGTTTTGTGGATTGTATGAACCAGACCAGGGCAGGGGAAATCATATAGATTTTAATAGAAATAAGTATAGACTATTGCTTTGTGCGCCACAACCCTGATGTTTCTTCTATGTGTGCATTTGTATAAAAATAATTATATCACGAAACCGATCTGAGGCTTTTTTTTAATGTTATAGGAGGCTGATATTAAGTGATACCGCGTTGCCGGCCTTTCAGGCTGAAGCGGTTGTAGCGCCAATGTTTATTTAACATATATTGTGGAACCAGCTGCCCACTGAAGTATTTCCGAACCAATTAGACTTATGGTCCGAAGAAAAGAGCGTACCAATTCTAAAAACCCGGCAGCGCGCTTGCGAGCCTTCTGGCAGTGTAAGTGTCCACGAGTTATGGTATCACTTAACATCAGGTGAGCCTCCTGCTCGTTTGCCTCGTGTAACATAAAAAAATGATCTAGCTATATATATATAATATTGTTAAATATATAACTTTACTAAATATAACTTTCTAGAACTGAAGAAGATTGGCTGAAAAGCAGTAATGCTCGAAATCGGGCGATCAAGTCAATTGCGGCAGATTCCTCGCCATCGCCAAAGACGCACCTCAATGTCAACAATGTACGTATTAATGAAAACTGTTTTTTTGCTGACTTTATTGTTTATGGGTCTAATTTATTCGGAAAGTCACTATTGAGCTCTGCGAAATATGTCAAACTTCATATAGAAAACATAGTTTGACAGCTCTTGAAACTGGATTTAATTTCGATTAGCTTTTTAGATGATGCCCTCATATTCAGATTCGAGACGCTAAGTGTCCAAAAAGATTATCGCGTCAAAAATGTATTTGATTTACGGAAGTCTTACTGAGCACTGAGGCGCTCGTATTCTAGAATGTCAATAAAACTTTGATCTATTTTCAAGAGTTGTCAAACCATGATGATGATGACGATTGATATATTTCACAGCTGAAGACGAGAATTTTACTTGAGACGCGAATTGGAACATACTTTATTATTTCCGATTATAACTGTTTGTAGTTTTAGTTAGTAACAGTTCTGTCTTGGTTGCTATGTAAATATTGGTTAGTATAGCAACCAATATATTTCACAGCGCTCAAGACGAGATTGTGACTTGACATACGGAATTAAACAATGACCTAAGACTCTCAATAGTCTCAACGACTAGTAATGAGTCCTAATTATAATTAATTTATATAACATTTCAGATGGAAGTCGAAGTAGGAAGCGGCGATGATATACATTTAGATGGTTCAGACACTGATGTGGATGTAGATGATAGTGGTTCTTCAGCCAATCTCTGCCAATTATCATCAGCACAACTACTCATGCAGGCCACTCAGGCCCAAACGAAACCCAAAACGCCTTCACCTAAAGCTAAACCAAGTCCTAAACCAAAAATAATCAAACAAATATCACCAAAAGCTCTTAAAATAAATCAGATTAAACAAAAGAGTCTTTTAGCGCAAAAGTTGAAACATTCAAAAGTTATCAAGCCAAATCCTAAATCGCCGAAGCCTCCGATTCAATCACCTAAAAGTTTAACATCCCCTAAACCTACAGCGTCCCCTAAACCGGGCGTGCCGTCCCCTAAACCGAGTGCCGCGTCCCCTAAACCTAGTGTTGCGTCCCCCAAACCTAGCGTCGCCTCTCCTAAACCTAGTGTGGCCTCCCCTAAACCGAGTGTTTCATCTCCTAAACCAATTTCCTCACCTAAGCCAATACAAAAGCCGCAAAGTAAAAGCATGTTATCAAATGAGTTGAATGCAGCACGGACGCCTATTGTCAAGCAAAAGTCTATATCCAAAATAGAGACTTCACAGATTATGGTAAGTTTATTTTTCATAATCTGTTTCGAGCTAAACGACTTAACCACTGGACTGATTTAAATGAAATTTTATTCGTTAAAAAAGCGTTTCAGGCGCTAAAATATCATTGCGACATTTGTAACGATTTTTTATTATTGAAAGGCTGGCAACGCCCTTCGAGCCTTCTGGCAATGTGAGTGTCCATGGGCATCCAAAAAAAAAAAGTACAAATATATAAAATGATTAAATTTACATTTATTGCCAGCTCTCAAAGTAGAGCTCAAGGCTCATATATATTTTAATTAGTTAAATAATTAAGGGAGCGTTCAAGTATTACGAAACGAATTTTTGTGTTCTCTTGTAAAACGTTACGATGTGGGGCGGGGATTAATTACGCGTTATTTTTAATATTATTTTCCACTTTCCAGTACTTTACACCACATAATGGTAAGTTTTTTTGGTATAAAGAGTGCATGGGGGTGGTCACGAAACGTTTTACTATTGGATACACAAACGTTACGGCGCGTTCAAGGGGGGGAGGGGTTCCAAGAATTTCCAAAAATTGCGTGACGTAATACTTGAACGCTCCCTTAATTATTTAACTAATTAAAATATATATGAGCCTAGAGCTCTACTTTGAGAGCTGGCAGTAAATGTAAATTTAGTAATTTTATATATTTGTACTTTTTTTTGGATGCCCATGGACACTCACATTGCCAGAAGGCTCGCAAGTGCGTTGCCAGCCTTTCAATAAAACATAATAAAAAAATCGTTACAAATGTCGCAATGCTATTTTAGCGCCTGAAACGCTTTTTTAACGTATAAAATTTCATTTAAATCAGTCCAGTGGTTAAGTTAAGGTTAAAAGATAGATTTTCTTAATTGTCAGAGTTACGCCCGAGAGTATAGCCAGACGTAGACGCTGTCTTCAACAGTTAGATTGCATGCATTCGTTACATAGCATTTAACTAACATTTTTATTTCGCTTATTTTCTATTGTTGTACGCGACTGTTTAATATCGAGTAAAACAAAAATATTATATTATTTAAAGCACCCTGGTGACCGTACAAACCATTCAAAGTAATAATGAATAATAAATGTTATAATGAATAATAAATGTTATATTGGAGGTTTATAGTACGTATACGTAAATAAAATATTTTTATTGTCTTTTGTTAAAATAGCTTTTACACATTAAGAAAAACACATTTTGAACGGATTAAAGCTATGTATTATTATTCAAACTTATAATTATTTGCGTCACCGTGACCACGCACGTTGAAAAGCACGCGAAATTCGGAAAATTTTTTTAGAATTATGTCAATAATTATAAGTTTTAATAATAATACATAGCTTTAATCCGTTCAAAAAGTGTTTTTCTTAAAATATTTTGCCCAAAAACATGGACATTACAAACCCTTAGTGAACCTTAGTACCGTTAACCTTATATTTTTGTATCTATCGTGTTCTTAATAGTCAAGTAGGTCAGCCTTCTGTGCCTGAAACACGCCGTCATTGGTTCTAAGCCATAACGATTCGTTTACTGTACGAGCTAGTACTGCCGTGATCGAATTCTCTCACGGTTGTGAGTCATACGATTTGTATCAAATTGTATATTTTTATTAAATTAATTGATATATTATTTATATAAAAGTACATTTTGGATTTTCAGACACCCCCTACTTCTTCGACTCTGCCGTCTTCAATTTCCGTGCCGACATTAATACAGACCAATGTAACGACGTCTCTGCAGAACGCTATTATACAGAATCCAAAGGTAATCTCATTATATTATTGTGACATTAATTATGGAGGAGGAGGAGGATTGTTAGGTTATTTTGTTTAAAAAAATGGTACGTGTACATACGTAAGAAGTGAAACTTCTTTATGACCTTATTTAAAAAAAAAATGATCTAATATATGCAACTTTACGGAAATTGGTTAAATAAAGTTAAATTAGATAAAGTTTAACAAAAGGCTTTTATTATTATAGACATGAATACAAATAATACAATTATTTCATTTTACTTTATTACTACTAAGATTATTACAGAATTTCATTAATTGTATTAGAATTATTACGATCATTGTTATCGTTATTATATATTTTTGTTATTAATTGCTTCGAATCTCTTCGAATCAACCGTGGTAGAAACAAGAAAAATATGGCGCGTAACGCGAAAATGTGACGGTAATTTTTTTCCAACTCCGATAAAGAAGTTTTTACTTCAAAAAATCAACATTAGGTCGAGTGGGAATGTTAGGTATTATAAGCAAAGGTATATATGTCGCATCCAACTACCTTATTTAGCCGTTCAATCAACCTAGCCTTTTAACTAAACAGCGCCGTTTAACTAGGCCTGAAAGATATTCAGCCAGTTGATCGAACAGTTAGCCAGATGACTTGGATCGATGACGTTTCATAACTTGCCTAGCCTGTTGACTGTTAATTTAAATTTAGTTCCACTTTCTGGAACTCACAAACTCGAAACGAAACTCTTCAAACTGTCAATATAGCGTCGGCAAACTACAATTTTGCTGGTGTTTTTCAAAGTTTAATGAAAAACAACGATTACAATGGAAGAGTGTATGTAGTAATGACTATAATAATATTAATTTAGCTGTTATAGACTCAAGCAATTTTATTTTTAAAGAAATATTTTTATTTGAAAAGTTTCATCTTTATTTCTGCCACATGGTCACTCTATCGTATGAATGGCCTAAGCATTAGCCAACCAGTTTAGTTACAAATGCTACGGCTGAATATCTTTCAGGTCGTTAGTTAACGGCGCTGTTTAGTTAAAAGGCTAGGCTATTAATTGAACGGCTTATAAAGCTAGTTGGCTGCGATGTATGTACAAAAACATATTTTAAATCGTGTTTTGATCTTTGTGGAGTTGGTATATAAGGTATGCTTTTATCTGCTGACAATTTACAAAATATATTTAATTTACACTTAACAAAACTTATGGTAGTACAGAATTTTCAAGTACATTTGTTTCCGAGGTCCGATGTTTTAATTGCCAAAACAACGATACTTTTCAAAAAGTAATGTAAACGCGCCTTATTTGATCTAGTTCGTTGCAAACGAGGCACCGACTATCTATGCCCGGGGAATCCCCACGTATTATTCAGTTTGTTGTCCTCTGTCACCCGCTTTGTCCCCGAGTTATTCCATTTTGCTAGGCAATTTAGTTGGCGTTTTTTAACTGCTATCGCTAGTAGTATGTTTTCGATACCATAAATAAATAAAATACAGAATTACTAAAATTTTAACAATTTTTATCACTTATTTATTTTAATTCAATAATTAAAATAAGCGTTGGTATCCCTAGTAAAATATTGTTTTTTATAACATAAAAAACGTTTTTTATCGGGTTCTCCTGAACTCCCAGGTGAGGACCTAGTGTCTTATAGAGCCTTTCGTCTTATTACGAAAACTTCACATTAATATTTTTTTCTCATTATATGCTTATTATTGCAGGCCCAAGTGACCCGTTCGTTGCTCATTAGGCCACCGGTGGTGCACACCACGGCAACTGTGACTGCGGTCACTGTATGTACACCTTCCACTCAGGTAAAGATATTTATTTGTCTTTAAAGTACGTAAAAAATATGAAAACCTGGATTACCGTATTCGTCACCATGGTTACGTATTCCATATAAAGAGAATGGTTGCCATGGTAACTAATACAGTACCTTTATCCACATTTGCCAAGGTTGATTTGTTCGTAAATGTAGGTGGTTTCGAGTGCGCGTCGAGGCGTAGTCCGAGTATTGAGTCCGGCCACAGCTGCGGGGAAGTCCCTCATATCACCACGAGCTCTTATGCCACAACGTGAGTTGTTTTAGACTATTTTTCTAAATATTTTTTAGTTCTTATTGAAATGACGTTGTTGAGCAGTGTTAGCTTTAGCGTGCGACTCTCATCCCTGAAGTCGTAGGTTCGATCACCGGCTGTGCAATAATGGACTTTCTTTCTATGTGCGCATTTAACATTAGCTCGAACGGTGAAGGAAAACATCGTGAGGAAACCGATGAACCAAAAAGTCGAAGGCGTGCGTCAGGCACAGAAGGCTGATCACCTACTTGCCTATTCAATTCACAAACGTTCATGAAACAGATACAGAAATCTGAGGCCCAGACCTAAAAAAGGTTGAGCCACCATTGATTTATTTATTAAAATGACTTACGCTAGGCATTATTCAACTATTTACTAGAGTATATTAAATATTTATTGTTGAAGTAAAACTATATAAAATCGTATATAGTGTTGATTTTAATACAGACTTATTATTAAAATTATATATATATATATATTAATTATATATATTTATTATTTTTTGTCGAAATTGAGTTCTATATTTCTTCTAGTCAAAAATAAATAAATAGTGCATCTTGAAGACCTTCAACATCTATCATTGGATTCTTTTGAAGGTTTACGTGTCTGTATTTTTACAGCAGCGACTACAACAGCAAAGAAGCGACCATCGCTGCCTTCGACGGCCGTCGCAACGACCGTACAGGTATAATTTCTGCATTTTCTAAAAATATAGTGATTTTTTAAAATAAATACATAATAGTATTGTAATACGAGTACTGTTATTGTAAGTCAAAAATTTAAAAAAAAGTTCAATTGTATTGTTGACATTAAATCTTTTTACAGAGTACAACAGTCACCAATGTCGTTAGTAGTGTGACTACTCCTGTGACGTCATCAATTACGACTCGTACTGTCCAATTACCAGGAGGTCGGACCGTCCAATTGTCAAACCAAACTGTCCAATTAGCAGGCGGACAGGCTGTCCAATTATCTGGCCACACCCTTCAACTGTCTTCCCTTCAATTACCAACACATAGCGTTCGTTTACCAAGCGGTCAAACTGTCCAATTGGCTTCCCCACAAACAGTTCAAGCGATACGAGCGGTTAATCAAAAGAATCAAAATCCCCGCGCCCAAACGCCAACCGTCCGGCCGACAGTCCAAATACCGGTGTCTTCGGTACAATTGGCGGGACAAACTGTGCAAATAGGCGGGCAGACTGTCCAATTGGGCCAAAGCGTACAGTTAACCGGACACACGGTTAAGCTCCCGAGTGGGCAGAGCGTACAAGTCGCTAGTCAAAATGTGCTTCCAACCCAAAGTGTCCAATTGCCGAGCGGACAAACGGTACAGTTGGGTGGAAATGTCCAGTCGATGCTAAGCGGTCAAAACATTCAATTGTCCAATCAATTATCGACACAACTCGGGGCCCAAACAGTACAGTTAGGTAATCAAATACAGTTGAGCGGCCAGACAGTTCAGTTGCCGAGCGGTCAAACGTTGCAACTGAGTGGCCAAACGGTCCAACTGTCCAGTGGCCAAACGTTACAGCTGGCCAGCGGGCAAACGCTACAGTTGAATCAAACGCCCAAATCCATAGCTCAAGTGAGGACTCAAGCTACGGGTGACAAACCGTCACAGCCGATAGTTGCTAAACTATTAACCAATGCACAGGTAAGATTTATGTGTATTACATATGTACACACAAAGACGTGTACAGTTTGTGCGGAAAGAGAACCGGCATAGAGGTCATGAGAGCTAATAAAAAAAAATAAAAAAAAAATTCATATAGGTAACACAATGTACACTTATGAACGTCAACAAAGAAATACATATTCAATGCTTCGAATTTTAAATTAACCCCACTTTTCGAATCAAGACGTAGAACAGACGAGAATAATGGCAATAAACTCTCCGCCACTTTTTTTTCATTTCATTTTCACAATTTTTTTTACGACTATTAATGTATTAAGACTGGATATGGGTACCTGAATTCCCACGAAGGGACTGCATCCGCACAGACTAACATATATAGGTATATTTTAGTCTGTGCGAAATTTTCAGCTTATAGTCTTACTTAATTTAATTATATTTAACTTTTTGATAAGTTTCTCTTTATTATATTTCATTTGTGGTACACTTAATAAAATGTACCACAGAAGAGCTATTAGCATCGGAATAATTCTTAATAACGTTATTTTATTTTAAAAATATGGAATCGATTGGTTTTTTTTTGAAAAATATATATTATACAAAAACTTTTTTGATAAACATTTTTACTTGGAAAAATATATTTTTTTGTCAGACAATAAAGTCCCTAAATTAAAATTTAAGTATCAGTAATATCTTAACAGCTACGTTGGTAGAGAAAGTACAAACAAAAATTTCAAGAAATACATATGAACAAGGATGACTGCCAAATCAGGTACAGAAATACAATGGTGCATACACCAGACATTTACGTTTAATATAAAGCTAAATCAAATATATAAGTTTAATTTTATTTAACATTTATCGTCTGTTGAATTAATATAAAATTACCCATATTTCAGGGCCAAATGATATCCTTAGAGGGAGTAATGAATCGGAATATGAGCGGGGTGGTGGGAGTGGGAAGTGGGCGCGGTCGGGGCGTGAGAGTATTATCTCCTACCACACGTCTCACAAGACCAGTTTTGTTGACCTCCGGGAAGCCATTGCATAATATTATATTACAGGTAATTCTTTGAGTTTAACTGTTTATCTGACCCTTTCAGAGCCGAATTGCGTCTGAAAGCTGTTACGTGGTGAAAGCTGTAATAAATTTATTTGTCTTTCACTAAATGTTCGACTCAAGAGAAGATTGAGTCTTGAGATACGATCAGAATACATGCCTATATACATGAATACATACTATAATTATGTCAAAAACGGATTCGATGGACAAATCTTATTTGAAAAAATAAAATGTTCATGCGTAATCAATATAGTAACCATGCTTGTGATAAGTATAAATTTATATGTTATACTAGCGGACCCGAAAGACTTTGTTCTGCATGATATTCCACGCGATTAGAATTTTAAATAAAGTATGAAAAAAATACAGCGCCATCTACCGGACTGATTTGTGAATTTAAACCATACAAAAAAATTGATTCAAATCAGTACATCCATTTAAGAGGAGTTCAATGACATACACACGTACAATAGAATTATATATATTTAGATTAATTTCATATTATTATGACGATTTTATATTACAGAGTGACGGCAACGCAATACGGGTGCCTGTCAGTAGCGGTGCGGCAACGTCGCAGACAATTGTTATTAGTAATATAGGTGAGGGTTTAACTGTTATTGTTAAACATTGAAATAAATGTAAAATTTACTAGTATATATTGTATATATTTTACAATTAATTGATGTTTTTATACTTTAAGAGATATATGTAATAATAATAAGTGGCGCTACAACCGTAACTTTATCTTAAGATTGCATGCGTTTCTTTGATAATTTTGTTTATTTCCCCAGGATGTTATCGCTTTCACCGTACGAGCAAGTCCTAGATGTCCAATTAGAAAGTTCATTCACAGCCGGGGGGGATGGAACTTACGACCTCCGGGATGAGTTTCACACGCTAAAGCCACAAGGCCCACCGCTTGTTATAGATATAAAAGAATATTTCACGTAAAATAATTTGTGAAACCAAATCAATATAGTGGCTTTAGCATGCAACTTATCCTCGAGGTCGTAGGTTCGATCCCAGGCTGTATACAAATGAAATTCCTGTCTCTGTGCGCATTTAACAATCGATCGGTGAAGGGAATGATTGTGAGGAGACCGGCTTGCCTTAGACCCTAAAAGTCGACGGCGTGCGTCAGGCACAGAAGGCCTTATTAGATTAACAAATGATCATGAAATAGATACAGAATTCTGAGGCCCAGACCTAAAAAGGTTGTAGTGCCACTGGTTGGGTTTTGTATGTACATTAAAAGTTACAAATTATGGTTGGATTTAGCAGCACCATTAAACCATTAAAATATGGTGAATTAGTTTTTTAAGAATATATACTCATTATTGGCACTATATATATTTGACATTCTTTATTTTAACATTTCAGGTGCTCAATCAGCAAATACAACAACGACTACGGCTCCGGTTCTGAAATTGCAGCAGGTATGTAACCAGCTTCATTATTAAAAAAATATAAATATTTGCTTTAAATAAATTAAAAAAAAAAATTGAAATAATGAATTCAATTTGTTTAAACAAATTGAAATAAGTGGATTTTGACAACAAAAACCCACTTATTTCGTAAGTTCTCCAATCGACAGCCATTTTATAAAAGATGGACTAGATATAGTAACGTGTTTGTTACCATAGTTACGTATAGAAAAAAAATTACTCAATAGTTTACAATAAGGCCGTTAATATTTCGCCCTATATCCTAAAAAATGTTTAGTTTTGAAGTGAAACTTCTTTATCGGCGTTGTAAAAAAATTTATCGTCACATTTTTCTGTTACGCGTCACATTTTCCCGTTACGCGCCATCTTTTTCTTGTCCCTACCACGGTTAATTTGAAAAGATTTGAAGCCATTAGTAACAAATATATATAATAACGATAACAATGATAGTAATAATTCTAATACAATTAATGACATTCTGTAATAATCTTCGTAGTAATAAGATAAAATGAAATAATTGTATTATTTGTATTCGTATCTATAATAATAAAAGCCTTTTGTTAAACTTTATCTAATTTAACTTTATTTAACCAATTTCTGTAAAGTTGCATATAGTACATCATTTTTGAAAAATAAGGTCATAAATAAGTTTCACTTACGTGTGTCTTTTGTACACATTTTTTAAAATAAAATTTGTATTTGTTACCATGGTAACGTTTTGACGACATAAAGCCTGCAGCTAAGAGAGACGTGTCCATACAAAAATGGTCTATACAGATTTTTAATAAAACAATTTATTATAGGTGAATCCAATACAACAAGTTAAACTAGCGCAAGGAATAAAAATTCAACAGGTGATAATTCAATATTTGCATGGGTTTTTTGCACAATTTATATACATATCAGTATTTGTATTAACACAAAAAAAAAATAAGTGAAATATATTTAGTCAGAAAATGCATGCTAATTATATTAATGAACTAAAACTAAAATATAAATATAAAACAGTTTAAAATAATGTAATATGGTTTTTTGTAAATAAAAAAAATAATATAGTTATATATCATATGCACAATAATGTATAAAATAAATAAATCAATGGCGCTACAACCTTTTTAGGTCTGGGCCTCAGATTTCAGTTTCTTGACCATTTGTTAGTCTAATAGGTAGGTAATCAGTCTTCTGTGCCTGACGCTTTCGATTTTTTGGGTCTAACCTAAGCCGGTTTCCTCACGATGTTTTCCTTCACCGTTCGAGCCAATGTTAAATGTGCACATAGAAAGAAAATCCATTGGAGCACAACTGGGCATCGAACCTACGACCTCAGGGGTGAGAGTCGCACGCTGAAGCCACTTGGCCAACACTGCTATACTCAATAAAAAAAATATATATATGTCAATATCTTTATGAATTCTGGTTGCGTGTTATATTGCGTAAGAACATATAACTTTGTATGCTTTAAAGATATTTTTCAATGAATTACGTTTAATACGTGTTGGCTTTACGTTAAAGTGTTTTACAATAAATATAAAATATCGATCTCTATATTATCTGGATTTGACATTTAACTTGGTTAAAGATATTTTCAATATGGATTACTCTTATAAAATTTGTATTTTGTTTTTGGAGTTATGTTATATTGGGAATATTTTCCGAGCATAAAATATACAATTATAGGAGCAAGTTATATTTTAAATCGGTTCTGATTCAAATTTCGGTCATATTGAAATATATATTTTACCCTTTTAATGATAAAACTTAGTTTTGATTAGCTGAAGATTTGTCTTTATCTATATTTTTGTCTATAAGGTCGATATATCGAACGGTATATACACCTGTCGACATTATTTTACCAAAGTCATGTTTAACACAAGGATATTCTCCTTTAATTAATATATTGTAATACTAATTTAGTTTTTATGAACAATATGAAGGGTGTGAACAGTTTTCCGTTTTTCTTTGCAATGCATTTTCAAAAGTTAATTTTTCGTTAAATTTACCAAACTTACCATCCAAATGCAAATAAGTCATTATTTGAAACTTTAATAAATACACTTACACATTACACTATACAATACGTTTAACAATTTTTAACGGCTTTTGTTTAAATGATTGATTAAACTATACATATACGTGCCATTTTACTATCAAATGTCATTAATGTAACATATCTTTAAACAAAAAAAATTTCAGGGCGCTGTAGCAAACGCATCAGTGGCGACATCCAGCGGCATTCGAAGTGTACTAATGGATGGACAGCATTTGAAACTCGTTGGCGGGAGACATGTTTTGGCGAGACTTTTGAGACCTGCGAACCCGCAGCCGTGATAGTGCTTTAGTTTTTGGAGGTTTTCGAAAAATATTGATAAGATAAAAATCCAATTGGAGAATGAAAAACAAAAGCCATCGTTCTCATAAACAAAAGACAATCGCGGTCTAAATAAATATGGAAAAAACAAATCACGTGGTTAGACGTAGGGGTTTGCATTATGCCTGGTCCGTTATGACGTCATTAAGAAAATACATTATGTTTATTTGGATTTGTAGTTTAGTTGTTGAAGTAGTGGTTTACATAAGGATTGTAAGAACAATTTCTGATGTTCAATTGTGCATAACAGTTACTATGGAGTCGTTTCTTCATGTCTTTTAGTTGGAGCAGTGATTTAATATAATTTAAAAAAAAAACTTTTTTATATGCGCGTAATTATAGTTGAATTAAATTAGACTGAATCTTATGCGTAAAAAGGTTTTTTTAGATTTTATTATATTCACTGATCCTAATAAAACGTCCAATAGTAATAAACGGAAGACAAATGAAGAATAAAATGCCGAATTACGGATGACGTCTTGTATTTTCAGACTGATATTCTTATTCTTATGCACAAAGCTAAATGGAAATGTTTTGTCTCTTTCATAGTCAATAAGCCACAAGAGTGACAAGGACAAAACTATAGCTATTGGACTATATCAACCTCCTGATTGTATATACCTGTAAATATCGTGTTAATCAACTTAGATTAGATAATCTTATTCCAAAACTACTTAACCTAAAATTTTATATCGAGTAGTGAATGTCAAAATTTGTAAACAAAAATGATATCGAAACTAAATTCTAGTTTGATGAAATTTTACAAATATAAATCTTAATTTTCTAGTGCATAAAGACCGTTGTCAAATGAGTATTTAATAATAAATACAAGCAATACATGAAAACTCTATTCGTACGTATTGATAGGTAACAGCACCGGTACTCTGTAAATTAAAATTGTGAGTTCGAATTTTTGTATGGAGTTTTCTCGATTTTCGTTGTACAAAAATTCAGCTTTACAGCTTCACCGGCGCCGTGTAAAGTACTAGACAAATATCGTATTCGAACTCGAGAGCCAAGTCGAGTTTTATAAGATTGTAACGGGATTTCTTTTTTTTTTTGCTAAATATTTCCATAAAAAGAAATATCCCGAATAACTGTGATCTCAGAGTTTCTACTTGTATGACGTGTAAGATCAAACAGAGCTGTCCTTTTCTAACACTACCTTAATGAAAGAGACAACTATCAAAACTGAGTCGTGAGTTGACAAAATATTGACTTAAATCTTTTACAATACAAATGTCGTAGTTGTGTTTTAATTTTTATTAATACACTTTAATATAGCCATATTGAAATTTCAAAGATTCGTCGTGGTTCAAATAATTTTTTGAACAATGTAATGTCAAAACAGTATTGCTTGCTAGTGGAACTGTTATAGATCTTCAGTTGTTTACTAGCGATATACTCATATCACTGGACACTGTTAATTGTTTTAGAAAAGCCAAATTACTAAGATTAGTTGATAGAAAATTTAACTGTCAGTAGGTGCTATATTAGAAAAAAACGAGAATGAACCCAGACCTATAAGTATCAATATACAATTTACACTAGACAAGACAATTTAATCTTTAAGAAAATTAGTAAGGTCGTGTGATCAAGTGTGGTCATGTCTGAAGCGAATAATTCGTCTAATATGAATATTGTCATACTCTTGTGATTCGAAATTTGAATTCCTATTGAGCCGAACATAAACGTGTTCGTATTACGATTCATACATCTCTTCGTTATCAAGGCTCATTCTCTTAATTAATATAAACAAGCAATAAAAATGTTTTCATAAATTTTTTACATTTCATGTACGTTAGGGAGTAATATAAGAATGTCTTTTGTAATTCTGTGATAGATTAAACAAAATATAGTATAAGTGACAGCCCCAATGACGTTTGTGAATTTCCTAATTAAATTGTTTGGCGAAAAAGAAACTGGCATGATACTGTCATGACACCAATCAATATTGTTTGTAATTTCAGCAGTGGTACTCTGTAACAGCCGATCTGTTGGGTCTTGAATCGGAGCTTACGTCCGGGTCGTGATAGCTATCGTTGTTGGAAGGGCCGTGCTGCAATTGAAATTGAATACACCTTCAGTCTTATAGGCGATAATTATTACATTTAGTTCTGTTAAATCAATTTTTATACGTAAGTAATAATAAAATGTATCTCTTGAAATGTATTACTCATATACAATAGGCGTATTCTACGTTTCTCAACTTTTTCGGTTTTGTGTATTTATACGGGCCTTAGATACCTTTGTATGAAGTTCTAGATGCTAAATTGGTGTTTTACGCACACGTGGCCGTACGTACGTGCAACGTACATAGTGGGCTAGATGAATGTTAATATTATTTTAGGAGTCAACCAATGCTGTGCTTATTTTTCCTGCAAAAGGAATGTTTATGACTTTGACATATGACTTTTAGTAGATCCTATTTTTATTGTAATTGTAGTGGCGCTGTTCCAGCTATAATTTAAACATTATTTACAGGTCTATTTTTGATTTGACGCCAAATTAATAGTTGGTCATTATTTTGAAGATGCGAAACGGAACGTGTTTTAAGGAATAATTTATTTTCACCCGCTTTTTACGCTTACAATTTAATATTGTATAATATAAATTATTATTTAAGGTGTACATAATCTAATTTTGTTTTATGTAGTATGTTTTCATTATTTCAGTTAAAATAAACTAACGTCAATTAAGAGTTTGTTATTTTTTTTAACCGATCCAACGCGAATTAATGAATTTATTTTGTCATTGAAATAAAAAAGTAATTTGGACCATCCTTAACTCCGATACTGTACTAGACTAGTGTGGTCATTTTGTATTATTTTATTTCACACATATGACAATAATTACTATGACTGTTTCTCGCGGCAGTCTTTATATATTAGGTCCTTACATATGAAATTGGCGTTTTGTATGGGAGGAACAAAAAGTCGAATATTTTTAAATATAATATATTTAATTAATCAAAGTATGAACCATTGTTCTCTATACACTTTTGCCATCTCATAGGTAGTTCATTGATTTATTTTAGTAAAAAAACCAGTCGGACGGGAATCAATAAAATCTGTGAAGGCGATTTGGACTGCCCCCCAATCCGCTGGTGCGTAATAGCATCAACTATTACCCCTTCCCGACAAAAAGGGCTCGTAGGAGGCCCCGACACATTCTAACGGATCCGGACGATCCAATTACTGTAGCTAACAATAAATTAAATGCCGCCCGCGCGGCCAATAATAAAAATAGAAATTCACAGATTAGGGTAAAAAACCGCCTTCACCGGGGAAGGCGAGGACCTTTACTTCGCACTTCGCTCACTCCAGTGAGCTTCCATCCTGCCCTTCAGGCGATTGACCACCCCGCGACGGCCCAAGCCGAGGTTCGAGTCTCACAGGAGACGCCCTTACGCTAGCCGCGGGATAAAAAGAACGCCATTCTGGCCGAGCTACGCTCGCCAAAACAGCCCGAGCTGAGCTGTAAAGGCCCTTAAGGCCAACAGCGAGATTCCATTCAAAAAAAAATGGACTGCCCCATCAGAGTTAAATTTTTTCCCTTGCAAGAAGTTGTCCAAATTTCGAAAAAAATGGTCATCTGTTGGAGCAAGGTCCGGGGAGTACGGAGGATGTCTTAGACATTCCAATTGAAGCTCTTCTAATTTGGTAGCCGTCTGTTGTGCAGTGTGTGGTCTAGCGTTGTCGTGAAGTAGCAGTGGCGTGGAGCGATTGACCAGCCTAGGTTGTTTAGCCGCTAGCTTTTCCATCATGGTTTGCAATTGCTGACAATAGACATCAGCCGTAATAGTCTAGCCAGATTTGAGAAAACTGCAATGAACAATACCGGCACTAGTCCACCAAACGCTTACAAGTAACTTTTTTGGGGTTAATTTTCGCTTGGGGCAGGATTTGGCTGGCTGGTCAGGATCCAACCATTGAGCTGAGCGCTTCCGATTATCGTAAAGAATCCATTTTTCATCACAGGTAATGATTCGGTTTAAAATACCTTCATTATTGTGCCGGATCAGTAATGTAACGCGACGCAGACGCGCGTTTGCTGGTTTGCTTCAGTCAATTTGTGAGGTACACACCTTTCAAGCTTTTTAATCTTCCCAATTTGCTTCAAGTGAATTAAAACAGTTTTATCACGAACACCGCAGCCTGCAGCTAACTCGAACGTGGTTTGCGATGGATCCGCGTCCACAATAGCCTTCAATACTTCATTATCAACTTAGGTCTCAGGCCGTCCACGGGGCTTGTTCTGCAGGTCGAAATTTCCAGAACGAAAACGTTGGAACCAAAAACGAACTGTGTTTTCTTTTGCAACATGACCGCCATACACATCATTCACCCTTCGAGTCGTTTCCGCAGCACTAGTGCCACGGTGGAATTCGTACTCGTAAATAATGCGATACTTTAAGTTTTCCATTTTGTAAAATGAGTGACGCAAACAGAAAAAAAACAAAGGAATGACGGTCATCGAAGCACATATACATGAGTAAATAGCTGTACATATTTGAATTTGGAATTCCTTACCAAAGAGGAGAACATCGTGATTAAAGTGGCCAGTACGAAATACGCCAATTTCATATGTAAGGACCTAATATTTAATGCTTCACCATTTTCTTTAATTCCGTGGATAGCCTATACAATTAGTTGCCGATTTTAATTTGGATGGCGATGGCACGCTTCGTTCTTTCGCAGCTTATTTAGGGTATATTTTAAAATGATAGAACGTACCGGTGGTAAAACAATTTAATTTATGTACATAGCACAAGATTATGACAAACTATTGGACACAAAAGCTTGAAATTAACAGCTAGATATTGTGTGCGACACTTATGATATAAAATTTCGTATGATTTAGCGTGTTCGGCACTTGTAAAACGATGCCATGCTATTCCTTTCATTCCATCACAAACCGCTCATGTCCTTCATTGATGACACACCTTATTCTAACGAAGCACAAAAAATACCTAGTGCCTTTACAAAAATAGGTTACTAATCGGTCTTTACCACTAGAAATTAACAAAAACGCTATATCAGTCTTATATCTATTAAACAAAGCAATTTTGTGAATGTAGGTACGCCGGTACTTAATCTAGTCCAATATATTAAAAAATAAATGTCCACGCCACATTTATTAATACTGAGATTTCTTAAAATACTTTCAGATATGGAAAATGCGTTTCGGAAACAGCTAATATATTTTTGATAGTGTCTAAAAGCTCATGATAGCTAAAGATTATATTTTATGTTTAAGACGTTATATTAATATAAATAATCATTTTATTAAATTCAATAATATTAGGTAGGAAATGGTAACGGAATGTAGCATTGATGGTTGGCAAATGATGATTTTAAATTTGGCAATTATTCCTCTCATTCAGTCTAAAAGAATTTATGAGCAAAACCATAGATTTAAGATAACAGAGCATTGTGAACTTTAATATATTCTCTATGGTCACAGACTTAAATTTGCAATAATTAACATTGTATATGGTATATCGATCAATGAGATAGCATAGACATTAGGTTGTTATATGATAGATTATGTAAAATTTAATTATCATTTAAGGTCTTATGCACGATTAGGAAAATTACTCATCAAAAGGTATTTTATATGTATGCGGATATGAATCTAAAAATCATGAAATTTATATTCAAAAATTTTCCTTAATGTGCATATGACTAAAAGCAAAATTAAATTACAATTTCACATCTCCTCCTCACTCACTCCTCGACTTCTTCCGGATTTTCAGCCGTCAATAAATTAGTGTTGTCATCAGTTTGAGATTCGGCGGATAACTTCTAGAAAAACCAAATAATGTCCTCATCACTACGTAAAGGTTAATCATATAATTTAAATAATTTTAAAAAAATATAACGGTTGTTATGACAACGGGAACAACGGGAAGATTCATTTCAAAATTATGTTTGAGTATGGTTACTGCATGAGTAGAACAAAACGAATCACAATAGACAATTATTAAAGATGACTATTATATTATTATTATAGTAACAGCATTTGATAAGATGTCAATAATATTCTTTAGCGTCTGGCTGTTAGGCGTCTTAGTACTTGTATTAAGATCGTATGAGAAATATATTTTGCTGAAATAAAAGCATATTCGACGCATTTGAACGCTAGCATACCACAATTGAAATATGTATATACTAAAACATATACGTAACGTAACGGAACCACTTTATTTATTTAGATACTAAAAAGAGTTGGGCAGGCTAAAACTCAAGAAATAAAGATATTTTAGAGAAATTTATATTCACTATATGTGTATATTTCTATTTAGATACGAGGCAGGTGTCCCGCTTATCGATCTAGGTCCCATACGGCGTCTACAACACCATTCGCGCTACAATATTAATGCGACAGGACAGGATATATCGATCGATATGTGCATCATTGGTATTATGTTGGTATTACACCATGTAAAACCGCTTCGTAAGTGTTTATCTAAAAAGAGTAAAGGTAAATTCATAGATAATTATCCTATCCAACAAATATATCAAAAAAGAAACATAAGTTTCACGAGAAAAACATTTATTTGGAATTATATTAACGTTCTTAGGAAAGAAAATGGCCTCAGATTTCTGTAGGATTGCTTTTTGTGTTATATTATAGATCAGCCTTCTGTAGCCCTTTTTTGTTCTAAGCCTAGTTTCCTAACGATGTCTTCCTTCACCGTACGAGTGAATATTGAATACCCACATAGGCAGTCAATTAGTGCATAAGAATCAACCCTTCAATGGGATGATATTCACACGCTGAAACAACTGGACGAACTCCAGAAATGAGACCTGATACATAATTAACCTTACCCCAGTTGGAGCGCAGTGATGGCTGGTACGTTTCCTTAACTTGATCGCAAAAGCCAATAGTAGCACCAGAGTCATCGACGATAAAGCCGCTGTTAATAGTGGTAGTAAGATGCCATCATTGGGACTCTGTGGAAAAGAATTTTTAACATACCAGAATTATGTACGACTACGACTTATTTAAACCTGTAATCATGTAAAAAGTGTTAAGGACTATAATTCGTCATTATAACAAAAATCCTAATGAACTCTTCTTCTTCAAAGCAAAACATTGCCATCCCCTAGATTAAGGAGAGATTACTAGTAAAATAAATACGAAGGATATTTTTATTCACTTTTATGAACAAACCAAGAAATCGAGATTTTCCTTTACTCCACCTGTGCAATGTTACGACGAATGACCTGCAAATTTACATTTATAGACGATATTTTAGACAGCTTTGTCCCAAGTAAACCACTTCTTCAGGCAATGCGGACTAATATGAAATATTATGAAGACAAAAATATTTTGTAAATTCAAAAATTGTTATAGAATTTAATGTTTGTTGACTATTATTGTGGTTTGTTTTGTGATTATAATGTTCGTAACAATATCGATAGGACATTAAATGAAATTCACTATCACGAATCCATAGTTATCGCAATACTTACATTCACAGGCCATTGGAAGTAAGTTGAGGAATCCACAAATGGCCATTTCTGGCCGTACCAGCCATTTGTAGTCTTAGAAACTGTAACTTCATCTGAATCCGACCCCACCGCTGTATCCGGTTTTAGTGGTGGTAAAGAAAATACTTCGTCTTCTTCTAGGGTTTCCTTTGCCTCTTCATCGGTATCTGCGGATAGCAGTGTGTCTTTTAGGTCGTTGAACTTTGATATATCACTCGCAAAAGCTTCAGTAGTTGCTATGTTCTTTATCGTAGCCTTTGTGGTGATCAATACATCCTCGAATACTTTCGGACTATCCGTAACAACTTTCTCTGTAGAGTGAACGGAATAATAGTTAAAAACATCTCGAATTGTTATAGGTTCTGAGGTGACGGTTGGTCTTATTATAATGTCCTTATCCCATGGCCTCATGGACATGTAATGGTCTAGAAGACGCACACTTCCTGAGGGTGTACCAATGAGTGGAATCCGTTCGATCTCTTCTGTTGGTAATTGTGGTAGTGACGTCGATGACGCTGCTTTCCAAGACCTTAAAGCAGGCATCGTCCAGGGTGGATTCGTAATCTTATCACTGGTCACAGTTATGGGGACAGGTGTTGTAGTAGTAGTAGAGGGAGTAGTGGTTGTAGTTAAAATGTCCAATTTAGGTTTTATGGTAGTTTCAGCAGACATCCTCAGTTCCTTTTTACGGGAACGTAATATTTCTCTCCCACCAGGAGTGAGAGCTGGCGTTGTAGTATCATGGTGATCGAATTGCATTCTTCGAGCAAATATAGCACCGTTCATAACGTATAGAGGAACAGAAGCCAATGCTAGGGCTATTACAGTTCCAAATATCACCATTAATACATATTTGAGGGTTGATCTTCGCCTGGACCGCCTCACGTGAATTGACGGGCTGTAATCCCGCCCTTTCCCTTTAAGTCCACTGTTGTTAAGCACTTCTTCGGTCTGCGGAAGGATAGTATACTGAAGACTATTTTCACCATGGCGCACCGTTTTATACATGATTACGTAAAAACCACTGTTAGAAGTAACACTAGCAAATCACATGCTCGTTTTCACTGGAATTGGTATAAAATTAAAATATTACGAGATTTAATACTCCCGACATTTGGTACGACGGGCCCTAGAGTTTCCTGCTTTGTGCTTCGCTCAGGGATTATGATATCTGTAAAAGGGGCTCGGCGCATGCGTGACAACATTGAGCGGCTGCGTGGTCCCTTTCTGTCTTCCTAGTTGCTTCTTGGTAGAAGTTGAGGTTATAACTAAGACGCCGGCTTTTTAGAATTGATTCCTTGAATTAACATAAGGTTCATTAACCTTTCAATAAGCGGCTTACTTATCTAATATTTCTGATTATATTATAATTATTTTATTTGATAATTATTTTGTTCTCAAGTATTTACTAGTTTACTAGTTAGTCACGTTATTATTGCACGTAGCTTTCGAACAAACTTATATTCATGCACTATTAGCATAACATTTTTGTGAATAAATAAATAAGTAAAATATTACCAGAAACATATATTTGAATAGTCATTAATTTTTATAAAATAAACTTTAATATCGCGTTTTACGCAATATTTACACACAGATTTGCACATTAAAAACACATTCTACATAAAAAGTTATGTTAGTTAGTTAAGATATAAAGATATCAGTTACTAATTTTAAAAATACCAATATAAAATTAAAGCTAAACATTTTATACAAAAATATTAAAGATCAGTCCTATGAATCACTTGTCTGGTTTCGCCGAATTTGACTGACTCACATTTCTCGCAATTCCACATTGATATCGCCTGATCAATTTTAAAAGCAAAATGTCTTTCTACTTGTAACTGCATCAAAGTAAGCTCTCTCATTAATCCTATAAGCGGATTGACACCTACTATATAAACACAACATTTTAAAATCACGACACGAGCATCACGATAGCGATTGCATCCTCTTTTTTATTCCCTCATCGTGATGCCATATATTTTTCAAAATGTTCATTACTAAGATAAACATTCGTTTTAAGCTAAGATTTTTTTATAAGCAATGATATCTTTATCATTTATAAAGAATATCTTTTAAATAATGTATTTTATCGAATACATAATTTAAAATAATGAAGCCCGCAATGCCACAATATGGCAGGCTCTTTTCTACTCATTCACTTTTTTATAGCCATGGAATAGCTCTTCTGCGTTCAGGAAGTAACAAACATTGTTTTGAAAATCGAATCGAAGTTAATCGTTTAGTTTATAGAACAATTTGCTTGTCTACAGGGTCTCTGATTCTGTATGTATAATAAAAAATATAGAACACGTTTACAGTTGAGTATTAAAAAATTATGTGAAAACAGAGAAGGTAAGTAAATAAAAACTTTTTACTTTGAACTTGTCAAGAAACTCGTTAGAGGGATGTCGCCGCTTTGGACAGTTTATTGCAGTTTTCAGAATTTAATAAAGAAAGGGAAATTCGATTAAAAAAGTTCGGGAACAACAAAGTCAAGAATTTTTATATGATGTTGAAATGAATTATTTTTAGGTGGAAAGATCTGGCCTAAAGACACACTTTTGCCGAGTTATGTTAAGTTTAACTCGATTATATAATCAATTTCGGTGAGTACAAATAACGAATTTCATATTGAAAAAAGAAATAAAGAAAAAATATATTCACCAAGAAAAGGTTATATCATATATAATATATATTCACTTTAACATGACATTATTTTTTATGACATTTACCATATATTTTTCGCTTTAAAAGTTTTAATATACCGTTGGTTAAGTTTTAATACAAACAATTTACAATTACATTAAATATTCGACTTTACATAATGTGCTTATTTATATGGGCATTGCAAACAACAAACGCAAGTTTTTCACTATATTTTATGTAAGAAATCCTAAGTATATTAAGAGCGAACATTTAGATAAACGTCGCAAACCTTCAACGTTTTTAATTTAGCTAGAAAATTAAATAAATATTCTCACGGGACGTAAAAATTGATTTTGTCCTAACCTTCGATGTATCGCTTTAGGCTTATTGCTAGAAAAAAATCGTCAAGTCGCATATTAACAAGTTTTTGCGTCCGGTCAAACGAACACATACGAATACTAATTTAGTTGACCTTGGAGGGAATCACGTTTCCTTTCGAAATTTATTTCGAGTGTAAGACTAAAAAGGGCTCACGCTTCGTCCAATTTTTTGCTGAGACTATCATGTGGTACAGGCAAGTATTCCAGAGTTTTTAAATTTATATTTTGTACAGTCTGATTTAAAGAAAAAAATGTTATGGTTTAAAATATAGTTTACACTCTGCGTTAAATTTAAGTTAAAGTGGTAATATTGTATATTCTATCAAAAAGTATCGAGAATTGTATATAAGTTCAAATTCAATTTAATGTTCTTTTTTAAACAGAATTACATGACATTTTGGCGCGGAGTTTGAATAGCATCTGTTATTTAGATTGAATCCACGCTATTCTTAGGTAGGTCATATCTATAAACAAAAACATCGAACAAGGAATATGTTTTTCGCTTTTACTTTGGTTAAAATATTAGTGCAAGACAAAGTATTGTACGGTTCGTATGTGTAATGTATGGTTTTAAATATTACAAACATAAAACTTATTCACGTTAAATATCAATGATAATTTTGTACATATTTATATAAGATACATAAATGTGTATTTATAAATGATAATGGTAAGAAGGAACACGCCATGTTATCTAATGTACTCGTAATTGATATCCTGTAATTATAGAGTTTTATAATTTCACGATAAATGTATTTGATTGAACAGATAATCCAAAATCTAATTGCATAGAAAGAAAAACAACCATATGTAGTAACAATAATATATACTATGTAGAAATTATATGTATATTTTTACTCTGTCGAGACAAATTGCAATAAATGTATTGCGTAGTTTAAAAGGATTTATTTTAAGAAATTTGTAAGAAAACCGTAATAGTAGTAACTGATTTCTTATTCCTCGTTAATTTCGAAAAAGATTTTTCGGCAAGATGTTTTGTGACATTGTTACATATATTTCAGTAATTTTACATAAAAACCTTATTCATTAATCACACTGTGTATTGGTAATAAACCGTACAGCGTACCCAACTCCAGACGTACAGACGAACGCGAGAGTTCCTTTTTTAATATGTAACGATTTACACAACAAAAGCTCTCAAAATATGGAGTTATACAATTTTTTTAAATATATTTTAATACATTTAGTAAAAACACTCTTTCGGACAAAAAATATTACTTCTGGAGAATTCCACAATCACCCAAATTGGTACGAGAACAAGGCAAAAATTTCCGCAAGCGTTGATTAAAGCAGCATCAACGACAAAGGGATATAGGGCTTCCTTTTAGTACAATGACATCGCCAGCTATTTTAGTTGTCTGGAACTTCGCCAGCACTGGTAAATAAATGCATATGACACATGCACCCTCCGTTTTGAATTATTCCAAAAAATATAGGAAACTACTAACTTTGTCACAAAATTGGGATGTACCTTTTTAATATATGCAACCCTGGATTTAGGGTAACCGGGGCTACAAGGCCTCTACAAAAGATACTTTAATAATAAAATAATCTATGCTTGGTTTCGACTGGAAAAAGCCAATTTTATTTGGATAATAATTTAAAAACCGGCATTTTATATAACTTATATGTATTGTCACAAATAAGCAGTGACAACTAATATTATTATAATTTTACGGGATTACACCCTGATGATACAAGCGAAATTAAATGATGTCCGAGCAATATATATAGACACTTTACGCGATATGATCCATTTATATTTTCATACAATTCGCGTGTTAATATAAAAATCCTTGAAGGTTCAAAGCAGCGTCCGATATCGTTAACGAGTTGCCTAAACAAACATCTCACACATCTGTTTGGCCACTAATGTTAGCGAACCAATGCCCCTAAGGTTATGTGTGTTTACTTTAAAAACATACGCATACGGCCACAAACGCCTAACCGCCTTAAAGATAATTTTTCTTTAACATAGCAAACTGTTGATTTGAACAACTACCATCGCCGTGTGCCAACACGCGCAAGCGATTTTCGTTTTACAGTGATTATGTATAAAACCTACGTAATGCAAGTGGTAATGAACTGCTAAACGTGACCTTTCGTTTACTGGCTTTAATGACCTCTTAAGGAGAAACACTATTTTTACTTTCAGTTGTAAAATCTACAAAAATACCATTCATACTGTTGGTTGAAGATTGAAGCTCTTCACTATAGAGTTGGTAATGTAGTAGGGTAGCGTGTTTATGTATATATTATTCCGGTTTTCGAAAGTTTTCTTTTCTTCCAGGTGTAAATTTAAGTTTTTAAAGTCTTTTTTTTTTTCGATTTTCTTATATCTGTATTACGTTTCTGGAATTCTTTTTTGTTTATCAAATCCAATTTTTTTCATAGAAAACACAAACCGATAACGCCTTGAAGCCCTTTCGTATTTTTTCTAGTGGTTTTAGACATTGTGTAGGGTAAAAGTAAAATCTCTAGCAAGCTTCAAACGAAACTACCTGCATAGTAAACAAAACTTTTTGTGTTGTTTTTTCTAAGTCCCTTAGGGTTAGATAAGTACTTGCTTATCTTATCCTGACAGTTCTTAGCTTTAGATAATGAACTATTGCTATGTAAGATACGAATTTACATAAATGTGTGAAGTCTTAGCAATGATATAAGATATTTTTACTGGTGTAAAATTGGAATGTTTATTATTAAATATCACTTGGAAAGGCAGGATGTCCTTTATTTTCCTAGATTTAACTAAAATGTGTTGCGCTGGCTAATTATTATTTATGGTATTCGATCTATTCTATTAACATTGTATAGTTTAATGAACTATTATTTTTATATATTTAACACACATTTACTAGACTAATACATCTATGTCATAGTAATAAATGTTAATAAAAAAACCTTTTTATGACACTTTACATTATATGTATATTATGTAATATAGTCGGGATTACCCAATAATTATGTCAAATCTGACATTGGTTACGGATTTCTAGAGTCATACCCATTGTTACATAGTTATATGATGGAAGTGCATCGTCCGCTCATGACCCTGGCTGGCCCATTGCCACGACAACACGGGCACAGAGCCAGCTGAAACCTTCCGCATCACAATTCGTTCATACTTTAATAGTCATCATGTACGACGAGAAAACATTTACGACTAGCTGACCCATCTAAATTATATTATTATTTTGAATCTCATATAGGGTTTTAAACAGAAACTGTGGTTCCCGTATTGTGATGGAAGTCCTTAAAACAATTGTCTAAAAATAACGTCAAATTCAAATGAATTGATTTTTACTTAACTTGATTAAACTCTAATCATTTATTACTGTATAATATATATAGATGAATTTGACAGTGGTCTTACGAGATGGCGATTGTTTACTTTCTGTCATCTGATTTTAATACATATATACTATATCATGTAAGTTAATTAATTGATAATTATTGGCAGATTGCCTTGGTGTTGGTAACTTTGCTTTTAAGTATAAATTTAAATTTCTGACTGCGACTAAGGATACGTTATGGAAATATGTAAATCGACTTGACATTTATATTGCTCCACCATCACAACCTATATGCGGACCTACAAGCTACAAAACTTAGCGATTTCAATGGCTTCTCAATTTTAGGAAGGAGAGAATAAATATTTATCTTTGACAGCTTCACCCATTATATAAAACATACTAAGAAAAATGTTAACGATTTAAATTAATTAAAATAGAAAAAAAACTACCAAATATGAGACAATGCAACTAAATCACCAGCATACATGACTGTCATTCCAAAACATAATTTTTACATTTTATCTTGAAAGACGTAATGCCGTGGATGTCGCGGATGTGACATGTTCTTCCATCATTTAGTTGCATTGTATCGGTAATTACCGTGAAGAGTCGCTGTTCTATCTTTAGGGACAATAAGTAGTTTATTTGTCTTTGACTTTTATCGAAGCCCATTTAACCTTATTATATTGTAGTCGCGATGTCGAATAACACCAAACATCTTTGAGAAAAGATTTTACAAATAACTCTAAATACATTATCTAACAAAACCCAATATCGTTATAGTTCGATGTCGGTAGCACTGATAGTTACTTAAAAACTTTGCTAGTCGAACAGTTTCATAACAAACCTAAATAAAAATAATAAATAAACATACATAAAGTCACAATTTATATATAGATTTCAATGGCATTGAGCGAGCTAGGACGGTTATTCAACTGTTTGTCTATTTCTGACATATGAGAACGTACCTGAGTTTCCGAAAGTGAAATGGAAGGTTATAAAATTGAACGTTTTTGGACAGAGGCCAGGCGATCACTCAAAAGTCGAACGAGTTAAACAGCCACGCTAACTGGGTCCGTTTGACTGCTCTCGGTAAAAACGAATATTTAAATAATAAACAAACTGATTTATTATGCGCAGCCGCACTGTGCTGTAGATAAATGCGAAGAATAGTTCGTCAATAACGTAGTATTTTAATAATACACAAATATAGAGGACTTACAACATTCTTAACCTACACAATAATAATAATAATAAAAACTGGATAAAAAGAAAACTAAAATAAATTTAAAATGTTTAGTCTCTGTGTACCTTTAATGCTGACAGCACTGTATTACGGTTCTGTCTTCCAGGTGCCAATTTAAACTTTTAATACCACCTGTACACTTGAACTCCAGACTCCAGGAGTTAGATCAAAGGGAACAAAATAAAAGTTGGAGGAAAGTCTCTTATATCCGTTTATTATTTTCTGCCTGAACTGTATATGCATTGACAATAACGTCTTATTCCTTCTTAGAATAATATATAAAAAAAACAATTTGATTAGACTTAGGCATATACTCGCGTATTCATAAATTGGTCTTCTGAACGTGGTTCTAGTGTAACTAGGAAATACTATAATGTGAAAATAAACTGACTGTTGGCACTAGGCACTGTATTTACGATTTTTCCTCGAAACATGACAAATGACGGTATTACTTTGGCTCAGACATCTATTTCATATAATCTGTGTTGTATAATGTAATCACTTCGTATGATCGTACGTCCGTCATAAAATGTGTTGTTAATAAAAATTTAAGCCAGCAACGGAAAAACATCTAATAATCTTATATTATTTCTCATTATTTTGATTTAAAACAAAGTATAGTTTTAGTCAGGTAACACTGAAAATGTTTAGAAAATGAAAAACGGCTTTATGTAGAATGTTGCCAATATTTTTATTGTTTTTCGAAGTAATCTCCGTTCCTCTCTACACACCGTCGCATTCGAAGTATGGGGAATCCATCTGGTACAAAGCTTCCTGACGCCTAAATGTTCGTGTAATATTTTTTGAACTTGACTCATACCAATGCCTAGGCTTTCCCGTATCTGCTGATGTGTCACTGTCTAATCTTCCTCTATCATGCGTCGCACAGCACTGATGATCATTGAGATTTCTACGTCAACGCTTAAACTCGTTAAACCAATTGTAAATAGTGGCACAAGAAGCGGCTTCATTTAGAAATGCTAATCGCAGCCTATCATAGCTTTGTTGTTGAGTAAGCCAACATCGAAAGTCATAATAAATCATTGACTGAAAATTTTCTCGCCTTAGGTTCATTTTCACGTGTAACAAGAGTTTTAGATTTGCCGCCGATTCACAAAAACAAATTACAAATGAATTCAACATACTACATTAGGTTACCAAAGAGTTCTAAAATTGAAATTCATAAAAAAGTTTTCATTAGCAATGTTTCTAACTGGCCCGTTCGAAACATTTTCAGTGTTACCTACGTATATATGGTGGTGACATTTGATAATTCTCTCAGTTCGAAATCACGGACCATTTCTGTTAGCGGAAAAAAGTTTTGTATGTAAAAATATTTTAGACTATAAACAAAAAAAATGTTAACATAAGCCACGTCACTTTTATGGCCCAATTTATCCTTATCGTCTTTATTACAAGATTTGTAAGGATTATGCAAGTTAGCCAACATTGCTTTAGGTTTCTGATGCATTTGTGGTATTTATATGTTTCAGGGTACAATGATGAACTACTAAACTGGATTTTGAGCTCAAATTGTCATCTAAGGTAATATAAGATTTGAAATAAATGTTTTATTGTATGACCATTGGACAGTAGTTTTATAGAACTTAGCATTAATTTTAATCTCAAGTCATTCTGGGCGATGTTTATTTTGGAACTGATATTAGTTTTAATAGTCATTTAGTTTGTTTTTTTTGGTTCCTGTTTAGTTTTGTCTTAATAACTATGTGTATTATGTATTTTTGCACTTCTTGCTTATCTAATTTAATACTTTTTTTTCTCTTCTCACAGTGGTTGCCTGGAAGAGATCGCTCGAAAGCGATAAGGCCGCTAGTTGCCCTCCTTTTAATTTAATTATGTTCATATGTATATTATGTGCAACTAGTGGTAATAACTAAATCTTTGATGTATTTTATGTAATTCCGATTTACAGTAAGGAACCACCTAAGGAAAAAAATATTTTTTAAACTATATTTTGGTCCATACAAAAATATTTTCTATATGCAACTGCTATAACCCTACATAATTGATTTTTCGAACAAACTCATAACGTCATTTACCCTTTTATAAAGACGATCAATTTTCATAGAATTTCCCGGACATCTGGCAGTATAAATTATTAAACAAAAATTAAATATTATACGCGTATTATGGTTAAGATAAAGCTGCGCTCCATATGTGCGTCTGCGACGTTCCCACGACTCCCCTCACCCCGCGAAACACCATGTGGTGTCGGCCAGTTAAGGTGGCCTTTTTAATTAACGTTGTTCAAACTAAATATTTCTGAAATGAGATATATAGAGCTCTTATTAGGGTGGTTACCTCCCGGGTTTGTGCATAGGGCTTCAACGACAGCTTGACGATAATTGATAGACGCCTAATTGATTAGAATTGATTAAATGAGATGAAAATCCCGCTTCGTTTAAAAAAAACAGTTTTTTAAATAATCAACTGCTTCCGTAGTTGAACACGCAATACGTCGTACTAAGGTCGGGTCCTGGGTCCCAAATGCATTGCGATTAAAATATATTTTCTATGCGAATATGTAAAATGACATGGCCCTACAACAACTGCGCTGGTGCAGCGTTCAGTAGCCATAAGGTCTGTTACAAATGAAAATGCTTTTTTTTTACTTTTTAATTACTTTAAATTTAGAATCTTAATTTACCTTGCACAAAGTGGGTATGGAGTCGTCGGTCATATTCCAGACACTTCAAAAGGTTGGGATCAGCTGGATGTTCGTATATTATACTATCAACAGATACAGATAAGACCAGAAAATATCGGGGCGGCTGCGTGCTGTTAGAACTACAAAGGCTGTTATGCTGAAAAAGAAAGAATTCGTCGAAACCGAATTGGGAAGAAAAAATCTTATCGCGAGAATGAATATTTCCGGTAGGACTCTGATGCGTGTTATAAAACAAGACCTGAAGCTCGGTGCTTATCGTCGATATACAGGACATACATGGACATTTAATCAATATTAGCAGTTAAAGAGAGTGGATCGATCAAACGCCTTCTGTCGCGATACAGCAGAGCACAGAAATATCCTCTTTACTGATGAAAACTTCTTCACGATTGGAATACCTTTTTAAAGGCAAAATGATAAAGTGTATGCTCACAGTTCTAAAGAAGCTGCTCAAGTGGTCTTACGGTACAACATGGTCATCATTCTGCATCAGTGATGGCTTCGTGGAGAGCGTCTTATCTAAGAGTCACAAAACTACATCTTTGTGAAATAGGAGTGAAAACTTCAGCCAAAGTGTATCAAGATACAATCTTGGATCATGTTGTGCAATCTCTCAGCACACACTTTTTTCAAATATAGCAAGAACTTTCTATCAGGATTCTGTACCTGGTCACAAGATACGCACTACCCAAGCCTGGCTTGAAACTAACGTTCCGGAGTTTATAAGAGCTGAAGACTGGCCCTCATCTAGCCCTGACCTCAACCCTTTAGACTTGAAATTGCAGTCAGTTTTAGAGAACATGGCCTAAACGACACGGTGACATTGAGTCTCTTAAAGAATCTTTGGAGTAAGTAGTGGCGAAATTTCCCTTGGAAAGTGCTTACCTCATATAAATATATGAGGTATGCACTGTTTCCTGTATAAAGGCCAAAGATGGCCATTTCGAATGGAATATTTTTGTTATTTTTCATAAATATGTAGGTATACATTTTAATAATATTACAAATTGCATTTTCATTTGATCAGAATCGGTGAAGCTAAAGCCCAAAAAGTCCATTGGTAATCTTGATATATTATCTGTCTTATTCTATACTTTAGAATATGTGACCGACCGAAAGAGAAGAAAAGAAAAAGAAACCGCCCACAGCCATTCTGAAAAAACATATGCAGAGTCATTTAAATATTATATTAACAAAGTATGACACAAAATGACTCTTTTTGCAATCGGGTAAATTAAGGAAGTACTGTTGACATCACAAACATGACACAATGATGACAGATTGTTAACGGATTACTTACAAGACTTACATTGTCTTAATGATAACGATATGGTTTAATGAACTTTTGTTTTTACCTGACTTATAAAATGGATATCAAGGTGCGCAAGAAGAAAGGAAATTAAATTTCAAAATGAATAATAATGTGCGGAATAACAATTATTGTTTTTTTTTAATTTTTAAAACAATAGTTTTCATATGATTATTTTACTACTGAACAGAACAAATTATAACGCATATTGTTTAGAGATAATGAAACATCAGAAACAATAGAAGAAATTAATAAACAAAAAATACTATTTACTTTTTTAATAATACCTAGTATTTTATTATGTGTACTTAAATACACCCCTAGAATAACACAAAATGAGAGAAAATTTCAAAGAAATTTCTATAACAACATGCTGTTTTGAAATTTAATAATATTCAGCTTCAACTGCAGTTTGGCAACAAAAAATGGATGAACATCGTTTGGTTGAGATTTATCTACCTGCATCCCTTTTGACTTATTGTCAAATTTGTTTGAAGGGACATATTTTTCTGCACCCTGGACTTTCCAGTTTCAACTAACAATGAATAGGGTTTTTTTGATAGCTGTTTTCATGAGTCTCGTGTTCCTTAGATCGTGATAAAAAGATAAACTGAACGTTGTGTATGCAATTTTGATAGGTTATAGAACTTCTAAATTATATTTAACATAGGTAATGCAATAACGTATAATACAACGCTATATATACAGTAGACGATGATATAGAGATTCAGCAACTACGTGTAGAGCTTTTGTCGAGTCAATATGGCAAGGCATTCTTAATTTTTTTGTTATGTTCCTACTTACATTGGTGCATTTACTTTGTATATTTCCGTATGCTTGGTGGACTCATGCATCTTAGAAAATTCCCTCTAGATCGCAAGTCTTGACGATTGTAAGGAGGTCGACCTGATTCTTAAGCTCTCATAAAATTTTCAGATATGTATATATTGCCTCACATATTTCATAAGTGTTTGGTTGTGTATTCATTATTATTTTCATCTGCTTGATCTCTCCTTGATCTGATATGTATGATGTAACCTGTATTTCGAAAGGAAGATGATAAGTTTGGTTTGGTATATTTATGTCACTAGCTTAATAAGCCATTCAATAAACAGCCCAGCCTTTTAACTCTTTCATGGTACTCGATGTTTTTTCATTAAACTTTGGAAAACACCAGCAAAATTGTAGTTTGCCGACGCTTTATTGACAGTTTGAAGAGTTTCGTTTCGAGTTTGTGAGTTCCAGAAAGTGGAACTAAATTTAAATTGACAGTCAACAGGCTAGGCAAGTTATGAAACGTCATCGATCCAAGTCATCTGCCTAACTGTTCGATCAACTGGCTGAATATCTTTCAGGCCTAGTTAAACGGCGCTGTTTAGTTAAGAGTAGTTGTCGATTGAACGTCTAATTGAGCTTGGCTGCGACGCATATATTATATTAGAAAAAAAAACATTTCTTTTTAATTTTTGTTTTGAATTTTACGAACAAAGTAAAATTGTTATTACAGTATATTACGTACTATACAATGTTTACGTTAAACACTTTTGTAGTTTGTATTATATTCGAGGTCTGTGCGGTACACATGTGCGGTGAAGCGACACCTGACCTAACCCAATACGACTTGCACTTGTGAGCTGAGTGACACAAGTGATGGGCTATTTAAGATCACATCGATAACGATAAAATATTAAGCAATCAGCTCACTTTTGAGGGCCGCTAGGACATCGTTTTTAGGCACGTTTATGGCATAAACACACTGGTTCGAGGTTCAATGACATTTTTAATTAAATGAAAAGAATTAAGGTAAATTAACAGTTAGACAAGAGACACAAAAAGTGTTAAATCAATCAAAACCTCATCTATTTATACGTTTCTTATAAATAACTTTAACAAGTAGTATTTGTTTTATAATGTAATTGTTTGTTATACATATTCTTCCCTAATTGAGTAATATTTTAAGGGCGCGCTGAACTTTTTTTACATGAGCATTTAATTATTTCGTATTGATATTTATTAACTCAAAACGAAAATATTAAAAAAATATCGACGGCAATACGACGCAACACTATCTTGTTTATAACCGAGTGGGATGAAGTAGACGAGGGTACAAAAAACTAACTTTTTTTATATTAAGGAAGAATTTCGGTATGTATACGAAATAATGGTTTTGACTTTAGTCACCATGCCTTGTTTGATCAAGTGTATTTACTCAGATATTTATAGCATATTTAATCAGGAATTTAGTTATCTAATGTATGCTTGAAAAATTAAAACAATAAAAGTCGATTTACACGGTATAATTAAAGTAACGTCGGTAATGGCGTATAATCTGTCAAAAGAATCGAGTATTGTTTATAGACGTAATTAAAAGTAGTTTTTTTTCTTTTTTTAAACAGAACTAACTTGAAATGCATCTGTTATTTAGATTGAATCCACACTGTTCTTAGGTAGGTCATATCTATAAACAAAAGCATCGAACAAGGAGTGTTTTTGTAAATATTGCATCGTCTCCAAGGCTTACTTTATCAAAACACGTGCTTAAGTGGTGTATAACATTCAAGAGAGGTAGAGATGTGATGAAAGATTTGCCTCTGATAAGCCACCAATGTCTACAACTGTAGCTCACATCGCAAACGTAAGGAAATAGTATTACTGCGTCTACCACAATAATTATTATTCATAAGAAGCAGTCATTTCGTACTTAGATTTTAGAGAACATAAATATCACTTTGATTTTCTTTACCTCATGAGCAAATGTTCATTACCCGCATAGATAATACAATTTATTGGCGCCAGCACGACCTTAGGCATAAGAGTAGCATGCAGAATTCCTAGGCTTTTTTGGTAACACTTTGTATAATCGATTTCAACAAACTATCAAAAAGTCCCATCACCACAACTGACCCTAAATTGTGAAGGGTTTATAAATGTAAATATATATATTACCAATAATCACATACGACATTACATATCAACTTATGAAATCTATTTATTAATCCTGTGTATTACAGCCATTATCCTCAGTATTTAGACAAAATGTTTTGCTTGAGGCTTTAATAAAACTCTTTATTTATTAATGCCAAATAAAATAACTATAGTAGTTGGTTGGTTTAAAAACAACACTTTCGGTACTATTACCGTCCAAGTATATATTTACGTATTTGTTTAAAGGCCTATGTAATATGAAAATTAAAAAAAAAACTCTTAATTCAATTCGTTGTAAAACAAAAACACTTCTTAATATGTTTTATCTTAATAAGGTATAATTTTTCTCTGAACCGAAACATATTATTTTTCCGTATCTTTGGTCAATAAGTCTCGAGAAGTTTGTGTATTTTTTAGTTTTACTAAATGTAATCTATAGTCCCATTTTTAATATCCTCACCTATAATATTCTTGTACATATATAAATATAGTTATATGTTCTGGTTTCGCATGATTGGTTTTATTTAAATACGAAATAATTATAGATCTTACTCGGAGATAGGAGCATTCTAATGGTGAATTTCTTTTTTATCTATAGAATAATTTTGAGTTTATTCGTTACAATTATAAAACCTTTCTCCTCTATAACATTAGTGTAGACATAGATGTTTAAAATTATACAAATACTGAATTTCGTTTACCTCATGCTAGTCAAGTTTACGTTATAGGACACCTAGGCAACCAATAGCGTTATTTCGCAAAGTTAACAAAATCCTTATTGCGAAATGCGATCACGTTTGTAAACGGGTCTCTTTGATTATATCTCTACGTGGTTAGCTTTCTGTCTGAATAAAACGAACAAACCAGCGTAAAATAATTTGGCAAAGTTATATAATACGCCTTTAAAATAGGTCTTTGACGTACACGTCATGTCGTCGCGCTTTTAATCTGGGGCAGTACTACTAACCTGTTAACATCGGATGAGATTTGTCGTTGAGATATAGCGCTCCTGTAGTACCTATATCAAAAGCGTCATACGAAACTCATAATTCGTGCTAATCTGAATTTGCTCGGTAACATTGTGGGCTTCATCAGATAGTGTTTTAGTTTCATCAGAGCAGTAAATATCTTTATTATTATTTTTTTTGCTTAGTTGTCTTTATTACTGAATCGACTTGCAATATCCAGACCACTATATCCTCAGCTTGTCTCAGTACATCGAGCATGTCCAATAATTGCTTAATTTGGTCTGATCATCGGGTAGGCGATCAACCTCAGCTTTCGGCAAGCTTACCAGCTTGTCCAGACAATTCGATTCACCCTTAGCAACTTTTTTTATAAAGAAATGTACTTTAAACACAGATTTATGACTTAAAATGTATCAACGGTCAAGTTCACTAAAACTATATTTTGCTCTGCCTTTTTCGAAAATTATGACGTTAGTTATATGAAACATACCAAAAACCTACGTAAAGGTCATTCATCAGTTCAGCATTCGCATCGCACAAAACGATTTTATCGAGTATTAGAACATAGATAATAGAAGCGCCAAAACGCCGCGATTCCTTTGTTTTATTTCGGAGAAACGCCAGAAGTCGACTTCGGCATAAATGATTTTTAACTGAGAGACGCGTTCCGAAAAGTAGTTATGTCTATTGTTTCATTCTTGTAATTGCATTCTATTTATCTTCACGAATGTGTTAAAACTGAATTCGAACATATTTTGTAGGCTTAGGATATTATGAGTCGAGTCACGTCCCGTGACAAACGTATAGTTAGTACCTATATGTAAATTCTGTATGACGTATATTTTCCAAGAGGTGTACAATGCACTTTTATAGTTCGACAGACGCGTCAAGCTTACCGCAAAGTGATGTGGCGAAATATCGACAAAGTTTTGTTATAATTAAAATAATTTTGCGCATAATGTCTAAAAGTAGTATACGGAAGTTTAATATTGTACATTGTCATTAGTGGATTTAAACTCGTTAAATTATCACTTTTGTCCCAATTACTAACGCTTCAATTGTAATACAAGCAAACAATAAAAAATATTTGTGATAAACATAGTATATTTTCTTTCTAGTTTATTTAAAAAATAACTTGTATGTATTTTAGTACCGAAAATAATCAGGATACAAAGTCGAGCTAATAATATCGAACATATTTTGTACAAAAACAATATTGTTAACTGATATTAGCAGCGTAGTTTGTATTTGGTTTAAATATAGAAAACAATCACAAACGGACGGAAAACGCCTTATACAGCATTATAAATATTTAATTCGTTATTAGTAGTTATCGATGGTTTTTCACAACCCTACATGACCGCAAGTTATGAGGCTGGTCACGCACTTCCCTAAACGTTCCGATCTATTGTCTCGCAGACTATACTCATCCTCTTTATTTACAAGTCAAGTAAAGCCCGACTTAACCTTTACCTCGGAGTTCAGGGTTCGAAATTGAATAAAAATCCTTCAGTATTGTACGCATTTAATTGTTTTGAAACAAAAAAAACACTGTTTAATAAATATGGAGAGAAATATTGTCCTTGGAATTTCCGGAGAACCACATTTCTGCTCGTGAAATTAAACAATAAAAAAATGACCAATGAGGTCCAACCCTGAACGAGTCCAGACCTCTTCGTTAACTCATGGACAGGGCTTGTTAACTACTATTTAGACTTTTCATAGGATACAAATATCATCATATTTGTATATGCTATCACTTAACATCAAGCGGACTTCTAATATCTTAATAATTTCAACTAAATCGTCATAGAATTACAGCTTGAAAACTTTGTATTTCACCAAATTGAATATTCTAAAGTGTTACTCACCTTAAGATTATCCAATAGGAAACCTAGAAATATATAGAAACCTTTATCTCTTCTAATCTCTTTTGAAGAAGCTTTAAGTACTCTTACATTATAGGAAAACGTGTATTTTAATAAACAAAGAACTATATCAAAGTATTTAACAATTAAAATAATTCAGACATGAAATAATATGAAAATAAACATTTTCGAATTACTAAAAGCAATTCTCTATACGCAAAACTGGAAGATGGTTGGACCAATTCGATTAATTACGGAGAGAAAAACTAAAAAAAGAGTTTTTTTTTTCCTTCTTTTGAGGAATTGGGCGAAGTAGGGAATTATGATGAGAGTAAATTTTTACGATGCGCGCGCATACCGTTAGAACAACAGAAACCCTGAAGCTATAGTCAACAGTTTAGTTTTTCTATTGTTAGTGTAGTTATATCTACAAACGTAGAATAACAATTTTATCTTGTTACGCCTAATAAGTATAACTTCTAACGCGTGTACATAAGTACATACACGTTGTGTTTTATTTAGGTACTTAAGTTTTATTATGGAATAGCCTACAGAGTCTATAGGCTTGTAAAATGTTCCATGTGATTTGAATAAATAAATAACATTAAGCCGAAGTTCGTAGAGTCAGCTAGTGTACCACATATTTCCTAATATCACTCCTAACTAATATTGCTATTTAACTTAGATACATAGGAACGGAGACCGATAAAGCTGAAGAAACAAATTAATATCCATTAAAAGCCGAGCCAAGTTTAATGTACTATATTGCATCTCGGTGTTTCACTTTTATTGTTCCATTTGAGATGATGCGGTTAGCGTAAGTGCTTTTACGAGTATAAAAACTTGCACTGGTTTGAGAAACCCGTTCTCGCACTGGTTTTGTTTTAAAATTTGCCAAATTCTTCTACATCCATAGATATACATACCTACCAGGTACAGTTATAATAAATAATATATATATAAGGTACTTACATAGGAAATTGGCGTTTTGTCGTAATGGCCAAAACTTTGACTTCAAATGTCTCCTCTTTGGTTAGTAATTCAATATTTTACAGCTTTACAGCGTGCATTTGTTTTTCGAAAACCATGATTCATTTAATTCTCCGGTTTTAATTTTTTCTTCCGTCACTATATTTATAAAATTGAAAACATTACATATCGCATTATTTACGACTACGAGTTCCACCGTGGCACCAGTGCTGCAGAAACTACTCGAAGGATTAATGATATGTACGAGTATGCGGTGTCGCAAAACTGCATTAATCCACTTGAAGCAAATTGGGAAGGTGAAAAGATACGATATCATCATACGTCATGATAGGAAAAGCTAACTACTAAACAATCAAGGCTGGTCAATCGCTCTAGGCCACTGCTGCTTCACGACAATACTAGACCATACACTGCACAACGGACTGGTACCAAATTAGAGAATAGATAACAAGGAGCTTCTTCAGATAGCAAAAGTGCATAGTTAGCAATGGTAAATAATTAAATAAATATATTCTGTTTAAAAAAATCTACTATTGTTCCTCCCATACAAAACGCCAATTTCATATGGACCTAATATTTGTGAAAAAAACTCATTCTTCTTGCACGCTTCTTTCGATGTTTTAATAATAATAATAATAATATTGCGTTTCTGTATAATATCGGCTCAATATATAATTCAAGAATGGCTGTTCGCTCTGTTGAAATAACTATTAGTTAATACCAGAATTCATATAAATGATTACAATAATCTACAAATAGAAATACATAGAAAATACTCGATTTGACAATTTGAATAGATAACAAACCAAATAGAGAACAATGACAACTGTCAACTGATTGATTGGTCTAATAGTGTGATTGCTTATAATAAATTGTCGTATTCACGTTTTCATACCAAAATACGTATTCCTTGACTATATCTATAAATAAGACTAATAGTCGTATATATATGACAGTATTGTTGTTAGCTAGTATTAAAATAAATTATTTGTTTTTTTGTCTTTACTAACATATTGTCACATAACTTGACGTTTGGGAAGCTTTTCAATCTCAAGGAAGTTATAGAAGTGCTCATGTAAATCAAAGGAAATATTAGGGTCAGTATTTCATCTATACTTTTGATTTATAAAATATCATTTTACGAGATAATGAACAAGAACAATAGGAGTCTTCCAAATTTCGTACAGAATAGTAAAGTGTAAAGTTTATTTATAAAACGGATACAGCATCGGTGAACGGCCCTGACATTTTCAATGTATTAACATTTAAACACCTTGCATTTTCATCTTTTCCGATACATTTGTTTCGCGTTTATGAGAACTTGGCCCTTTTCTCGTATATCAGAAACTTACTTTACAGCTGAAGTTTTACGAAGCTAAAAGCTTACCAATGTATCACGAAATATCTTTAGCGAATATAACCATATGTTACCTTTTTAACATATAAAATAATAAGAGAACAGAGTGCTTAAAACTATTTATTATAGGGCTAGTATAGTAACTATTTATTATTGTTTAATTATTAAAAAGTCAGTGTTGGCCTTATTGCAACAGCGTGCGACTCAGATATGGCGAAGGAAACATCGCGAGGAAGCCAGCATGTCTTAAATTCAAAAATCAAGTATCAGGCTGATCACCTACTTGTCTGCGCAATCAGAATTGATCAAAGAACCAACCTGAGGCCAAGATATGCGGGTATACGTTGTAGCGCCGCAGGAATATTGTTATTATTAGTAATTTACGATAAACCGAGTATCACCATTTTATGACTACTGATGAATTTCTATCTGAAGATTACCAAGAATATTCACCGTTAGACATACACAGTGTTTCGCCATCGCGTATTACCATCACCGCGTCAATCTAATGCTTTAGTTACCAAGCGTCGCTTGTTTGGTACCACATACTTAATACATACCTAAAACTACAGGATATATGTTGGTAAATTGTCAGACGTTTTATTTTTGTTTTAAGTTTATAAGTATGGGTAGATATGTCGCAGTATCCTTATACCAAGGACACATAACGATCAAATGCTAATTCTATGTGCTACTGTGAATATGTTATGTCTTGTATCTACCTCTAATGCCTCTATACCAGGTATAGTATGGAAAGTAAAAATCATTAATTTTCAAATTAGTATGTTATAAAGACGCAGCATACAGAAGTTTATGTGTATAAAATGATTAAGAATAATAGTCATAAAACAGGTGTTTTTTAGTATTTAAAGTAAGTAACTTTCCTTATTAAAAGCTATATTAATGCGTAAATACTCAATCTTGATCAATAGCGAGTGAAACAACGCAACTTCTTATGCAAAACTTAGGGCCTCAGAATGCATCTTTATCTTTGTTCATATTTAATGTATCAACCTTCTGCACCTGACACGTCGTCTATTTACAAGTTCAACCTTTGAGGAAATGGAAAATACCATACTTTTAATAATTGGTATTGAATTGAACTCTTCGTGAATGAATTAGTTACTATCGCACATCCATTAATACCAGCTACTCAGACAAATGTAATGAGTATAAAATTTTGGCACGATATACGCGAGCATCCGCCAAAAGTCCTTGACCTTCTTCAAGAGTTTGTCTATAACAATTGTCTGTACATACTAATAACGTAAACGAATCTGTTACGCTTTCAAATTAAAGCAAAAATTTCCGAGTATATGTTAACAAAGAGCGTTTACATAAATTGTACGTGATTTTAATCATTCACAAAATTTTAAACGTGGAACTTGCTCGTGTTAAACAAATTTTCATCATACGATTGTATGTGAAAAAGGTGTTCGCATATGTGAGTCATATAACCGACTTTTTAATGCGCATATTTTAAGTAATTTTTATTATTGGCATTTTGTATTTAATTGGACTAATTTGATTTGTTATGATTTCACCAACCGACATGCATTTAGAGTTCTAAAGCTTTGTTTACCAACCTATACCTTCACGTTGTACCAACCGACTGTAGAAAGCTTGTGGAAACCACGTATACTAACATTAAATTAAAAAAAACTAATATCTCTTATGTAAGAAAAGCTAGGCAGCAGACCAAACCTCAGGCTAAATCCGGGACGATAATATAAAAAAGCTACAGCCATGAACCTCAAAATGCGCTGTAGCACGCGAGAACTCGTCTGGTTGGCCTTCATTGGTTCACGAACAAGGCTTCTTTGTGTAGCCCAAGTTCCCTACATATGACGATACATATACGACTTACATTATAAGGAAAGCGCGCAGTATAAATATAGCTCAGCGTAATAGGATTGTTTTGGTGCCAATTTCCTTGATCGTTAACTCACTTTTAAAGAAAGGAAACCTCAATTTGGTGAGATCTTGTAAATTTTACTAGGTTTAATGATATATTTATAAAAATATTATAAATCATTGACGCTTTACCTTTTTAGGTCTGGCTTCAGAGATCTGTTTCTGGATGATGATCTTTTGTCAATATAATAAGCGAGTGATCGGCCTCCTGTGCCTGACACACGCTATCGACTTTTTGGGTCGAAGGCAAGGCAAGGGGTTTCCTCATGATGTTTTCCTTTACCGTTCGAGCGACTGTTAAATGCGCACATAGAAAGAAAGTCCATTGGTCTCCAGGATCCGGGAGCTGGGTATCAAATCTACGACATCAGGGATGAGAGTCGTACGCTGGAGAAAAGGCCAACGCTGCTACATTTATAATATTAATGCCTCTGCCTATTTTTCAATTAGTTGAAACAAGTGTTAAGAGCAGTCCAATCCAGGCCTCGTCTGCATTCAGTGGAGTGTAGCTAATAACTTCTGATCCTAAACAGGGCTTGAAGTTTTGAAGGCTTGACGCTTGATTAAGGTTGAGGAAGCAAGAACAACGCAATACGTTTCATACTCATAGCTTCCGCGTATATTTAAACGTTCTTTTACGTATAATACTTAAATAAATAAATAATTACGAATGACTTTTTAATACATTCCTTGGTAACAGTTAATGTGGATAGCAGAACCTATAATGAGAGCCATTATTGAATTATTAAAGAAAATAACCTTTGAATCGTTTATTATTCCGTGGAATTCGGCACCAATTAACTGGACCGGCGGATTTGGAGCAACGAAGTTTCTTTGTTTGTAGAGAATTGGGCTTTCGTTATTTTTAACGTTCATTGTAAGTACTGTTTCTAAAAACGCTTGTTTGATTTACATCCAGAGTGAGTTTTGTGTCCGTAAGATAAAATAAAGCCTTGTTCGCAATTGCTTCATTGCCGGGACTCTCTTTACTTCTCAATGTTTTCTTGTAAAATATAGGAAGCTACTGACGAGAGCAATGTCTCGTAACATCGTAGAAAAGACAGGCATGTTTCTGTTACCTTGATGATCCTTATGTACTTTTAAACGTAGTTGCTATCGAATGACGGTTTACACCAACTTGTAACTTGGCCTTATGTTAGCCTGAATATTGTAATAATTGTTTTAGCGACAAATTAACTTGTCTAGATATAAAATGGAAGGGAACAGAGTTTGAAATAATCAAATATAATGTACTATCTTTTAAAGACTTCATTATACTAACAAAATGCATAACGAAGTGTCTTTTATGACGCAATTTACGCAATTCATCTCTGTACACTGATGAAGTTTCAAAGAGGGCCGAACCTGTTTTATCTTTAAGGTTGGGGACGCACTGAAAATCGCGTATCAAATGTTTAGTAAATTATTAGAATTATAATTCAAAACATTAACCCATTCATAAAATTAACTGCTGCATCGTCTTAATAAAGTACTAATCAATTACCAATTCGACTCACTAATTTCTTTTCTTTTTATGCTAGCGTAAATACAATTTGACAGAAAGAGACGAAAGAGTAGTTTAGTTGGAGTGCGAATAAATCGATTAAGATTTTTCTGTTTTTGACGTTCATAAGTGTACATTGTTTTACCTATATGAATAAATGATTTTGAATTTAGTTTTCATCATTAAGAGTAAGACAGCTATATTGTCTTTTGAATCCAAACATATTATAGTCTACATTATAACAATTTCTCCACCGTTTTAACTAAACCATTTGTAAGCTCTACAACAACTTATAGACTTATTTAACAAGGACTTTGATAGGTGTTTATTAAATCCTAAGATAAAAATCTGGGACATGGCCGCTTATAATTTTGTTCGGCCTTGTGTGGAAAGATTCACAAAAATGGCATGTTAATTGTTATAAATTATTTCGTAACTTGTCTAAATTTATTCATATAATGTCTTTAGTTTTGAAAGAAATTAGTTTTAACTGATTTAATTAAGTTATTAATCCTATAGAGACAGCTTAGTGCACATATCACTATAAAACTTCGTCTGTAAAATTAACAGACCTTCCTATAAAGAGTCCTTTCAATTCATTCATACTTGTATTCATTATATAATAATTACAGTTTTTATACATAGTAGAAAGTAGGAACATAGAATTTGAATTTTACGTTCCTGTTAAACTAATTAACTCGAAAATATTTTTATATATAATTTATATAGATACATCTTATAAGGCTACAAGTATTAAAATCAAATAAATGCAGTCATATTTACATCACGGAATGCAAAAAATAATTTTACTGAGGTCCGGATTGCAATCAATCTTCTGAATGTATTGCCACGTAAGCAAACACGTCATTGGCAATTTATTGTAACGCAATTTTGACGATCAAAAATATTTATTTTATTTGCAAACCGTGAATTTAACATTGAACGGTCAATGAACTTACGAATTTTACGTTCGTACGAATTTTGCTGTGTTTTTGTTTATATGAAGTCCAAGGTTCTCTATAGAAATTTCTTATTACAATATCTATTAATATGTCGGCTTTATAATACATGTTTACTATTATAACCAAGTACTACGTGATAATTATAAAACTTGAAAAACTAAATAAAATTCCGGGAAATTAGATTTTAACTATTTTAGTGTGAAACTCTCTAAAATATAAATATTACATTAAATAAAAAATCTATTTGTACACTTCCACCCACCAAATGCCAACACTGCTTAATATGATCAATTAATAATAAATAATAATCCTTTGTTTACATAAAAGGTTTTTATAGGCAACTAGGGGATCAGACTGTAATGACTGTAAGCATCATAGTAAATCATGGTGGTTTCCTCACGATATTTTCCTTCACCCTATGGGCAAGTATTTAATGCGCATAGACAATTATACATTACATAACTATATTAAGAATAATATCTAAAGAGGTGGTCGGACGAAAGGTATGTTTAGTACCTAATATTAGCTTTAACTATTTTGGGCAATATATTGATTATTTTTTCATGCGGTTATAAAATTTTAATTGCCCGGAACGTTTAGACTTTATGAACGTTGTCATGTGTTAGTTCAAAGTCTACTAAAATTAGTCATGCAGTTTGCATCTGAACGAGTTAGTAGCACGGATTAAGCCAATGCAGTTATGTAAGTAATGTTGCACCGGTTTTGAAATCCATTGCATAATTAATTTGTATTCTTCACGTATAACCTACATATAATCTATAGGATTAGTGGTTTAGCATTTCTTAATGCTGTTGTGTACCAAAATTTTTGGTTCCCTTGTGCGTTAACACTTCCTAGCTCCACTTGAACTGTTAGTGAACTAGAATCTGATCCTACTTGCCTATAACCAAAAATTACACACATGCAGAAATTTGAGAAGTCCATACAAGATTATAAATGTATCTATATATTGTAGGAAGGTTGGTATGGTTCAGCAGACCCAGAAAATTTTAGATAGTTCGTACTTCAATCGAAAACTAAAACGATTTTAAATTGATTGTAATGTTTGATTAAACATTACAATAAGCAATCTAAGGCTAAAAGCTCGGTTGATCTCAAAAATCTCGGTGGTCGGTAGTAAAGCTTTATGATCAAAAACATTTGCAAATTGTTCAAATATAATATCAAGGTTGTGGCTGATCGTATAAATGATACACGACATCAAAAATAATACGTTTTTTTGTTGGAAAATGGACATCCGGCTTGAACATTTTATTCTGTATCTTGAGAAGTGTACAATTATTTGTAAGGAATAAGTATTATCCAAAACAGGTATTAAACAATTTCACAGGAAAATCGATCTCTGGTAAGTATTTTTATCGTTATAAATCTTAATTGTAGCAATTAACTACAGCTACAAAATATTATCTGTGAGGTCGTCAGTAGTAATTTACACTTGGTTATGGTTGTCCTATAGAGAATTTATGTAATTTCAATTTATATAATGAAGACAAATGTTAGCAAATCGTGTATTAGGCCAGTTTTAAAAAACGTACTATCTAAGCATCGAGCCACAAGCTTAGTATATCTAACGTTTTCAAGTAATTGCTTATGAATTATCTAAAAAAAATAGTAAAGCTTATAAGAAAACATTTTTTAAATTAATTTAATATGTGTATCATATTAAATTAATAAAGTGTTGATATTCTACCATCTAAATATGTAAAAAAAATACTTTTTTAATTGTATAATAAATGTTAATAAAATTATGACTGAAGTTCATGGGCGTCACAAACAGTCTGTTTTTATTGTTAATGTGATTTTTGATTTGGAATTAGTAATTAAATTATGCTAGTCATTGATATATGTTCTTGAGGTTCATTATAAAATATAATTTTAATAATTATCAAGCATTAGAACTTCAAATTGAATCTCGCAATTTAGGTGGTCCAGGTAGTAAAATCACCAGAAGTATAAGGCAACGGCCTCGAGGACAGGAAGCTGTGCGCTTCCGAGCGGAAGTAATCGAGACGGAAGTGACGTCATCGGCCTCCGAGACTTATGAGACGACTTATGTAAATAAAATTCGAAGTTTTGATCTTGATTGCTAAATTTTTGTTTGTGTAAATTATACATAACAATTATGAGACAAATTTATTATCAGATAAATACGCATTATATGATCTTCTGGATAAAAAATTAAATGTATTACTTATTGAAGTTTTAAACAGATAAAGGTTTGTTTTAAAGAAATAATAAAATTTTGTATGTCTAGTAGAAAGTAATGGAAAATTTTCAACTAAGTATGTAATTAATTAATGTAAAATAATTTCAAGTTTATAATAATACTTAGCTCCAATCCGGTTAAAAAGTGTTTTCTTTCAATGTGTAAAAGCTATGTTAACAAAAGACCAATATAACTATTACAAATCTTAGTCATTTTGAAGATTTCATTTCAAGTCTAGTTTTTTAAATAACCATTTATATACGTGATTATATTATTATATTTAAATAAATATTCTCTTTCCATCAATCAAATCGAATTAAACAGAATAAGTACTTTAGTCCAAGTAGTAGAATTTATGTCTTGGATTTTTTGTATTAAAGGGCAAATAATAATAACCCATTGAATTCGTTATCTGACATGTAGAATGTAGATATTTAAATATCTTTGACAATACAGTACATCAATTGGGAATATAAAATCTTTAAGTATAAAAGTTTTATTGCTATCATATAATCCTTATATAAATCAAACAATATGTTCTTTTGAAGGTTCAGGCGTCATCAGGAAGCGTCAAAGATAAAAAACGTGATCACATTAAGGAAGCGTCACCAATAAATGCAACCTATTAATGGGAAGTCAATGGGCAAGGAAGTAAATGACTTCCTATTCAGCCTAACCTCGAGTTAGATTTTGTCGAAACTAGACTGAATACGTATTAATTAAGGTTTGTTTGCGGAAGTAGTTCGTGATATTTTTGGAAAAAATAATAATTTTTGTATTTTGTATTGGTGTCTACAAATTTTCCGTGATGGGCGAAAGTTAAAACGAATTCAGCGTATCTCTTGCAACGTTACGTTTCGAGAGGTGTTCATATTGATTTAACTTTTTGTGAGCAAAATGAACATTGTCTTTATATATTTATTTCTTTCATGATTTAAGTGTCGCTGTTCAAGGGTCCTTTAGCCTACTAAGATAGCCAAAATAGACGTCTAATTATTGTCTTTATAATATATGTTAGTTAGTTACATCAGTTAGCTATTACATAAACAATATATTACATTTTCTATGCTGTGTTAACAACCTTTACATATTTCAGAAATAATTACGTAAGCAGTTTACGCATTACATAAAAACTCCAAAGTTAGGTATATTCAAAGACTATGCTATCAAAGAGTTTATCATCGGTCTTATCGGACAAACCTTATTATACCTTAATGACAGCCTCTAATTAAGAATCAAAGGGAATATGGAGGCGAATTAATCTTTGCTTTTTCAATTTAACTCCGACCGGCTTTGGTTTCCGACAAAAGAATGGGTTAGAATAGAAGACTGCGCTCATCTACAGCAAGGCAAGGCTCGTGTACTCTAGATGTTACGGGTCAACCGCAAAAGGCATGCTTTAAGCCCTTAAAAAACATAATAAGACACTTCATCATTCTCAAGAACTGGTTCCTTGTAACGCCCAGTCTGCCTCGCCCTGATAAAAAGCAACAAAAAAAAACATTGAATAACTAATGATACGTAGGAAAATGTCAAGTGTGCAAAAAGCGTAGAGTGAATTTGTTTAATAAAATCGCTGCTCGAGAGCCCACACCCATTTTGCCATTTTTTCAGATAAATTATGTGCTCCCTACGTATGAACAATTCGGAAAATCGTTAATATTAACTTTAAGTTGATGGACTGCACAAACATTGATCGAGTAGTATTTGTGGAGCGTAATCTACGGCTATCTATCGAAATTTATTTACTTTAAACTTAGAATTTCTTGTAAAATTTAAGCAGATTTTATAGAAATAGCCAATAAGGATTTTATATCCTGAGGTAACAGTAAAAAGTAATATTGTTGTATGTTATCTTCATGTGTCGCCGTAAAATCACAGACATTATCCTAGTTAAAGTACACCTGTTCACCTTTTATTTATATAAAAATAAAATAAAGTCCTATAATCGTTTTCGTAGCATCTGCTGGAACAAGTTTCGTATGATTTTTGATTAACCAACATATACTATGTATATAACTTTACGCCTCCATGACTAAGTTGGTGACATAGGGTATTTAAACCAGGGTATACTGCTATGCTTTACAGACTATGTAGATACATCTATAATCAATAAAACCGATGCACAAAAATCTACTACGAATAGAGAGAAAATACTAAAAGAGCAATAGACAGTTGACATTGACTTTGTCCCTATTAAGAAACCTACTAGCACGTACAAAACTTGTGCCTAAAAACGTGCCTCGAAAACCAATGAACATACAAAGAACTATGTAATAATATATATTACGCAAGATTAAATAATTGTATAAGAAAATATACGACCGCGAAGCTTAGTCATGGCATTTACTCGTGAAAATTATCGTTATGAGTTAGCTAATCGTTGTTTATCTTAATGCGTTTAACCATTTCAGCTGCTGCATGCTATTGTTTTATATAAAAAAAAATATTAATTACATATTTATACATAAATTAATAAAAATTTAAAATAGTCTAGGAACATCTGGTTTGGACTACCAATGTCAGTAATATAGTAATTTTTAATGATATTACTAATATTATTATCTCTTATAAATAAGACCAAATATAAGAATATATTTGTACATCATAAACATATATCTATTTTTTATTTATGGCTATTAGATCAATCGAAAATGGATAATATAATAAAGAAAGTTTTCAATTGAAAATTGAAAATATACAATAGTTCAAAACGAAAGTTCAAAGCCATATAAGTGTTTGGGGTTATTTGGATAAATTGCTAAGTATTGTAATTGCCCAAATCGTGGAGACAAAACATTATCCAAATATAGCTTCTGGCAACTTCAAAGGCTATGTATGCGCATCTAAAGACTATCATGACTGGACAGAATTAGGTATTTGGGTTCTCCCTAATAATATATATCTCACGAAACTTTGCCAAACTCCTTGCCCTATATTCGTAACAATTTAACATATTTAAATTAATTATATTGTGTTTGCAACGTCTATATATATTAATAAATATATTGTCTAGAAATTTATGTTATGTTAATCTTTTTTTATTGTTAGGAATAATTACAATAACAAATGCATTGTTATTGGGCGTATCAGATATAGCGTTAAGATATTTGTTATCATTATTTATAGTATTCATTCATACGAGATAGTTTTTAACTAAAAGCTACATGAAATCTAACATTGTTGAGAAGCGACTTCAATAAAAGTAAATTAGAAAGATTATTGTTAATTGAAATGCAAAAGAATATGAGACAAGGAAATTAAGTCCGCACAACATAAATTGTGTAAAATATTGATCAATATGGTTTGTAATTAAAATAAATTGTTATCGAGTTGCAGAGCTGGCTCGGCACCTGGGGACCGGTCTTGCTTGTTTGGCCCACGCAAACCCTGTACTACAACATTCACCACCACTTCACTACCAAATCTTCTACAGAAACATTTATTTACGTTGCATACAATTCTGATTTTAGTTGTATTTTTAGTCGTAGTAGGGGAGAAAAGGCAATGGATTTAAAACTTTATCTTGAAACGGATTCGTAGTGCGATGTACGGAACTATTTGCATTCGTATTTTTCCATGAAAGCCTGAATGAGCTAATGGGAGAGTGAAGCACAAACATACTAATCACTAGTGTTTCTACAGGCTTTTTCTTGTGAACACTTATCTAAAATATGTTCGACTCTATCAAAAAAAATAAACAATGCACTTTTTAATTGTGAACCGAGAAGGTCTCTTGAGTCTTACTCAAAAACGTAACCTAACACGAACTCTTACTCTCGTTACTCAGAAATATATTTAACTTTAGCGGTTTTAAATAAAAACTTTTTTACTGATATTTTCCAGACCACATGTCTAAAATGTTGTATAATATTAACATATTAGGTATGTAATAATAAATGTCAATTAATTTTGAAACAAGCAAAATGCGGAAATATTTCTACCGTATTTAAGTTGTATATGAATGTATTAACAAAGTTACTGTGCTGGCAAAATATAATTGTTTAGTAATGAATAAAAAAATATCAATTCTTTACTAATATTATAAGAAGGAAAGATTTGTATTTTTGTGATATGTGCAATGTACAAAACTACTGGACTGATTTAATACACTACGTCATTAGAATGCTCGTTCACACCGAGTAATAACTATTTAATTAGAAGCCAATTAATCGGCTGGTGTTATCACATTTCTGGTTCGATATTTTTTTCTAAGCAGCAAATAGGTGATCAGCCTTCTATGTATGACACACAATTTTTTTAGGTATAGTGGATGTCCTTACGTTGCTTTTCTTCATCGTACCAGCGTTAATTGCGCATATAGAAAGAAAAATCCATAGATGCACAACAGTGATTCTTGATGATGAGCTGAGACGGTCACGCTACTAGGCGAGCACTATTCCTTGAATAGGCTAGATTTATTATCAAAATCGAAAAAAGGATACGTTCAACCGTGTTCTGAGGTCTTTGTACCTACTGCTACCATTACACACTGTTCAAAGTTCATCTTTCTTAGTTGTGACTCACGAATGAAGTCTTAGTAAATGCAAATGATAGTCATATTTTCATAAGAATAATTCTCCTAATGTAATTTGAGTTATACCACAAACAAATTCAACGGAAACTCCAGAATGAGTAAAATACTTAATTTTATAATAATAAAGATACTTTTTTAATAAATAGTGCCACTTTCATATTGACCCGGAAATTAAACTTTAATTTAGGGATTATATAAGTTCCGGTTGAAATTTCACTCATTACAAATGACATAGTAATAATGGAAAAGTTTTAAAAAAATATATGGAAATAATGACGGGTCAAATTACATCGTGGCATTTACTAGTACATACACACATAATTATAATTAAATATTGTTTTTGCAGACTGTATGACCCTCAAGTGTCTGTTTTCAATCGGTAAAAACTAAATCATGTCTTCGTAAGTGGTTTTTTTCTGCTTCGTCGATATTGATGAGTTTTTGTTTATTTGAAAATTTCCAATGAACTTTAATTTGTATTTTCCCAACTCAAAAACCAGATGCCAATTATATATTACTTAGAAGACAAATGGAGTAAAATTGTGACACGATGGTACCACATGGAAGGCATCAGACAAGTGGCAGGAGTGATGTAGAACAGTTGAGTAGTAGTAGTTGAGTGGCCCAAGAAAGATATGAATGGAACAGGTTGGAGGAGGCCTTTGCCGACTGGCAAACAGATTTGCAGAAATCAAGCAAGATCCAAATATAGGTACTAGAGATGTAATATAATGATCTATGTTAATGTGTGTACCATAGTCGATCTGAATAAAAGGCATTATTATTATGATTAATTACACATAACTATGTAAATTACTAATAAACAATGAATATAATCTTATAAGAACATGTAAAACACATCAAACTTGATAAATTGATTTCTTATATTTTTCATTCGTAAAAAACATTCAAAGCTTAAAAAATAATCCATTAAAAAAAGGGATAATTAAATTTGTAGAGCAGTGTTGACCCAGTGGCTTCAGCGTGAGATTCTCATCCGTGACGTCGTAGATTCGAGACCCCGGCTGTGTAGCTATGGACTTTGTAAGTGCGCGTTTAGCTCTGGCTCGTACGGCAAAGGAAAACATCGAGACAACCGGCATATCCCAAGATGTCATTAGCCTGTATCAGGTACAGAAGGCTGATGATCTACTTACTTTGTAGAAAAGACCCAGACCTCACAGGTTATGACGCCACTGCTTTTTATATAGTTAATCTTGTAGGGTCCCGCCTGAAACAGACTAAGAAATGAACCAACTATTTTATGTCAACCTCTTTAGCATTAACAAGCAGCACAGCTGAAAAATCTTCGCATTATAACTAATACAATTTCGTATGGCAGCTATCGTTTTTAGAACTCAAAAAGTACGATCAATGCTATGTTCATGTTCGCTTACAACGAATAAATAGTATTCATATGTTTATTTGATACAAATATGTACTACTATATTTGTGTTAAGGGTACAGGCGAAAAGTTCTCGCACCAGTCAATACTCGTGATCAGCACTCGTGATATTACGTAAGTGCATTTTTTATTCAATTACATCAGTTACCCTGAGATACATTAGCCATGCATGTTGCATGACCGATTCATTGCTGGTTCATAGGTGATTGATCCAGCTCACGGCTACATTTTTTTTATTGATTTTTATTAACCAGTAGAGCGTGAGCGTCTTAATTATTTGTAGTTCTAATGACCTAAGTAAAGTTGATCACGCACTGGATGGTTAATACGGTCACTGTGGTGTGGAGTTTGAGAATGAAAAATATCGTTCGTAAGTACAAGTTATCTGCAATATAAGTGCTATTTTTTCGAATTTAGAACACTAACGTGACAAGCGAAGTGTTTAAAGATTCCCAAAATAACCTGTATATACAAACGAAATAAACCATATTATATGAAACGAGAAGATTAGAGACCTTTACTCAATTTTATATTACAATGTCAAAAGTAAACTGAGAAGACCTATGAACACTCTTATCTTATATATTAACTTCTTTAACAAACAAAACCTCTAGCAGGGGTGGATCCAGAATTCGCGCAAACACATCTTCGTGCTGTCATACAATACTAATAAAATTACCACTACACTATTTAAATGACCAACTGTGGTCGGTACCAAATTTATAAATACCCAATAACTAAAACTACCTTGTTACAGTATTAATTAAACAATTGCGATACAGGAAGGCCCAGGCCAAAGTCATGACCCCCATAACCCTGGATCCGTTCATGTCGACTCATTTGATATTAAAGCAATTTAATAATAATCATAAGGAAAAATGAAAGGTTATTATAAATATGAACAATATGCATACACTAAATCATAATTATATCACAAATTCAGTGTACGACGTGCGTGTACTACACGTTTCTTCACGATAGAGGAGACGGAAGTTCTAGATACAACAATGGGCCTGAAGGTGAAGACCAGCTTTATAAGTTCTAGATTTAATAGACGCGAATAGGTACATACATATGTTTCCTTGACCACTGCGGCAATCGTATACACATTTGTAAATTAAGTAATAAGGGTTTATTATGTACCTTAAAGAAGTTTTACACATAAATATCTTTACTTGTGAGCACCTTGTGCTCACAAGTTATTTTATATAAAATGAAGATGCCTCCATGGTTCGTTGCCAGAGTTACCTATACGCTTTGATATATGGTGTTTTTGATTAAATGCAAATATTATGTAAGAGTTTATTAGACAAGTAAAGAATGATACCCATAGGCCAAGAGACTTATTATAATTGCTATCACGCGATTTATCTAAGTAACGGAGTTGATTATACTTTGATAATGATTGATGACGATTATTACTTTATGGTTAGGTGAAGTCGGTTAATTACTAAGAGTAAATTATAGAGACTGTATTTACTGTATACATTTTTTATAGAACACGGCGCAAACAAAAAAGTAATAAACATATATCGTTAATGTATAGTTTTAAATCATCCGAGTAAAATCCGCATTAGCGCAAAGGTCGATTTTAATTAATTGAATTTAATATTTTATCAACAGTTTCTATCAATGAATTAATGAATAATTCATAACAAAAACTCATTATATTTAAAACTTGATTTTATACCGAAAAAAGTTTAACAGTTTAAGGTAAATTGTTATCAACTTCCGACTGCATCCAAATGTATCGTTGAATAAAGTATTAATAACATTACTACGTCTTTAGTGTATAATGTTAATGCGTAGACATCATTAATTGGTAGTAATTGACTATAAGGAAATAATTACAATTGTTATGAAACTTAAAGATAAATGGTTTTTTTTTAATATCAGTATATTTGAATCGTAACGCAAAACTTAAATGAAATGTTGAACCTGAAACTTCTATAGAACTTATACAATAACTATATATCCATTTGTAAATGGAAGTTTCGAGCAATAATAAATGCAAAAATAAATCAGTGACCCTACAACCTTTTTAGGTCTGGCCCTCTTAATTTCTGTATCTGTTTCATAATAATTTATCAATCTAATAGGCAGGTAGGTGATCAGCCTCATGCCACACGCCGTCGACCTTTTGGGTCTAAGGCAAGCCGGTTTCTTCTTTCACTGTTCGAGCGAATGTCAGATGCGCGCACATAGACTGAAAGTCCATTGGTGCACAGGCCGGTATCAAACCTACGATCTCAGGGATGAGAATCGCACGCTGCAGCCACTAGGCCAATACTGCTTTCTTATATAACTATTCATAGCAAAACGACTTATATATATATAAAAACATCATTAATTTACTTTATGATGTTTATATTATAACAAGAATATTTACTAAACTTTATAGTTTAATCCAGAGTTATATACGAATAGTTTAGAAATATTAATACGAAAAAAATTATCAGTCTATAAAGTAAATATGATATTTAATTTTTATATAACACAGTATTATTATTTATTATTATTCACCCGCAAATATTCGGCCGTCGTATGTGTATGTGTATGTATCCTTCATAAATGAACGCACTTTGTGAACGTACAAAGAGCTTATGTACAATATTATTTTATTACCATTCTTACAAGTGAAATGTCAGAAATAATCTTTTAAAATACTTTTGTCAATTTATTTTAACTCAACGCTTTTAATTAGCTTGTTATACATGAAAACAATACTGATAATAACATTATGCTGATTCTGAACGACTTCCTGCTTAATTTAACCAGAAGTAAAAACCTTGAGAAACCCAACAAAATAACTAACCTAATTTATTCGCGATGGTTAAAAAACTGGTTTACAGTCTAAACAAATTCTAACACTTTAAATCGACTTCATGTAAAGGGAGATGCCGCTCTCTGATCCTGATTTCTTAGAAATTTATAGTAGATGCAAAAATGTGTTCGAATATATTGTTCAGTTTTGCATAATGTGTCTCAAATAACTATTACTATGATATACCTTTAATAAACTTTTAAATAGTATTTCATTCAAATATGTAATACTTTACATATATTTTTTATTCTTGAACCAAATATTTGGTATGAAAAATGTTATGCAAGTTAAATATAACACAAAACAGAGATTTTCTAAACAAATATTTTACACAGTACAATATTTTACGCAGTACGCTCCCAAACAACATTCGAAACGAAAATTCAAAAATCGAACTTTTATTTTAAAACAAAAGGGTAATATTGGGATTGCAACGCTATTTCTGTGCCTACTTGTTATGAATAAACATCCGGCCCCACACCTCGCTTTATGAACATTGTATTTAAAATGCTTTGTTTGTGACATTGGAAAGTTCATAATTGAGGTTCATAATTGTTTGTCTTAATATTTATCGAACGGATTGTTGACAAATGTTACAAATAGACTGATAAAAAACACCCTTGCTTTATAAATTCAAGTGAAAAAAAACACGTTCAATGATAAGCTCCTTATTTAGTTTTTTGTAAAGTTCATTACAGGACTTATAGGCCTGTATTCATTGAGTATATCGTGGCTGTAGAGTAATAAAGACAAAACAAACGATAACTTATTTAGCGGCTTTTCGTATATTTCGTATATTCTGTTGTAGTTGGCGTGATTTTTTTTCTTGGAATTATTAGGTCTTTGTTATTAGATATATGATCGAAAACTTATATCATTTAATTTTCTTATCATTTGACTATTTTAGGACGATGAACGATTTTGTATGAGCTTTTAATAGATTATAAAAAAGAAGTGAGCTCTAGCCGTGTTGTTCGACTCTCCATAATATTGAACAGTGAACATAGATGATTGAAACGCAGATACATTGCAATGAATAATGATATATTATTTGATATTTACAATTGTCAATAGTATTATCAAACAATATTATATTATAAATACTGTTAATTAAATTGATGGTCAATTGTTATATACTATTAAATTTAAGTAGGTATTTTTTTTTACTTTTCATAATTACATTATAAATAGACAAATTAAATACTTTGGGCAAAAAATATTTTTTTAAATTGTTAATAAATTAATGAGTTCCCTGTGTTTATGTCCCTTTACGATTTTAATTCCCATATATAAAAATATCTTGTAATATACAATAGATGGTGTATGGTACAATAGATGATACATTTACCTATAAAGTGGGCAACTGTCTCATATTCTATGACCGGGTTAGCCTTGAAAGTTGAATTGCAATGCGGTACTGATAGTCGAGCCTAGGTCCCACCACTGTTTATGTTAATTTATTTTATTATTCGATTAACATATCAACCTCAAATTTTATTGAACAAACGAATCTTGCAATTCTGTTTTTGTAAACTGAATTGCGTATTATAATTTGTTTTATATACTTTACTGTGTTATATATATGAACGAAAGAGATATGATATATACAATAATCATACATTAAAATATAGATATACTGATAATAAAAATTATGTGTATATAACAGACTTGAATTAATGTTTAAAACATCAACCGTTACATAATTTATTGTATCTTAAAGATAGTTTATTATCATGCTCAAAGTTTTTGTCAGATGTTCAAGCATTAATTTCTAAGGTATTTAATTGGTAGTTGTTTTTTTTTTTATATTTTGCCCCAATCCTACGCAGCTGTCTACAATACATATTTCAAAAACCAATTCCAAAGTTTCGAAAGCTTAGCTACCTCAATTGAATGTTAAGTGTGTTTGTCTTTTTATTGACCGCTTCAATATGTGAGGCAAGCCTAATTCGGGTGAGAGGTGGTTACTCAAGCTGGTTGCCAACGAGGAAGTGATGGAGCAACTGACCTTGGGCGCTCGCATAGCATTTGATTCTTACTCATCCTTACATAACGTAGATAAGTTTTGCAAGACTATATTATTTTAAGCCTTCATTCGCAAGTAACTTGACTTTTAAATAGTTTAAATCAATTTTTTTTATTATTAATTAATTGATTAATTCAAATAATAACCTATAGTAAGATTACTTTTATAATATTTGGCAAATACATTTATGTAGCAGAAAAAGTAACCTGAGTAATATTTAGATATACTAATAGTACTTAGTAAATAATTAGTAATCAGGGGTTACGAAATTACTGGTGATTTATAGGTAAAACATTTTACATAATATTGTGTTTTGTTTTATTTACAATTTCCACCCTCAAATCTATTAACAAGTTTTATATTATATAATGTAATAAATTGTGAATTTAAATCCATTTCCATGTTTTAAGGTTATGGAAGTTGACGTTTTGAAATATTTTTTTGTTTTTGCAATGAAATGTATGTAACATGGCCGTTACTCATTTGAAATTTATAACACCATTTCAAAACATGGCCGATGAATACATTCTGCCCGTCATTTATAAACGTCAATTTTCATATTCAGGTCGCCTGGATTGTGAAAACTTTCGAAATCTGAATGATCATGCTCACTTTTCATATAAATGATATCTCACAGTCATATTTCACTCAGTTGGTAGTTCAAGTAAAGGTAAACATTTATTAAATTATGTTCAAAAATCTACAACTTTCGTGGCTAGTAGCACTGACATAAGTCACTGTTGAACAATATAATGACGTAATAGATACACAATTTTATATTGTTAAATTTCGTTATCAAAAAGTTGTACTTTTTGCCCCTGAAACTTAAATATATATTCAATCAATAAATAAAATAAATACAAACTAAGTAAAAAAAAACTAAAATCTCTGCTCGTTTCGAAACCCATACCTTCTGCACTGTTGAAAGCCGTACAAAATGGTCTCCTAATATGGAAATCGAATAGCTACATAATAAATAATATACAACTTGATGCTTATTATATAATCTATTAGTATTACCACGGTCCAATGTACTCTTGTCAAGACATACCTTATATAACTTCTTGCAATAAGGAGCATTTAGTTCCAATTTAGTTTACCCTATCTCGGGTTTAAACAAATTCGCCTTATCATTGACATATCTTACAGTTCGATGTTTACTTGAATTGATAAGCATGCGGGTTGCGGGTCCGCTAATCAATACCTAAAGCATGTCTTGACATGCATATCTGAGTTTTACATAGCTGATAGGTACCATTTGTGTAATTTTGAGGCATTCCTTGGTATACGGATAGACATGAGCTGATTAAATGTTACTTTGAACTATCGTGTTGCAGTTATCTATGTTGTATGCAGTTTAGTTTACTGACAACAAATAATATTAACGTTCCAAATATTATAATTTCTGCTGCAGCCGAACAGAAATGAAGAAGCCCCGGCAAGGAAGATGGCCATAACACATTTTGGGTTACAGAAACAGTAAAATCATTTCGTTCGCTCATAAATATATATTTTTTTTAAAATCAATGGAGCTACAACCTTTTTAGGTCTGGGCCTCAGATAACTGTATCTGTTTCATGATATTTTTTTAATCGAATAGGCAAGTAGGTGATCAGCCTTCTGTGCCTGACGCGCACCGTCGACTTTTTGGGTCTAAGGCAAGCCGGTTTCTTCCTTCACTGTTCGAGCGAATGTCAGATGCGCGCACATACACATTGGTGCACAGCCGGGTATCAAATCTACGACCTCAGGGATGAGAGAGTCGCACGCTGCAGCCACTAGGCCAGTACTGCTTTATTATATAAATATTAATAGCAAAACGACTTTTATATACAAAAAAATACTTTATGATGTTTATATTGTAAGGGTAATATTTACTAAATCTTAAAGTTTTATCCACAGTAAATATACAAATAGTTTAGAAATATTAATACGAAAAAAAATATCAGTCTATAAAGTAAATATGATACTTAATCTTAATACACAGTTTTATTTTTTATTATTATTAACCGCACGATGTTTTCCTTCACCGTTCGAGCGAACGTCAAATGCGCACATAGAAAGAAAATCCATTGGTGCACAGACAGGATCGAACCTACGACAAGGATGAGAGTCGCACGCTGAAGCCACTAGGCCAACACTACTCACTCATAAATATAAACGTTGAGTAATTTAATAACAAAAAAACTACCCGCTTTTTTTATTTACTAATAAAACTTTGTCACTGATTTAAGTTTTATTGTCATTTAATTTATCGTTCAAATGGTTATTATAAACACAATATCTTTAGTTTCAGAGTTTTTTTAAATGTATTATTTTCATAAAAAATACTACGCAACGTAAAAATTCATGATTAAATTTGTTTAATATTTAAAAATAGCCTAGAGCTTCTCAACGGCTTCTCGGTAGAACTCTCTGCATTCAATGACTAGAAAAAATGACCGAACATATTTTGAAATAACAAATAAAATCTGGTTTGACTTAATGGAAATAAGTAATGATAATTTAATAGAGAAATAGCACGATTTTATTAGTTAAGGTTGCGTAAGTCATTTTACATCTGAATCATAAACAATCGACATTCCAAATATACAACCTTATTGCAAAACTTATGATTAATATCGCCCGTCATAAGGACTGTATTAAGACCACATCTCCTAATGGCAATTAAGTAATAAGGTTTTTTTGAAGGTTCCAATGGATTGTGCATTCACTAGTCAAGGCGAGCCCTACGGCTTTGTCGGCTTGTATAGCTTAATTGCTAGAAGAAGCCAGCGTAATTGTGTAACATTAAATAAATTTGTACATAAAATCGTATTCGCCACGGCTACATGTACTAGAGTCATAGGTAATTTTGGTTCTATAACCATTTTTTATAATCTTATTCAGTGTTCAGGCGGAACTTAGGTATTCTTTTTACGGTCAAATTTTGCAACAGATATATATAACTCCGACACAAAACAAAACCATACATTAAATTTCCTAAATAAAAGGAACATATCTTTTGTTTTAATAAAAACAACACTGTGTACTAGTTGTCCCCAAGCCGCAAAAACATATAAATACTAATTTTGGAACGAATGTATAGGATACATTTGCCTTATAAGAAAGAGTCTGTGCCGTTTATCTTTTATTTATAAGCATAAACATTGCTTCCACATATTATAAATTACAGATATATGCGTGGAACTATATAATTCTGCACACGTGTCTTTATTATGTTTTTTCTTCATCTACGACCAGTATTTTCCTTGAAAGCATATTTTTATCTGATTATATTTTTAATTGGCAGACCGCGAGATCCTTCAAGCATTATAAGTCTTTGTTGCTTTGGTATATATCATTTATAGCAGTTTGTAGTAAGATAGAAGTCTCCTTGTATTAAAAAAAAACCAGTGGTGCTTTTTTAAATTTTTAACAAAAATCCCTTTGTAGCTCTGAGCCTCAGATTTCTGCATCTGTTTCTTGAACATTTGTCAATGCAATAGGCAAGTAGGTCCTATCAGTCTCATATGCTTGACAGATGCAGTCCACTTTTTGGTTCTAAGGCAAGCCGGTTTCCTCACGATGTTTTTCTTCACCGTTTGAGCGAATGTTAAATGCGGGATGGAACAAGGATGAGAGTCGAACGCTGAAGCCGCTAGGCCAACACTGCTTTGATAGAATATAATATATATATAATTTTAAGAACTCTTCAAGTATGCATTAAGAATAAAATAAACAATACATATAAAATACAAGTAAACTAAAAGTATAGAAAATCTTACGCAGAAAGTTACTATACCAGAGAATTTGTATCACAGAACTATTGAGAATTTTGTACATATTTCAAACTGACGCTTAGAATTAGTTCTGTTAAATATCCTTATTGATAGTGTTGAGTAATATTCATTATCTAATTGGTAAAATATTGTTGTAGGAAATAAGTTCCTTATCAAAGTGGAGCGATTTATAACTGATTGTGTAAGAATTTGGGTGTGGCAACAAGCTTTTGAGCTTTAGTGTATTTACTTAAAGCCAGTCGGTTGCTACGGTTTTAACTGCGACTTATTTACATATTAATAATTGTGAATGTTTGTTTTTGAGAAAATGCTATATTGATGAACGAGAATGGAAATTAAAATATCTTTCGTCAAGTAATATTTTAATAATCGATCGATTGACCAATATGATTTTATTCGTTGAACGTAGTTATAATTATTTAAATTTATGCTATTTCTGTAGTGACAATTTTCTGATAATTGGAATACGATTCTTATTGCGTTAATAGTAGTTTACACCGCACGCTCGGAATAGAAAAATTAAATATTACGATTTATTTGTCAGTTATTAGTCTTTATCTTCTCTTAATTCTCTTTGAAAAAGCAAGACTGAGTCCTCAATTAAACTAACACAGTACTAGTGTAATGGTACATAAAGAAATAACCGTTCTACTGGAAAACAAATTCAATACGCATTTACTAAACGACTGTATTAATAAAACACAATTCAGTGAAAGACTGACAATTTTCTGAAACTTACGAGTTAACTTCATAAATTTCGATCGAATTTTTGCTGAATGATAACCCGTTTACTCTTAATTACCGACTCTGATTACTGCTACAAAAACTAACCCAGAAATATTGCAATAAATTGTTTAATAGAAACATCTTATGCATTATCTTAAGAGTCGTATCTTGAATAGCTGCAAATGGCAAGCCAAGTGTTCTTTTACACGCGATGAGGATTGTCTAAGAGTAAAACAGCAACAAAGGTTTAATAAAAACAAAGCCATAAATAATACAGCTTCTGCTATATCCAGTTAAGGAAAAATAGGTTTACCGTCTAGTAGTTTGACTGTTTTAAAATAAAAATTCTATTGACTTTAGTTATCGCAAGAACTACACATTCAGTGCTTTCGGCAATCGTGGCCTGTGATAGGCAAAGCTGCTAGAACCTGTTGTTGTACATAGCTATGTAAATAATGTCACAAATGCGCCTTTAAAGATTTTTTTTTTTATTTTCAGTTAAATGTTTCTAACGTACCTCGTTATTAGGCAGTGTTCAATCTTTCATTGACTTTTTATATAGCCTCGAGCTTTTAGTTACATTAAACTCTTATTCTATATGCTACAAAAGTTGCTTGTTTCTAAGAAATCCCGCGGTGGTCGCCGCGAGGCTTTTGTTTCCAAACGTGACGGCGCGCGCGCTTATACACGCGAATTTTAAATTTGGAACAGCTATACAAATTTATACTTTTTGTTTACTACATCTTTATGAACGTTTCATTCCTGATATGTGTATCAAAATTTTTCAATCTCCTATTCGAGATTATCTTAGAGATTTAATCTATAAAACCTTTAAGCATATTATTTAATAGAGAATATACATATGAGCTATAATTTGTTATATTCATTTGTTGCTTTTTTTGTAAACTGATTTATAACAATACTCTTTGATTACAGGATTTCGAATACAGTTCATTACAAACGTTACTGATTTATTATCTGTAAAACAAGATCACATATGAACGTATAATAACATATTTTAATGTGAAATTGACTAATGTCAAATAGTAGAGGCAATTGTCATGTATATTTGGTCCTTCTGTCATTAAATTAAACGACTTCTTTAAACGACGAATTTAAATAGAACACAATACACAAGCTATTTCAGAAAGCTAATAAGTTACAAATACATAGAAATTTATAACCGTTAATCTCGAAATCAATATGTTAATTTTGGACCGTTACAAAATAAAAAGCTATGCGTGGGGAATGTGGGGAGATAAAACCAACCCGCATTGCCAATCTAGTTTCACTCCCCTACGCGGGTTATTAAAATTATAAGAAGGGTGGTTAAGTGGATCAGTTTAGTTATTCATTATTATTCACAATATTAGTTCAACATTGTTATTTAACACTAATGTAATGTGTGATTGTCTTTTATTCGGTTTACAAAGCATTTTCATTACCGAATAAATTTCTTACATTACTTAAATAAGCTAGAGTCAGCAATTTCAAACAAAATATTTTAAATCGCTTGCTAAATTATAAATACATTCGAGTTTACGTTAAAAAGGTTGTATGTAATAATGTTTTTATTGCCAAATTGAAATAGCTGGAAATGGTGATACAACAGTTCAGCCTTAGATTTATGTGTCTATTTTCAGTACTAAGCAGGTGATCAGCCTGATGATTGACACAGGCCACGTTTTTTAGGTCTCAAAGTATGTCAAAATCAAACACGTCCTGGCACAGTATTTTCTTCACCGTATGATATATAAAATAATTCATCTGTATACCGTCAGAGTTCGACTGCACGGCTTATATATAGATTTTAATGGCACAGTAAAAAACTGGTTAAATAAATTCGTTTATTTTCCATGCCAATGCAAATGTTAAAGATATATAGGACTCATGTAGTATGGGAATATGTTTTTTTTAAATATTAAACTCAGAGGTAAATGTTTGTAACTTATAAACTTGAAAAAGTACAGTGCTAACACCCACAAATTACTAAACCACCCAAAATTATGAAGGGTACAATATGCGGGCTGGTAGTTGACATGTTCTTGTATTGCAAATTTCAAGCATTTACGCCCCTTATTTATCTGTTATTAGAGGACTATTAAATTATTAATCGAAAATGAAACCCGCTAAAATTGATAGTCGTGAGATTCTAATTCTATTCGAGAATTCATTAATTTATGACCTAAATATGAGCTTACGCAACTTATTAATAATCTTACTACATTCTTGCGAAGTTCACGTAAAAAATTGTGATTCATATAAAATTATATCTCATTATAGAACTCTTTAAAGAATAAAACCTTATTTAAAAAACGAATTCAGTGAATATTATTTTTTTCTCTTTCTGTCATATTATATTTACGCTGTAATGAAACGAAACATGTGTACTTTATGAAATAGGCGGAATTATTTTAAAAGGATTTAGTATGATATCCGTGAGTCGTGGTCATCGAGCAACTGTCAATTTATACGATACGATATACGATGAGCAAAATATCAGACTACCCTTCTTATTGGTTTGATTACAGTTATTTAACGGCCGAGGGGGTGACGGCAACGTATCTATTAAAGGGTGAGTCCATATTATTATCCTAACCGCTTTTCTAGCTTAGTGATTCGTAAAAATATAGTAGAGGGTCCTTAGTTTAAAGAGAGAGTTCATTTGATTCACTTTTGGGTCTTTACTTTATCAATTTAATTTAGTATTTGAAATTGTAATTGCCCGTTGATAAATTTTGTGTCTTTAGTTCAATGTCTATGATAGCCCGAAAGAACTAGACCTTAAATATATCTTAAATATATTAACGCGTTTTTATGTAATATACTGATAGTGTTAAACATTTTTAAATCCACGTTACACAAAGGAGGTTGTATACTAAACCCAAGTTGGGTTTTAGCAATTAAAAATTAAATAAGCGTAAGATTATTTACTAAAATCTAACCCATGTGGTTTTATCATAGCATTCTTTAGACAGATTTTGAAACTTTTGAGTTTTGGACCGTCTTCAATCAAAGGCTCTTCCTTAGGGTTATACAATTTAAAGTGTCATTTTATACGGTGATAAAATGTTATGGTTAATGTTTTTTCTTCAATTAGTCCAAAACGATTTCGAACAAAATCGCGATAAGGAAGTTAAAAAAATTACAAGTGAAGGTCTAACGCTGGCTTGTGCGTTGACGTCAAATAAATTTCCTGTTTTAAAATTAAGCATCCTTTAATTAACAATATTCCATATTTTAACCATGTTTTTTGAAGCGTAAATTAGTTCAAACAAAAAAACATGAAACAACACAAAATTCATGTACATGTATACCTAGATGAATAATCATATTATGATAAGTGGTGCAACGGATATTACTTTGATGATTACAAATATCAAACCTATTATTCTGCAAATGCGAATACTTTAAATAAAAACACACTATTATTATTTTACTAAAATATTTTCACAAATTGTTCTTCAAAAGCTCAGCATTTGTAACTTCTCAGGCATTAGGCGATGTCTTTTTTCTTGTTTGTATCGGTCGAAAATAAACTTTCTCAAGTAGGTTTAGAAAGATACGTTTTAATATAAAAGAAAATAACATTCGTATTTGTTGCATCACTAATTATGATTTATAGTGAAATACTTCAATACCTTTTTAAAAAATATATTCATAAGCGTAATTTGTTATCAGCTTACGACCTAAATTGGCTCAGACTTTTCACACTTCCAAATATATATATCGCGCTACCCCTATGCCTTGTAATCCTGTTTCAACCAGACAGATGTATTCAATTTAGGTGTAAGAGATACCGTTTACCTCACATTGTTTTATTCACGGGAATGGAAATTGCGTTCATTAAATTGAAAAATCTATGACAAATTGCTCGACACGGATAAATCGCTACTCGGTCAAACCTCGTCTTGAAAAGAGTATCATATATTTGTAGTACAGTGTAAACTCTATATTAAAGTTTCAGGTTGTTTAAATTGTATAGACAACAACGGCAATCAACCGAAGTCAAGTAATTTTGACGTTAAGGCCCTATACCAGCACGAATTGCTGTGTCAGTGTCTCGGAGAGCTGGAGCACTGAGGCGCGCCGGCCCGTAATAACAATTAGTTATGTAAAACATTAAATTAATGTAATTTTATCATTTTTTTCTGTAATAGATTACTTGGCTTGGTATAAAATAATCGTGAACATTTCAAAGTCATGTTCTATATACATTTTCGTCATGAAATGAATTTAAAGTATCAAAAATTGCCTGTTTGGAGTTTTTTTCTATCAAGCGAAGTTATTTAAATCGTGTATCGATCTTTCAAAATGGAAATATAAACGAATGAAACAATGTACTTTTATGGAGGTTGGCGACCGGATAGGTCCTTAAATTGAGTGTGGTAAGATCCAGTTTACGCTGTAATTGAAGAATGGTGATAATAAAATCACGTTCTATTCTATCATCATTAACACACATAGTACATATTAATATTTATGTTAAAAACATTAAATTTTGTTCCGCATTAATAAATTATATATGTAATAGACTGTGTGATTGTCATAAAAATATTTATAGAAATATAAGCTTATGTGTATGATACGCAAAGCCATAATGATGTATATAACCGGTTGAGAAATATCAACCAGTTATATACTTACAACATATGTGTATCTAGTTAATTATGTAAATCTGTTTGTGCCGGTTATACATATTTATACTTATATGTATAGTTTATAACATTTTTATTCACATACGTTGCACGATTTTATTATAATTAAAATGCAATATATAGACTTACCCATATGCATTGATGTGTAAATATACGAAGATATGTCTAAATAAATCAGTGGCTCTACAACCTCTTTAGGTCTGGACCTCAGATTTAAGTATCTGTTTCATCAATCTAATAGGCAAGTAGGTGATCAGCCTCCTGAGCCTGACACACACCGTCCACTTTTTGGATCTAGGGCAAGCCGGTTTCCTCACAATGTTTTCCTTCATTCAAGGAAATGTTAGAAAGAAAGTTCATTGGTGCATAGTCAGGAATCGAACCTACGACCTCAGGGATAAACATCGCACGCTATGCCAACACGGCTATTATATTATGGAAAATAAAATTATAATTTTGAATAAGTTTGTATTGTCATTAGAGTGGCGTAAGAGTCAGTAAGGACAAAGACCGGAATAACGACACTTAGAAAAGACATTCAGCTTTCCTATACTGAATTGTGGCGTTAATATGTTACATTAAATTCTAGAGGCTATTATTAAAAAGGATAAAACGGTCAATCTTTTATAACTTTAATACCATAGACACCCGTCACAAATAAACATATTATCATGAGAAAATTGGCCAACCAGTTTGTATTGTCACTGATATTCATTCTCACCTACCCTAAGTGTTATAAAATTCGAGTGCCGAAGCTTTTTATTGTCAAATTCGCTATGAGGGACACGCGATGCGCACGCGACCCGCATATGTAGGGATGTTTAAGTACGGATTGTAATCGAATAGTGTGGGACAAATTTTGAATAAGTTGCTTAAAACTTGAAGAGCTAATCGTTTTTTTTATAGAACAGGGGACAAACGGGCAGGAGGCTCACCTGATGTTAAGTGATACCGCCGCCGATGGACACTCTTAATGCCAGAGGGCTCACGAGTGCGTTGCCGGCCCTTTAATCGAAAGTAGCGGTTGTCAAAAAATTTGAGTGTACTTTGAACTTTCCGATGTTACTAGCGAAAATCTTAATAATTATTCGGTTTTGAACAAAACGGCGTTTTTTTATGTTTCAGGAGGCAAACGGGCAGAAGGTCTGATGTACCTGATGTTAAGTGATAACGCCGCCCATGGACCTTCGCACTGCCAGAAGGCTCGCAAGCGCGCTGCCAGCCTTTTAAGAATTGGAACGCTCTTTTCTTGAAGGACCCTAAGTCGAATTGGTTCGGAAAACCAAGGGGCCGCAGGTTCCACATAGTGGTGCATGGCCGAAATTGTCTTAAGAATGTAATTTATAAGGTAAAATGTGATTCATAAAGTGAATACTGGTGTTTCGACAATCTTATCTGGCTTGGTATACGGGATTTTTTAACCATTCTATTATGGTTAAAGAGTGTTTACGGACAATATATTACTTCAAATAAGTGCCGCAACCCTAAAGTTCTCAGATTACACCCGTATTTTTGATAATTTTATATTTCATACACAACTAGATCAGCCGCCATATAATGATAGATACCACAAATAGGCTATCAGCCTTCTGTGTCTGACAAGTTAGAGAATTTTTAATTCTAAGACATTCCAGTGGTCTCACGATGTGTAGCTTCACCGTATTTGCAAGCGCTTATTGCGTAGACTAAGCCTTACAATAAACTTATTTTTATTAAAAGTGCTGAACATAATTCTGAATGATACATTTCATTCATTCACTCACTCACTGACTTGCACCCACACACTTAGTAATTCACTAACATGGACCGACACACTCACTCGTGGAAAACAGTTAAAAATGCAATAACAAAAATAATAGTTAAATTATATATGTAATATACATACAGCCAAAACCGTTTACAACGACAGCGTTTAGATCAACATAACGGTTATATTAACCAAAATCAAAGGGTCACGGTGGGTAAAAGTATTAGGTACTTAATGTGAACGTCATTGGCTGTTACAACCAAATAAGACTAGTGCCTTCGATGTCGTTAAAACAGATTTTGACAAATATATATATATATATATATATACCTTTCTTTTTCAAGGAATTTATAATTAAGGTCATTATGGAAGAGGTGGGAACCATGAGACAGGTATAAATACATTTTTATTTATTTAGTTTTCTAAATAGTATTAAATTAAAGTATCACTCATAAAGCATTGAAACTGTTACATACTATAATAATGTCTAGACAAACAACAGATTTAGTACGCAGTTTGAAATCTATATCGATCCAATACTGTTCATAATACACAAGTTTATGCTATACATGAATGTATGAGTATTTTATTCAGCTTTGTAACATCAACGTCTCTCTGGACTGTTAAATATTAATTCGTATGTAAACGTCCTTAACACAACGGTATATATGGAAATTTTCTTCTGCTATTGTATCAGTAATCTTTATAAGTACCTTTATTAGAGGCAAAGGTTTTATTTTATTTTATTAACATACCAAAAAATACCGAAAACATCAGTGGAGCTATAGTTTTTTAACACCTCCGATTTATGTTAGCTGTAGGATTACTTATTTAATATTTATTGAACGTACACAATAATATATTTAATCATGTATATGTGTGTGTGCTGACAGTAATTTGATATTTGGTTTAATTTTTCGTTCACTTTAAGTACTAAGAAGCGCTTTACGAATTAACGGAATGAAGATCGTGCATTCTTTTGTACAATTCGTGCAGTAAAATTGATAGATACGTATTTCAGACACGTTATTGAAGTTTAGTTTGGCAAATTTTCAACCATAAAATCTTATATTATTCAATATACGCTAACCAGAAACTTTCTAACACATTTTTAACAAATAGCCAATTACTAGTGTCGAGTAGGCGTTGCAAATTCAACCATTAGTCCTAATGAGTTATCTTCAGATTTCTACTATGACAAAATGTAGATATTACAACGGACGACTGTAACATAAAGAAATTGCTTCTGTAATTTTATTCTTAGATCTTTTGGGGCCAACTTTTAACAGTCTTGTCAAAATGCTATCTTCTTTATAGTCATATTATACATCGCAGTCGTGCTGCCCTGCTAGTGATACCTCTACTTTTTTTGGTCTATAGCTTCCCTAAGCGCAGCTATTATAAGGTTAGCTGTTAACCCTTGAGAATCGTGTTTTGGTTACACCAGCCCATTGGTGATCTGCCGCACGTTTTGCTTTTAACCTTGGCGACGACAACCAGCTTGTCCAGATTAACTGGTTCGAGGCGATATGATCAAAAATCTACATTAAAAGGCCGGCAACGCAATCGCGAGCCCTCTGGCATTGAAAGTGTCTATCACTTAACGTCTAACGCCTGCTGCCCGATTCTATAAAAAAAAACATATATTGATAAGAGTATGACGTAAAAGATATGTTGTGCATCGAACCCAATATGAACGAGCTAAAATCATTAAATATCCAATGCGTGACCAAGCACTTAAGCCTGAAACAAACATAAAAAACTGAGACGAGCTCCTTTTTTGAATCGGTTAACAACATGCTAGTCACGTTGAACTTAAATAGGTAAATTGGTCTCGTTATACCTTGACTATGAGGTCGGAATAAAAATGGTCCATTTGTCAATATCTAATGGATTTATGACGAATATATTTAAATTTGTAAATAAACTTAAATTAAAACGAAGCAGGATTTAATTATGAAAAGGTTTTGATATGCAAATGGACGCAAAACATACAAAACCGTTTGTTTTCTCATTGTCGATCTATTTGTTTATGAATTATATATTTTGTTATGTTGTTTCAATAATAGGTTCATATCTTTCTTCATTTTCTTGTCCGTCCGGCTTCTCAACGTATTACAATGTTTTTCCTAATATTGTATATTCACATCATTCACTCTTTCCTTATATGCCAATCGTAGCTATCGATAAAATCAGATTGCAGAACCAAAATCATAAGCATTTTTATTCGCGTGGAAAAATTGCAATGTCTAAGCGTACTAACAACGAGCAATGACATGGTTTTATGCTATGTAGATATACATCAAAACATTACTCTTAAATAAAGCATAAATTTCAATGCCAAGACTTTATCTTTGAAATTCAGTGCTCATTCAAAGCATAAAGAGCTGAGTGATATGGCCCCTGAGCGTTACGAAAGTTATATAAAATATTTACCAAAAATCTGAATTTATTTCAGTTTCTACGGATATCGAAAGGCACAATGGCTTAGTAATTATTTCTATAAGATCAAGGTTGCAACTTCGAGATAGAACTTTTTGCTTATGTTCGTGACCAGTCTTTTATCTTCACAAAAAGGTGCGTGTTAAATCTTAAATTCTCTTAAAATAGATAACTAGCTCGTACCTACGAAACCTTTACTAGAGTTGTAAATAATAGCGTAGGTATCGTAAATCATAAGGCGTCCTAGAAATATTGTACCCATGAACCATAACACTGTATGGGAGTGACATCAACGTTTGATCCACTGTGACAGGACTTAAACACATACCTATTGTTTTTGTTATAATACAAAGACGCTCAACTATGGGAAGTACGAGGTATCCAATTTCCATGATCGCGATACGGAAAGAATTAAGTTGGTGGACATGTCCAAGGTCGTCATATGCGGATATTTTAAACATTTGTTACCAACCCACGAACGATTTAATAGACACATGTTATGCGCCCAGGGCCATTGTTGTTAAGTGAATCTTATATTCAAGTCTCAGTTTTTGTTGTCACTTAATATGTTTGAAATCCCGTAACGATCACTAAGGCAAACGTCATAACTCGTCTGCTGTGATTAGTTGACCGCATGTATTTAGATCCTAAAATAATTAAAGCGTAGTCGGAAATCGAATCCCCGCCAACTTTGTAACCAACTGATTATGAAGCCCCTTTATTTTGTTTATAAAAATGTTGTTAAATCTTAAATGTGATTTACATAAATCGTAATGTTTGGTCTCATAATTTGCAACTAGAATAGTTTACGTGATTAACATGTAGCATATTTAGTATGCGAACAGCATTTGGCTATGTATAATTATTGAATACGGATAAGAAATTTTACGCACTACCAAAAATGTGACGTCACTGAGGATTCCTTGTGTACCTTTTTAATTATTTTGAATCCTATATCAAGCTTAGATTGAGTTATAATGAATGAAAGAATAACGCGAGTTTAATACGACTGTATTCAGAAACCGTTTCTTCTCTTATCTAATACTTTTGATCTCAGGATTTGTCTAACGGAGCGTGAAAAGGTCCTTAAAGCATTACAAAAACTTCGACGATGGAAAAAATGTTGATCACTTTCAGTGAGAAGTGTCTTTGTTATCTTATTGGGTTTTATTATTTATTTTCTATTCTTCTAGTAACTTAATATAAAAGAAAATGTATTGATACAAAAATGAAGTTAAGATATACCACATACTCGTTAAAATAAAAAACAAGCTTTATAACAAATTATGAATATTGTGACCTTTGTAAATCCAGGCAGTGTGCTTCAAATGAAATAAATGTTGAGATGTCAATGCACTTATTATTGATAGTTTTAAGTTATTTGTATCTTTAACACTAATATTATTAGGGGAAAAATATAAAGCTACATTACCAGCGGGTAATATAGAAAATATAATGCTGGTAAAACAGCAAGGCGCAAGCTAGTAATAAACAAGCCCCTAAAAAGAAATAATTTTTAAATGTGATTAGTCTTCTGATGTGTTGTCTTTTTAGGCATGGGCCTCAGATTTCTGTGTCTGTTTCATGATCATTTGCCAATGCAATAGGCAAATCGGTGATCAGCCTCCTAGGCCTGACACACGCCGTCGACTTTTTGGGTCTAGCGCAAGCCGTTCGAGCGAAAGTTAAATGTGCAGATAGACAGAAAGCCCATTGGTGCACAGCCGGGGTCGAATCTACGACATCAGGGATGAGAGTCACACGCTGAAGCTTCTAGGGCAACACTGCTGGGCCTTAAGCAAAGGAAATATGAAATAATATATTAAAAAGATAGAAAAGGCGGGTTTAAACGCACAACTTTAGAGTTACACGCTAGCTATTCATCAAAATCTGAATACAATAATCAAAATATTATGTATCCTACATCTTTGTAGTTTAGAGTGCAAGAATTCTATAAGATTCAACGGAGGCACGATCATTATAAGACCATTTCCATAACATCGAGTTTCACACTTATTAGAAAGGAAAAGTAATGGTATAACCTCTCAAGGAAATAGGAAACGCGAGACTAGAACACGATAAATGGCTTGAGATACCTAACAAAGGAAATGAGGAAAAAATATATAACCTACGTAAACGTGTTTATAATTATCTTAAACATTTTCAAAACGTATATATATATGTTTTTAAAACCTTTCTAATAATTTTCGAAAACGTTTGTGTGATTGTATTTAGGTTATATTATAAAACAGCAGTGTTGGCCTAGTGCCTTCAGCTTGCGGCTCCCACTGGTGTCGTAGGTTCGATCCAGGCTGTGCACCATTGGTTTTTATTCATATAAGCGTATTTAACATTCGGTCGAACGGTGAAGGAAAAAATCGTGAGGAAACCGGCTTGTCTTAGACCCAAAAAGTCGATCATCTGCTTACTTATCAGATTGACAAATGATCATGAAACGGATCCAGACCTAAAAAGGTTGTAGTGACAGATTTTTTATACCATAACGTTTTTTTCTTTACATTTATTTAATGCACGCAAAATTTGAGTGACAGTAATGAAGTAATCATTAAAATTGTTGAGCTTAACTCAACTGTGTTGTTGGGTGGTCAACTATTGTTGATTAAAAATCCCCTAAGTCAAATTAACCAAAAGGGTTATTGGGTACATTCCGTTTTAATGTAAGATCAATCAGATCAGATTATCTAAGTAGTGACACAATAAACTCGGTACAGTTATTGTGTACTCTACAATGTACCGTTTAAATTACGATGGCTGTATATTACATTTTTTGCGATATAATTAAGATTTAATAAACGGAAATGCAAAATTACTGCACCCTATAACTATACAGGGGCTTATGTTATGCTAGACGCGCCGTATTATAGAATTATCTAATAGTAGTGAAAGTGCGCGTGTGTGTGTGCGTGACGTAACTGCACGAGCGTCGATTTACTCTCACTAGTTACCAGCTGTGCGCGTACTCAACTAGGAAGTTACAGCCTCCAAGAGGGCCAGGGGACCTATGACGTCATAAGATTAATGCCTTTATTGAGGAAGTGCCATATATAAGAGGCTATTTTTACTGTCATTAATTTTTTTATATCCTTTAAGAAGAATTTTAACGTAATTACTGTAATTTTGTTCCTTTAGTTTTGCAATGACAAAAACGTTTAATTAACCTTTACGATATATATTTCGACTTATTGTTATAATTAATTAGGTTTTCTTAATTTTCGGGAAGATCAGCTGGCATAAACTGATACTCCTTAGCACAAGACCGCCAAAAATGGGCATCTTTGGAAGAGGCCTTTACTCAACCGGGATTCCTGTTAACTCATAAATAATATATGTATATATTACCTAATCTAAGCTTAACTACTAACAATATTTTTTGGTTACTGTAATATAAAAACTACCAACTATTGTAAAACAGGAAATAAAAAGGCCTATTGATATTAATGTTCGGGATTTTATGTTTAAACAAAAACTTGTGGTTATTATACTTTTTTGGCTACTAGCTAACGACCGTTTAATTTCTATTATTAGCTTTATTACTCTCGTAATAAGATATAATCTTTAAATTTAAGTTTTCACACACAAACTGCATTTAAACGTTTCAATCATTCGTAAACCAAAATGATTTCACTCATAAATAATCAAAATACAGTATGTACAAATAATACAATTTGATTACATAAATCCACTAACTCGAGTCGAGGCGAGATTTTCTAGGTTAAAGCCTATGCGTTTTTGATGTATAAGACTTATGGTTAGCGTTATAACTCGACTCTAAGTTTTACTCTAACCAAATCACTAGTCATATACGCGGAAATAAAATCACATTTAAAAACTAGGACAGTACACATTGTGGCTTTATCTAAAATCTAGATAGAGGGAAGTGGGTGCTAGAGTTGAGTGGCGATGACTTTGCGTTTTCCACCACGTTTAAGACCGATTCGAACCGCTATGGTCCAATACACAAGCTATTTAAATTACAACCTTACAATAAAGCTTTGTAAAAACTACAGAATTCTATCAAACTTTTATACTGGAGGCGGCTAATCAGGCAGCGTGCGCAGCATGCGTGTTCGCAGCCGCAAGAGCTTCCATAACCCTCATACTGACAGTTCGATGGGACGGATATCCGACACGACCGGAGTATCACGACAGCTGGACAGCTCCTACAATGGGGTATTCTCAAACTGCGAACTTCCTAATTTTTGTAACCAATGTCCTTATTTATTACGCTCGTAATCGACCCATGTGTATGTATTTAGTGTGGACTCAGTTTCCGTACTTAGACGCCCATTTGGTCCGTTGTCCTGTCTAATCTAACCGTACGATACAAACGAATGCTGGATGCCTTCGGATTAAACATGGAGGTCGACTTAAAGGCTATCACATGCATATTTCGAAGTCTTCGATTTTGTGTTACTTCAATTATTTATAGACTTGTATTTCAATATTTTCGAATTAATAAACATGTTATTTTCGCCTATATATTGTAGATACAAACCAATGTATTTTTACAAATTTGAATATATTATATATATAAAGTATATATAATAAGTTAAACGAAATCATCTTTAGCTGACACTATAACTTAATAAAATTAGAACCTTTCCTTTAGCTATTAGATAATCGATTTGATAAGGTCAATGGGGCACAATTTAGACGTAACTCAAACGTTATACGTTCCATGTTTTTGATTAATATATTCAAATTTGTAAAAATACATTGGTTTGTATCTACAATATATAGGCGAAAATAACATGTTTATTAATTCGAAAATATTGAAATACAAGTCTATAAATAATTGAAGTAACACAAAATCGAAGACTTCGAAATATGCATGTGATAGCCTTTAAGTCGACCTCCATGTTTAATCCGAAGGCATCCAGCATTCGTTTGTATCGTACGGTTAGATTAGACAGGACAACGGACCAAATGGGCGTCTAAGTACGGAAACTGAGACCACACTAAATACATACACATGGGTCGATTACGAGCGTAATAAGATGTTCTTAAATTATATAAATCTTCCATAAAACAAACTTTAGGCTATGATTCTTTTTTGTTAATAACAAACGGGCACGAGGCTCATCTGATGTTAAATGATATCGCCGCTTAAGGGCACTCACATTGCTAGAAGGCTTGCTGCCTTTTTAAGATTAGTACGCTGTTTTCTTGAAGGACCCTAAATCAAATTGGTTCGAAAATTCTTCACTCAAACTACTTGAAATCTCTCAAAATACTTAAAACTCTGTTAAAGCAAGGCAAAAATATGCTTCCTCCAATCAAAGCTTATACATAATTTGACAAAACCACTGCAAAAAGACTGATTTTGCTTATACTATAACTCTATTAATACATGAATAGAATGTAGTTAGCAACCTATAATTCCGACAGTCCAAAATTATATATGTATGTCGAAACAAATCTCCTACGAAATATAAAGAATCACGTCCAACTCAGAACATGCTAGCGTTAGTAAACGCACCGTTGCAACCCATACATGGTAACTGGTAGTCAATCTTGTGTAATACTTTTTTTCTCGCAATGAGTTTCCTAGTACCACTAAAGATATTAATTAACTACGATAGATATGCTTTATTAGCTTAATAACACTCAAATTCCTGGAAGTATAAACATACAGTATTATAACAAAGCTGAACGTAAAACCTTACTGCACGTAACTGCATACGGCACTTTGTAAAGTGATATAACTATTCTTTGTTGACACTTAGTCAGCGTGTAAAGCTGATACCAGATACTTCATGTTATGCGTGCTAAAGGAAATATAACTATGATCGAAGACTCGTAGACTTTTCTAGTAAATACACGTTGTGTCGTAATGTGTGTGTGTGTATTTGACGAAGTAATGCAATATATTTATAACCTTAGTAAGACAAATGTTGTACTGTTATTGCAATATCTGTATTTTTACTCAATAAAACGATTGCGCCATAAGTTATGTAAGGAAAAACTTTTTTCTAGATTTATCACCTAGAATTTTGTATGAAAAATTATAATACCAACGGACACTACGGTGCAAAGTTCAATGTTTCTTATTGCCACATGACTTATAAGTCATAAATATTAAATCTAAGTAAACAAGAAGACTCTTAAATATTTCGTCATATTATTGACAAATTTCGAATGATGATAATAAGTGCAAATTTTATGTAAATCTTTGGAGGTCAATTATTAACCAGGTCAGGTATTTTACTAAATTAAGATGTAACTCACTCGACATCGTGGGACTTTAACATTATATATTTTTACGGCATTTCACCTCTTCCATAATATCTATATTTTATAGAATAGTGTCATCTTTTTTGCGATTTTGTACTGTTACGATGGACATGTTTTATTCTTCTACGAGTGTTAAATTAAATACACTAGCTAAGTTTATAATTATTATTTAGCGCGTAAGTAGTAAAGGACATAAAAAACACTATTATTTTACGCGAGTAATATACATTTAAAGTGTTTAACATAAACACGAATTTATTATATATATTTTCGAGTGCTTTCCAGCTGTCATGGTCACCAAGAGTGTGTCACATTAAGTTGACAGATAACTAGATATAACTTTTAAAAAAATATTTCAATTTTTATTCACTCTTGTCAAAATAGTCAATATAAATATACCGGACGGATGGAAAACGTGTTGTAACAATCGACCTTTTGTAATGACTAAAAGACGATATCTTTATTCTCTAAAAATCTCTCAAAACCTTGAAATCGGAAACCATTCCCATAAAAGATTCTGCAACTTAATGAGCTATAGCCAGCTTGATTTGTTATATATCAAACTATGTTATTTCCTCTAAACACGCTGTGTTATTTCCACTAGACCCAATAAACTATTCGACAAACATCGAATGTCATCGAGTTCAAAATATTATATAACTCTGACGCAACGTGTTTTGGTGGGTAAGTGTGCCGGTTATTGGGGCCAGCCGATGGCACGGTATGACATAATCTGGCTTCCGCCGTTCGCTAGTGAAAGGCTTTAGAGGAAACATAAAGTCACTTGCAAAGTAACTGGTACTGCGAACGAGATTATGTTCGATATTCAAACATAAAGCCACTGGCGGTTGCAAAGTATCCGGTGCTTGTGAGCGAGATTTAGTGTGTTCGAAATTTAAATGACGTGTTTAAGTTTCAACTTTACGGTTGAAGAAGTAGAACATTAAGTTTTCGTCACTACCTTAGCAAGCACATATTTGATTCCCTGAGCCCTTTATAAATCTAATATCTAGAATTATTTTCCTAGAATCCTAAAACGGGATCTGATCCCAATACCTGCAGTTTATTACCAAACTTACGTTATAAATAATAACTAATGAATATACAAGTGTTTGCGAACAAATTACTAACCTAGGCACTGATTACCTGCGACGAGGAAATGTAATATTACAAAATCGTCTACGTAACTCGGTCAGTAATATAATTTATCGTAATTTAACAAACGTAATATCGTGCGCCTTCAAGCCCAACGTTATTCGCTTCGCTTAATACAATGTAATAATAATAGTTAGGTTAGTCGTAGTTCAAGACGTTTTGGAAAAAAATTTACCCGACCCACCTAAAACTTTTTATGATAAATCAATAATGCGGTAAATTACAACCGTGTATAACAAAAACCCTTTGTCTTAGTGGTGGTGTATAGGGAGGTCCTTGGTTCTATTCATGGGGTAACATTAACAGGTTGATGGGGTGAGATTCGAAATTTAGCACGAACTATGACTTCCATATGTCCAATACATATTTGACGTACCGGAGTAGGAGTTATCGTTTTTTGAATATTATCCATAGACTCAGGCTAAGCTAGTTGCCCTGGAGAATAATGTCATAGAAAGATGTTATGCTCCATACAATATTAAGGTTTTAGAACTTTAGGCAACTACAGTCAAAACCGTTTACGACGACATCGTTTAGAACAACATACCGGTTATATTGACAAAAATCCAAGCCTGAATTCTATTGTATTAGGTACTTAATAGCCACGTCATCGGCTGTTGCGACTATCGGTTCTTACGACCAAATATGCGTAGAACCTTCGATGTCCTTATAACAGTTTTACTGTAGTTCATTACGAAATATATTTGAAATAATAATATCGAGGTGCAAAATCTTATTTCATATTTAAATTTACTTTGGTCAAAACTATGTTCACGCTACAATAAAGTACAATCGTAGATTTCTGTATGGCATATACGTTTATTATAGAATGCTTCGATCCAATACATAGCATTCGGACTAAACAACTACAGAAAATAATGTTATAAAAGTAAATTTATTTCGTAATTACTTGCGTAGTATTTAAAAAACTCGATTTTTACGACCCAAAAAATATTTCAATTTAAATGAAGAGGTTTGTCTTCCGGTCTCGAGATGTCAATATCAATGTCGGACCTACTTTTCACTGTTATATAACTGACAAGTAGGTTATACGGAGCCAAATTAATAACACGCTACAAAAAATCTACAGAAAACAAGTTTGTAATTACTCGAATTTTGCTGCAATAATTAAATTGTAATTACAAGCTTCAACAAAATATATTTAGGTAATATATTATTCAAGGTCATATAGTATATATAAATATTATACAAAATAGGCGTTAGCTAGTGATTCTCGTGAAAAATTTCCATTTCACTATATGCGAAGTGTGGACTGTATAAAGCTTGATTTAAAAATTGGCCTAGTAGGTATTACAAATGAAAACTTAAGCAGTGCACGACATATATGCTTATAAAAATTGATGCGACTGTGACCTATCTGGACATTATCATCGTTTTGGATGGCAACGCACTTGCGAGCCTTCAGGAAGTGTGAGTGTCTATGCCGTGGTATCACTGAACATCAGGTGAGCCTCCCTACCGTTTGCCGGTGATTCGTGTAATATTTCATACATACTAAACAATTCGTTTTATATGTATTAAGAAAGATAGTAATGGTTATCTAAATCTCTTTGACCCTTGTAGATTCCGTGATATCTGTCTCAACAGAGTACCTGTTAGTCTTATTTGGTGCGAGGATTATAAAAAGTGATTCCGAGGGTATGTAATAGGCTCCCGTATACTCCATATTCAATTCAAAGATTAGTCGGAATAATAAAATAAAGTTATATAGTTCTATTTCAAATGTATCTTTATACATTTTGTACTTCCGTATTCAGTAAAAACACCATTTGTTTTTGTATACCTTAATTCATAATAATGGTTGGCTTATTTTTTATTTACATTCGTGTGTATTGTTAATGGTTTAACTTATTCTTATTTTTAGTTAAATAGAGCTGAACGGAAAATAAAATCGACGAAAAGTAATGGTACCGTCATAAAACCTACGATTTTTTTACTTATTATTATTCATTTATTTTTAACGCACAAACATACAGCATTTATAATATTTAATTCTGGCAGAATTTCCTCGCTGTTTTGTGATACTTACTCGTTGAACTAGGACAGCACCAGCTCTGAGGAGTAACGGAACTATCTACCAAGCGCCGCCTGAAATTTTTAATTAACACACGTACCGATTAACAACCCCACGACTCAAGCTCCAAAAGTAGTATTCCATACACAAAGCCCGTCCTATCCTCTAAAGGAACAAAAATCTAATATTATTTTCACATAGGTGATCTTTTCATTACAAGTCTGACTACCTATTGTCATTAAGAAATAATATGAATAAAAATGATGATGACAAATATAATCGTAAACCTTTTTGTGTGTTTAACAAAAATCTTTTATTGAAAATAATAAATTAAGAAAAGCTTTTTTATTTCTTGCGAAAGAACATAATCATAATCCTATTATAATTAGTTTAATTTGATTTGTACAAGTGCCAATTTTGTTCATGCTCTTATGAGAACAATAATATAGCTAATACAAATACGTGTTAGAACACAAATACATTCAATCTTTGTCGGTCAAATGCCCTGAAAACGTTACACTGTACGATAACATTATATTAACGATTAGATTTAGGAAGCAATTTCAAATCAATTTCAACAGATAATAACTATCTGATATTGTTATCAGATACTTCTAACTTTGGTAGATTTCTTTTAGAAACGTTTTAACCGGACAAGCTTTAAAGTGTTGATGGCTTTATAAAAATTCGTTCGTTCATCGTTTTCAAGAACATGGATGATTAGCGGATTTCCTAGGAGCATTTCGGTTTACTCGTACTTCCAGTCGTCCGGACATCAGCAACGCCGAGAAGTTTATAAGTGTGTTGCCGGGCTTTAGAGAACGCTCTTTTCTTGAAGTTGTATATATAATATACCATTACTGGATCCGCAAAAGGGTATAAATCTGAACCGTTCCCGTTTCATTCTGAGCGGCTGGGACTAGGTTGGACATATCTAACCTTTGATAAAATTATCGCATTAAAGGCACTTTAAATTGGGATGTTTCTTAAGTCTTTTGTTACAGCGCGTGTTCCTTCGCTCGCTAGTTTATATATATGTTATACTCGAAAACGACACAGCTATGTATTTCATGTTTTGGTATACTTGCCCAGGCTGCTGTTATCACAAATAACGACCCAATTTGTTATAATTCCTATTATAAACTTAAAATAATTATTTTTTACATACATATATATATTTCGTTCTATACAAGATCATTATAATAATCTTGTCAATGTCTGCTTGGTTCATGTATTGTTAAATTTGAGGCAACTTAAAATCAAAAGTATATAAATTTCAAATCATGAACTCAAGTTCATGTGATAAAGACGCATTTAATATGAATTATGGGATACATCCATCCATCCTTCGGGCGTTATCAGCATAGCGTGGGGTCGCCGCTGATAAGACTATCAGGGACCTCGTTTGTATCAGTTGCAGGACGAAATGCGAAGCTTTATATATTGTTATATTCAATTTAGTTTTAAACTACAACATTGTATTGTTATATTTATTCTCCTATTTGTAAATATATATGGGGCCAATTGGCAGAGATTACCTGTAAAGTGACCTTTATAAACATAGCTTAATTGCCAGGCAGACGCAAATTTTCTGACAAACATTTAAGATTTATAAAGCTGTTTCATTTCGTATTCTATACAAGAGTTTTTATACAGACGTATAGGATAATTTTAATACGTAGCTAATATATGATAAAAATTGTTTGGAATATGTTAATTTTATCTTGAATAATAATAGCGTCTTTCGAAACTTAGCGTAACTTTATTCGTAAGTTAGTTTAGTAAGAAAATAAATCGCTCAAAATCATCTGAGTTTCAATGTTACAATTATTGGATCCGAAAGCGAGAATTATCAAAATTATACGAATTCGTTATTCCGAGAAATAAATTTGAACAGCGCTTATCATTTAAAGAGCTCTTTCATTGGGCCGAGGTCATGTGTCAAAAGGTGCCCGATAACTTTATATCAATTATAAACCATCCGGAAATATAATATCAACATCGCAACCTACTTTTTTGACGATAAGAATAATGACTATTGAATGGTGCCAATGATTAAAGTTTAATAGCCGAGGTGATATGAATTTACTGCTCAAACTAATCGACACTACTGACTACCTAAGTGACTACTCTATAGTACTACGATATTAAATTATAATGTGATGATCTTTGAATATAAGAAATAGGCTCACAATCGTTAATGTTCTTAACTTGGCATCTTCATAAGTACCTTTGTATCTCGTACTATGTAATGATTTTGTTTTTTTTTATAGAACATAAGGCAAAGGTGCAGGAGGCTCACCTGATGTTAAGTGATTCCGCCGCCCATGGACACTCTCAATGCCAGAGGGCTCGCGCCTTTCTTGAAGGACCCTAAGTCGAATTAGTTCGTAAATACTTCTGTAACTCTTCTGCAGCACACGCTGCCTGAGTCAAGCGATAATTTACTATTATTTAAGTCATATTAAAAGGGTGATTAATTGATTTACAATCTAAAATTTAAATCAAATATACAGGCGCTGTAAAGATACTTTATAGTTAAGTTATGTAAATTATAAATGAGTTTTAACGTATAAACTAAAACTTCAACAACTAAAAGACGTAATAACTGAAGCTTGGAGCAATATACATAAGTATTATGACGAAATATTTTAAGGGTAAAGATTGCTTCATTTAAAATTATGTAAAACCAATTTCGTTTGCAAAAACAGCCCAGTATTCTTTCGAATCAAGCTTTTGGAAATTTATGTGTCGGTTTGAATAGCTCCACAGGAACATAACTTAGTTGAGACGTTTTATTTCTTTTCTTTTTGGGACCTTTGTTCTTAAATATGAGCCTAACAAAAAATTGAGGACCAAAATGATAGATGGTTTGTTTATTTGGGGCTCAGGGTTTTGCGATAGTTCGTGCCCGATGTGTTTTTTCGTACATGTTTATATACTGTTAGGTACGTGGCAACATTTCTACATAATATTCTCCCGCCGCACTTGTCTCGAGCGAATAGGAAGTGACCTATAGTAAGTTGTAAATTCTATTGCCATAAATGAAAGGAACAAAGAAAATATTAATAATAATAATTTATTTGATGAATTATGGTACATAACAGGCAAGAAAGAAACATAAATAAAAATACAACTTTAAATGGGTCCAAATTTTGAACATCAACAATGATTTTCAGTGGGTCCATACAATTTCATCAAATGCTTGCACTTATATCCTAAATCCAGCAAATTATTAGGTTCATGATTGCAATAAATATAATTTGAATAAATAATTAAAGAGAAAGATCAATAATTACGTTGCAAAAGATTTGGAATAATTAAGTTTGTTCATATATTGTATACACACTTTTCTTGGAGAAATATGAACAACGGAAGTTTATATATCCGGAATTAGGAATGAATGAACAAAATATTTGTAACAGTTTATGCGTCCGTTCAAACAAAAATACATAAATAAGTTTAAACTTACAAAAAAGCTACAAATTTATACTATTCAGCTATATTATATAATGTTAATGTCCAGTTTTCAACTAATAACTGGAAGAAACAGGTATGGTAAGAAAACCTTGGGTTATTAAATCGTTAAATATTATTTATACTTCTCACGTAGGTTACTTAAACGGTTCAGTAAAATAATTACACTTACACTTAGAGCAAAGGATGTGGGTGATTTTATATCTGAGACCAGACTGCAGTGTTTTACGGCTCTATAACCCATTGAACCTCGTAAAGTGGTGTTTGCGGTCAGGAAAAATTACTGGTGCATAAAATAAAATGTATTTTAAGGACTCGACCGATTGTTTATAGAGCTGGTTGGAGCTGGTATATCGTTCTTCTAGAAGTTACGGAGTACCCACAAAGTTACTACAGGGTTTCGACGTCGTTTAAGAACTTATACAAATATTTGTGTTTTGCTAACAATTTTCTTTCAAGTCAAATGAATTAAGATCAAAATTAGTGTTGACATCCACTATAAAACCATTCCTTCTACCCAAACATTGAAGTATAGGAGAAAAGGAGGGATCGTACATTTCATTTGCAAAGGCTTTACAGAACCTTTTATCTTTAACTCTGAGTTAAATGGCTTGTAATCATTGAATTCTACTCTGAAATTCCCTAGTGGTCTATCATAATACTACCTAATATTGAAATTCTATTAAATATTTTGTAATATAATTATATATTTAGATATTATTGACCAGTATTTAATTAGAATTTTAAGATACTAAGTCATTGCCAACCAGTTTAAATGGGTTCATTATACAGTATGATTATGTATATTGTTATTGATTATTTGGTTGACGTATCCCTTTCTATATTTGATTGGCGTTGCGAACCTTGGAAAGGTATTGGCTAAATTCCTTGTAAATTTTGTCATTTTAAAAATGTCTTATATAATAATATTTTTGGGGTTTTTGCGGATAATGTTTCTAGATGTTCATTAATTATATCTTAAATTTGCTTAAGTATGCTACTTCTGCCAAAGGATAATATGAGGGACGGCTTCACTACCTATATGTTTTTCAAAGACGACTCTTAGGTCCAACAGTTAGTATATATTTTCACTCGGATGCGAACCTTGTCAAATGAGAAGTAACTTATTTCTTGATATTTTCTAAAGTTATATGAATAACAATTAAATTAAATTTCAATACACGAGTTCCTTCTTCATAGTTATTATTAGTTATTAGGTTAACAAGATTAATTAATTATAACAGGAAAACCACTCGTTCATAAAAAATACAAGAATGATAATATTTGCCTTCATTACAATAAAATAAATACAATGAATACTGATCTAGTATTGTTTATTGACCTATTTAAAAAGGGGAGGTTCTAATTCGTTAGAATTATTTAATTTGCTCGAAGACGCCTGGACCTTCGAGAATCACAAAAGCCAACAAACGTTTTACATCTCAGGTTAGTTTAGCAAATTTAGTTAACAGGACGAGTCAAGCTCAACATCTACCGATCCAACACAAAGACCGTGATGCTGTATAGTTGCGAAACGTGGAGCAACACACATCAACTCCAGGTCTTTGTGAACTGCTGCCTTCGTCAAATCCGTATAATATTCGGTTCTGAGAGAATCTTTAATCATCAGCTATGGGAGCTATGCAATGAGGTGCCAAGCCTTCCTATGCCAGCTGCAGCCAGCTGGAAATTAAAAGAGCTGCCTGGAATCGATCAAGCTAATTTTCTACGCTGGATGCCCTCTGCTCCTCCTGGGGAACATAGGTGCATAAGTCAAAAGAAGTACGTCAGTTTGTTTCTTTGGTTTAAAACTTACATTACTTAATTATATACTTCTTTGTGTTTCCTTAATGACTTGGTTAAGATAATTTCATGCAGTCATCTGCACAACCATCTTACACCGGCACTGCTGCTAATCGGCTTTCCTCATAAAGAAAGTAAAGATCTGATGATGAAGAAAACGAGAATGTGATTGTTCTTTTAATATTACATTTAGCTATGTAGTTAAGTGGGTGAATAGTGCATTTCGAAGACAATTTGGTGTCAATCTCAGAGTTCTTCATTAAAATAGATATGGTAGTTTTAGACTCACACTCAGTTAATACAGACATTTTGAATCAGACTAAAAATAAACAGTAAATACGAGATGTTTTAAACGGAAAAGCCAGCTGAATACAAAACATTAAGTATTTATTAGTCCAGAACAACTACTGCCATATAGTACATACCCTTATATAGTAACTGGTAGTGAATTGTTTCCATAAATACATACATTCATTATACAGTGGTCATTCTTAATTATTATTTCTTTACGAGTCCTTGAATAAAGATCATATTGTTGACTTGTAACAATGTACGATCGACATCAGTAAACCAAATTATAGTTAGGTTATTCCTTGTTGACACTTTACATCAAATTCATATCAGCGACAGTACTCTGTAAACCCCTATGACGACAGTGGTACCCATACCTTTATCGTATGCATGTTATGTATCTCTCTCAATATCTTTAGCGTTGATGTTGCAACTTTGGAATCGTGCATTGCAAAAATTTAACATTAAATATGAGAATCGCTAATGAGTGTTACCTACAGACTAAAACTGTGACAACCCTTAGTTTTCTTCGGCTTATTTTAGCCTCAGAGTTCTTTGTCTGTTTCGAAATCATTAGTTTCTTCTTATAGCCTAGTAAGTGATCACACTTCTATGCCGGTTTCCTCACGATATTTTCGTTCACTGTACGAGCAAGTGTGAAAATTGGTCTAGCCTTCGACTTCAGGGACTTCATCATAAAAATAACGTAGTCGATTATATACAAGGTAAACTAAAAAGATATAACGACACACACTCCACTTCGTTGCCTGTGAGAAGTCCAGGGCTAGCGATACATGAATTTTGTCACTACCTAGATGTCATACATAAAGTTTTAATTATTCGTTAGCTTTTAGTAAGCAAATATTTTTACTGCAACAACAATTATAATTGCAATAAAAGTTATGGTTATTTATTTATAAAGAAAACATACAGCTGATACTAAAACATTAATATTCAATTAATTAAACATTAATATTTAAAATAAAAGACAGTTAGTAAAATATAGAGTTTCATTTCGAGTTTAAGAGTAGAACTAAATTTAAATTAACAGTTAAAAGGCTACACAAGTTATGAAACGTTATCGATCCAAGTCATCTGCCTAGCTATTTGATCAACTGGCTGAATATCTTTCAGGCCGCTAGTTAAACGGCGCTGTTTAGTTAAGAGGCTAAGCCGTTGATTAAACAGCTAATTAAGCTGAGACATATACATGATAATAGAACAAGTATACAAATATATTTAATACATATAAGTGATGATACAACTTTAGAGAGATAATAATTGTTAAAAAGTGTTGCTACAACTGATTTTAATTTAATTAATAGAAAATAATATGAATCTTCTAACTTTTATAGACTCAACAACGTGATAACATTGTTGCAATTGCATAGAAACATACATAACAAGGTAATTGTGACATTGATGGATTACTGTAATAATTTATTTCTACACGTCCTAATGTGTTTATTACTATAAAAAATAATATAACACGATTATATTATTACAATATGTTAGCAAATTATTTGTCTTAATTATGTACGCATATATTATATAAACGCACTTCAACTAAACTATTGTAAAGTGTTACCGACAGACACACGTATAGCTTTTGACATAGACAAAACAATGCTTTAATTAAAAGAGTTTATTTTTGGCTGGAAAGCTAGTGTTAAGATTAGTACCATATAAACTACTGGGAAATGAATATTGACATGAATATTATATAAAAACCAAATTATTCCTTCTATCTTTATAATTTTAAAGTTTTCTAATTACCCAAACATTTAGGCATGTTCGTATATGTACCATGTCCGCATATTTATAAAATAGTCATAATACACACTTTTCTACGCAATCTGCAATACGCATAAAATATATAAACGAAAAGCAAAAATGTTTTGAAAACATCGGCGTTTGAAAAACAAACTGAATTTCTTATCACCCACCCTACTTTTAATTCATATCTGAACAGGAGATTAGTGTGGTTTGGGTCAAGCCATGTCACAAAATACGATAAACATAATATTATACATACAAACACGGATCGATGTCTGTACATACAAGAACTAAGGAAACATTACGCTGTTTAAGTGCTGTGTATATTTCGAATACGAATTCTGTGCGGGGAATACGGTTTTTTTTCCGAATCCTTGCAGACATATAACGCAGAAGTTGGACTATTTATATATTCAAAAATCTCAGTGAATTTTGAAACTAGTAATTTTACTAATAATTTGATGATTAGTGAGTGATGAATCCCTGAAGGATTCGAACGCTATGCACCTGAATTTCGTAAATGTACGTATACTCACTCGTTTGATGTGTTGACGTCCTAGATCACGTCACGTTAATTTAAAAAAAAGACGTTATATGCTCCCATATTAAAATATAATTAACGGTCTAATATAGGTAACTAGACTAGCCTAAGTAGCATTTTGCAGCGATAAGGTCCACAAATATTAATATTCAAAGGAAAATCTCCATTTTACTCCTATGCTATACCAATGACGCAAATGAGTTTGCAATCTAAAAGTTATTTTCACAAAGTCAGATCGAATTACTAGTGAAATATATGTAGGTGGCGTCGCAATTTCATAGTTTTATATATATAGGATTAAAATTGTATTTAGGTTATATGTAAAGTAGTATTATTACATAGACAATTGATAACATATAGCTATCACAACTATACTGGTTGATGACCGCATAGGTATAGAAAAAATCACGTTTGTTTTTACGTTCAACCTTCACGGAGTTTTGTGCTATTTTGTAAAGTATACGTAATCTGCCACTAGATGCACAAGGGGCATTCATAATTCTATCAAAATTATAACAGATTGTAAATAATTTTCTAAAAAACTTCAAATAACTAACGTTATTATGAACTGCTCACCGAAATTTATTCAATTATATATTTTCTTTTGTTTATAAAGTTTACAATTGTCCTTAACATTCTTTCTCACTTGCAAAACCTACGCGAGATTTCTGCCAATTAATTTTATAACAATACTTAGAAATAGATAAGCATAAAAACTTCACAAATGCCGACACACCGCCAAATGCAACTATGGATAAATTCTTTATCTAATTATACATATTAAGGGCATTAAATATTAATCTACCCCAAAACAATATATTTCAGACAATGGAATGGCTTTAAACTATTTAATAGTGAATAAATATGGGACGGGACTAAAACCTCTTTTACCGCTGACCGCCTTAAATGAAACTTTAGTTATTGTAATCTGTGGTGCAGTTATTTAGTCGTTCAATTACAGATTTGGTATATTTAGAAAATTATCGCTAATACAATTGACACCTTTTAAAAAGTTTTTCAGTGTCATCAGTTCAGTGCTTCTCAAAATCGATTGATAGGGCATTAAAATTCAGAGTATTTTATATATGTGTGAAAGTAGAGTTTTTGCCGCGCACTACCGCTATGTCAAGAAAAGAGAATAACAATTCCTACCAGGCCGGCAACAACTTGCGAGCCTTCTGGCAAAGTTGGTGTCCATGTTCTATGTATCACTTACTTTCCGATGCGCCTCCTGGCTATATAAATTAAATATAAGCCTTAGCCGCATTATATGAGGTACATCAGAAGAAAGGAACTAAAGACGAAAAACTCCAATAACAAATTGTTTTCAGCGCCATCTTTCAAACTACAATTACTATTTGTATGAATACTTGGTTATTTTACAATACTTGTTTGAATATAAGATTTTAAGATGGGTGTAGGTAAATCACCGCCACTTCAATCAATTGTTAACGCAGCGCATACCACAATCAATGAATTCTGTAACAAAACCTGAAGACAAGTCATAATGTAAGCAAGTGCAATCATTAGGTAATTGAAAAAATATCTATTGTAGACTTCGATTACAAATACAATAAAAAAATAAATATCTTGACAATATAAATATTAACGTGCTTATTTATATGGATGACGATTTGATCCACTATAAATAGGTATTTTTAAGTGAAACATCTTTATCGGCGATGTTTATCGAAAAAAAATTACCGTCACATTTTTGGGTTACACGTCACATTTTTCCGTTACGTGCCATCTTTTTCTTGACCCTACTACGGTAGATTCGAAGCCATTTATAACAAAAATATATACTAACGATAAGAATGATAGTAATAATAATAATAGATTTATTATTACAATTAATAAAATTCTGTAATAATCTTAGTAGTAATAAGGTAAAATGAAATTGTATTATTTGTATTCATGTCTATGATAATAAAAGCCTTTTGTTAAACTTTATCTAATTTTATTATATTTAACCAATTTTTGTAAAGTTGCATATAGTAGATTTGCATTTTATTTAAAAATAAGGTCATAAAGAAGTTTTACTTCTTATTATTCAATTACATCTACAGATACTATTTGCACTTCCTACCTCTGTACCGTGTTTTTTCCCAGACGTACAATTTTAAAATTAAACTAATACAACGCCATAAAAAACAGCTAACGCAATGACGGAAATGGTAAAAAGGAAATGAATTTTTCATTTCCTATTCACCTTTGCTGTGACTTAAGTATTTTGATATCCACTGGTGAATGTTACACCCGGTAGTAGTCTCGAGGTGATCAGTTAAGTGCCCTTTTAAATCGTAACGAACCGGGAAGATACAATCGGGATATCGAACTGGTTTTTTTAGAATGGCATTGTAAATAAATAAACGTCATTTTCGTTTTACAGATAAAGTTAAGTTAATTAAACAGAATTCAATATACTTTATAGTTTATATGTACATTATATACATAAAAATGTAAAGTACTATAAACACTTATAATTAATCGGCAAGCCGGTTAATTTCTGGTATACAGCTTTTACTAGGACATAGGCCTCTAAGAGCGTCCACTCTTCTTGGTTTCTAGCTTTACGTAGATTTGATTTATTTATAACAAAGGCATGACTTAATATGATTTTGTCCCAATCGGTGTCCGAAACCCTTGGTCCGTGGGGTCCCAGCGCTATAAGGCTTTTAAAAAAATAGCTAAAAGGTTAGTCGACATCACAGGAGACCGAAGAACTGGCAGCTATCTCGGACAAAGAATTAGACTAGCTTTTCAAAGGGGGAACGCTGCTAGTATCTTCGGAACCTTGCCTAAGGGGACACCCTTAAGGGGGGGAGTGATAATAATATATTTAAGTTAGTATATTTTTGAGGGTTTTTATTTTTAGATTCAAAGAATGTTATTTATGCGTTGCTTAATTAATATATTATTTACAATAATGAGTCTTCTAACACCCTCAATGGAATGCAGAGCTGATTTAAATATGTAGTTAAAAGATAGCATTAAAGTGGGATATTTCCAGGATGTCCACGACTACTGTAAAGCGATACGACGTAACAAAATCGTGTTTATGTCTATTCGCCGGTTTCATTGCATTATTTTTCAGAATAAGGTTCTGCCCTATTTAGTTTCATCATAAAATTGCAATGTGTAAATCCAATTGCAATTTATAAAAACACATCACGAATGATAAGATCCTGTAAAAAATGCACTTTTAAGCATTCGTAAGTCTACATGGACTGTACTTTTGCTTTACGTTGGTCCCAATTTCCTAATAAGTTCATTTAAGCAAGTACAATTGGTTGAAGGAAGCTTCCTTCAATGACGAATGACGTGGAGTGAAATTAAGAGAGCCATCTAGTTCCGATCATCAGTTTTCTACGCTGAATGCGCTCTGTCCCTCTTGGAGAACATTGGACTCTAAGTCAGTAAGTCAAGCAAGAAAAACAGAAAAAAAATGATAAAACATACGATATTGCGGGTGATTTAAAACAAAACTATCTGTGCGTGTAAAACGACAAGTAAAAATGTGATTGCACGACAGTTATTTCGTTACGTATTTGGAGCAGTAAATATAGTTTATCGTGTTACAAACTGTGCTGCAATTTTGCGTTCGTGATAAGAGGCGTCCATACTGTTTGGACATAGACACTTATTAAATTTACCAACATATATTAACTCAGATGTTCTGACTTACCACGAACCATCGATTCTGATCTCACCTTGAATCACAGCCCAAGCAGATATAAAAATTGACGCATTTATAGCCAATTATTTTGTATTTATTTATACAATTGTTTTGTACGTACGATGTTACTTTTGACAGTAGTATAGAATTACTTTCATTGTAATTGTAAACAAACCGCAATTTGTCATTTCATATGTCGAATAAACCCTTGAAGTTATTTTTGGAAGAACTTCTTAACTTTGCCTATTTGTAAAAGGATACTGTAGATACAATTTATCGCTTTAAAGATGCGTTTAAGCGTAACAATATCTTTTGCATTTTGACTTTCATATTTAGATTGAGAAATAAACTCTTAGTTCGATATCCTGACAAATACCCATTGTTTCTCTTTACAATGCACGAACTTATTAATTATTTTAAAAAGATTATCAATGAAAGCACTGTATAAATTGCTGCCCTAAAATAAGACATAACACACACTTTCACTACACCATCCTTCGAGTTTATGAAGATTTAATAATGTAAAATATTTTAATTATGAGGTTTTAATATCTTTTCGATTATGAACGAATGCCGCCCGCATGTTCAAACACTGTGAACATGCCTCTTACTTAACAGTTGCCTAGTAACATCTATTACGTATTTTGTGACATATTGGTGACGAAAATAAACATTATATATTATTTTAACAATTAGTTAAATATTGGTATTTATCTTTATTACGTAAAATATTAACTATGTGCAAGTAATGTAATGAATTTCAATAAATTAATTATAGTTTATTAATTTATATGAAACTTCTAACGTCATAAATTTTAATAGTTTCCTTCAAAGGTATCGGTAATACTCGGTTCTGTCTGTCCCAAACTGGAGTATTCACACTTATTCTATAAAAGAACAAAAAGAGTATTTGTCTGTTAAAGTCGCCTTTATTATTTATTTATTTATTATTAGGTAAAACAAAAATATATTTATAAACCATGGAAGTAATTTTGACATGTAAAAAATGAACAAAGCAACTTTTATATTACTAACAATCCTTAATGACATAATTTTAAATACAATGATAATCTTCAATAATGTGGGATTAGCAATCAAATATTGATTAAATTGTAACGCCCACATATTGTGTCAAGGTCATACTAAAATTATTTAGTATTATCTGTCATATATAAAGTATATTTATATTATTTAATTTATAGAATTTGACGTTTTGTACGGGATAGTCGATATTTTGTAAATGAAATAATTATAATATTTCTATAGCTACGTTTGTTAGTTCCACTTATTTCCTAAACTTTCATTTCTTTAAAGATTTTCAAAACTGATGTCTTTTGTTTTCAGCAGTAAATGATAGTATACAATTGTAAAAATGCATTCTGGTTCCTTAGTTCAATTTGTAAGGTTTATTGACTCGTAATAAAATGATTGTACTTCTGAGTATTCGTTAAATCTCTGGTCACAGTTTCAACGAATTCTATGTAAACCAATCAAAGTTTGACCTAGGCTTAGTGTTAGCAATTGAGTGTTCTTTTAATGTTTCTCAATGAGACATGGGCTAGACCAGTATTTCCCAACACGGGGCCCATGCCCCACATGGAGCAATTCGATTGTTAAGGTGGGCTATTCGAAAATTTGTTTAAATTTGAATTTCAGTTTTTACTGTTTCGTTAACAAATTCCTAGGAATTTCTTCCTAAAATTTATGTTTCTTAATGAAACAATTGAATTTTTCACTATTAAATTATGTATGTCATGACATACGAATTATAGAAAGGCACAAAAAATGTTGAAAAACACTGGGCTAGACGAACGTCTCTGTAACTTCCTATGGCGATAGCGAAACATACCGGGGTTTTGAATGCAATTTCGCAATCCCTTAGTATCCGATCTGGTTTGCGATCGATCGTGGGCTACAAAAACTTAACATTAAAGTCAACATCGCAATTGCTTTTGCTAATAGGAGTTACAGAGTACGCTGCTCCTACTAGATCTGGACCTTTTTTTTAAAACCTCAAATAAACTTAGACTAGTCGTTGAGAGGGCGATGGCGACCTGGGCATAGCTGGGCGCGGCAGTGCGGTAACTATTGCACTTGGATTTCAACCAATTCCAAGATAAATTGGTTTTTACTTTGATGTCTATATGTGTAGATAACATTTTGATTTAGGCTTTTAATTGCCCCAATACTGTTTATGTTTGTCTATAAATTTAAACTATAAGTCAAATTTAGACAATCTTTTTATATAAATCTGTTTATCCAGCACCAAACCTATGTTAATAAAGATTTACATCGTTAACTGCTCGTTTTCATTTGACAGGGTTTTGAAGTCGGTTTCATTATTTCCTATTACTATATATTATATATTTATTCTCCTTTCAACTCTCAAAGCAGCCAAAACCTTGGTGAATTAAGCAACAATTTCGTAGTAAAATACGTAAGAAGGAACGGAAGTGTGATTGGTGATAATTACATTACTTGTGAAATTAAGTAGTGTTAATTAAAGCGGTGACACGAGCTTTTACCGAAAAGGTCCTATTTTATTTATTTATTCTGTGGTAAAGGGTACCAGGTAAAAAAGTGTTTTAAAATTAGACGCTATATAAATCGAAAAACGAATTAATTGTCTTGAGATCAAGCGAAGTCAATGTTTCGGCTTTCAAGTCAAATAGCAATTAATGTTCAAGGACTTTACTATTCCATACATAAAATTAATTATTCATAGGCTTTACAAATGTTACTGGCTGATATAGGAATACGGAAATATTGTACATTATGAGGCTGGGTCGTTAAAAATGTACTTAGTTTTAAGTGTACGTATACACAGTTTTCTCCTTTTATGTTCAGCAAAAAAATACCGGATTTTATAGCTTATGCGGAATTAGGTATGAGATAGCTGCATTGTATTGAATCCTTTCACTCTTGTTCATTTTGCCAAATCCTCTCTGTATAGGTGGTTTAGCTAAAGCATACAAATACAGATCTAGTCTCCGAATATAATTTTGTCCTATTCGGTGTCGAGACCCTAGGTCCGTGGGGTCCTAGCGCTATAAGGCTTTCAAAGAAAATAGCTAAAAGGTTAGTCGACATCACATGAGACCGAAGAGCTGGCAGCTATCTCGGACAAAGAGTCTAGCTTTTCAAAGGGGGAACGCTGCCAGTATCTTCGGAACCTTACCTAAAGGGAATCCTTTCAATGATATATTTTAGTTATTTTATTTTAAGGTTAGTTATTGTTTTTTGTTATATACTAAAGTTACTAAGTTTTAATTAAATAATATTGTTTATATTAGAGGTTGTTTTGAGTCCGATAAATTATATAGCTGGCATTTTAAATGTCTGGAAACAAAATTAAAACACTACAGTTACTTTAGACATAATAAGAAGACCAATGCGCGTCCTTATAGCATTATCTTTCAAGCGATACAATTAGTATATTCAAACACGTAAGCAACTTTCTTATATTTCAACTCGTATTTCAATATAGTTCTCACAGCATTTACATTATGTAATTAACTGTGTGAACATTACAATGCAAAAACAGATACCATGCAACGGACACTTAGCGAAGCCTTTAACTTCGAATAAGGGATATTTGAGAACAGCAGATAGAAAACATCTTTATAATGATGCGATGTTATATAGGCCTCCAATAAAGGGTGGCAGACAAACCTAGCTATTGAGAGGACTGATACATTTCGAAAGTCCTTTGGTGTACAGGATATCAAACATAATATGACCTAAGGGATGAGAGTCCCATGCTGAAGCCAATGGGCCAACATTGCTTATATTAAAAAATCCTATATAAGTAGTTTCTTCAATAATTTTTATTTCATAATCAAGTAGGAGATCAGTCTTCTGTATGACACATGTTTTCTCTCATCTGTCATGTTGCTCTCTACTGAACACTTGTTCAGTCCATTCATCACAGCAAAAGAACGAACCTACGACTTCAGGGTTTAGAGAAGCATGTAACATCACTGGAAAAAAACGAAAAATGGACGAAAGGCTTGACGGAGTGGATCCAAGGGAAAATAGATGAACAGGTGGAAAGGGGAGAGGGGAATACTGATTAAAAGGTCTGTATTACAAAATATGTAGGCAAGGCCACCGTGACGAACCATGGCTTAGACCCAAAAGGTCGACGGCATAGAAGGCTGATCCCCTACGAGCTTAGAATAAAAAAAACAAATGAATAAGCTCTTTTATATTTTTACACATATCACTATGAGTCTACAAGTGCATAGAAGCCGTATTCGTGTTAGAATTATTCGAAGAAAAACGACTCAGGTAGGTTACTAATCCATAAATATAAAAATTTTAATCCTTTGTGAATAGCTTTTCTTACCACGAAAACTAAAAATATAATGTATTTCGTTTGAAATTTGAATTAGTCATGTTTTCTTAGAGCATATTAGCGCGCTATGTTCTCTAATTTACCTATTTAAATATATTATTTTATGTTTACCAACGGGAAAAACATAAAAAATATGTTTTTTTTCATGTGATAATTGTCCATTTGTATATTGACTAAAAACTATTAAAATCCTTAACAAGTTACTTTAATTGACAGTTATATTGCATCTATGTCAACCTTACCTGTCCTTACCAAAAAATAATGCACTATATATATATCAAAATCGATGTATAAATCGAAATCAGTAAATAATCAAGGACAATTTTCTTCTTAGCTAACGAAAAAGATGAACCACGGTGTTTGGAAGCCCTTCTAATTCCCGTAAGCTTGGTGCAAGATAAACAGACAAACGGGTTTGCCAACGAATATAGTATAAAAAGTTGTTCAAGGGACGCTCTGCGGTGGTGGTAACAGATATCTAGCGGGAGCGATGAGCGAGGTAACGCCAATACAAATAGGTATTGGTGGTATAAAATCAATTGTTTCAACATATGAGTACAACCACTGGGTAAAAACTATATTGTTAAACTAAAAATTTATTTCTTCACAGACTAACTTTAACAAAAGCATTGCATATCTATAGATATTAAACATTAATTATCTGTACCAATTTTGACGAGCAAGGAAAATATTGTTTTTTTTTTTAATATTGTGCGTTCCACATAATATAACATTAAAATGCAACAGAACCTCTGTTGGAGTAGCGAAGTAAATTTATTTTTAAATATTGGTTAATTTGTTTTAATTTCAACAACCCTGTACAAAAATCATACATAAACGTCATATTGGATATGGAAGGGTTTTTGAGCCTCATAAAAAACGCTTCTCCTGTTCAATGTCCACAGTTTTATTAACAAGAGAGCGCTATAGCCTAGCTACTTTTGTGGAACCAGCTCTAAAATTACAACTTTTTGCGTTTGCGCACCGTTCCGACCGGCCACTTATTTTTTAGCACTTCCTCGCCAAAATTAATAAATACATAGACCAGTTTAACTTGTTGGTCTGATATGTTTTAATATTCGTTGCGAGCTTTTACTTAGATTAACAAAAATATTAGTAAAATTCAAACGACTTATAAAGATTATTTCGTATGGATTAGGTTAGGTTAGAAATCAGGGTCGAAATTTTCTTCGGTTTTATCTACCTAGTGGATCTGACTAAATATAATGGATGTAACACGTACTGCTTCAGATGCCATAAACTCTGGCCCCATTTTAAAACAAACGTAGTACAAAACCCTAGTGAAAAATATAAAAGTGACGAAACTCACTTAAAAATGAAACAACTTAGGATAAACATTACATATAAAAATGTTAATGAATACACTTAACATACATTTAAAAATCATTACATTACATCATATGAAGCATTACAAACAAACATACTATGAACAAAACAGATAAATAATTTAAATATAAATATATCACTAAATAGTTAATAAGGATTTTAATTTATTTCAAAACAACCGGTCATTATGCGTTCTTTAAAAAAGGACAGTGATGGAAAGGAGTTTTTATTTTTGTTGGCCCAGAACCGGCAATATAACAAAGTAATGCCAAGAATCTACTCTCAAAGCCCCGATTGCGCTGTCAATGCGGTTTAAGTTGATTAAAATAAAGCGCCTCGAGCATTGAGCATACTATCTTGAGACGTATATTAATTATTATGTGTATTGAAATAAATTTTAATTGAATGCTAAATTATATTAATTTAATAATAAAAAAAATTAATTTTTATTATTTTAATAATAAAATCGTATTTTTTTATAATAACTAAAATAGGTATTTAGTATTTTCCTAGAATCAGCATGAATTTAGAGTGTTAAGCATGTAAAATTATCGTAAATGTATAACCAATACATAGTAATAATATATATTCTTAATATTAATACTAAATTATCTTAATGATTATTGAAACGATTAGATATTCTGATATTCAATGTTCATTCTAAAACGTTTCCTAATCACGTATTTAAAGCGCGTCTTTAATAATTAAACATAATAATAAACTAGCGACAACAGCGCTCAATTGGCAACAATGCAATAACAAAACAGATTCCCGAGTATAGACGATTGCAACCGAGAGTATCCGAAGCTTATTCCAAAACGTGATCGTGCTGTTTGATTTGAAAACAAAATCCACCCGCTCGTTGCCGGCTCGCTCGAGTCACGGGTGTTTAACCGAATTGCAGGCTCTGTGGCTCAGTGCGCGAGCAAGCGTGATACGGAATGAACGTGTGGTGCATTTTGCGCGGACGTTAACACGGCGATTTATTTTTTATTTGCGATTTATACAGACCAGAATTTAAGCCGTTTTGGAGTATAAATTCGGACATATAAAAGTTTTTAATGTCCAATACTTACTTTCAAATAGTTCGCGCAGAGTTTTGACCAAAATTGTGAACTTCCGTATAGACGCGAAAAACAAGTGAAGAAGACGTTATTTCGAAATAGAAGAACTGTTTTGTACATTTTCGCAACTTTTGCGAAATTGTGTTCAAAAATACTGGCTTGTTCGTGGAGGGTGACATAAAAAAACTGCCCTAAGCCATCTAGATCAGGTTCAATCTGTGGTCAACGAACAAAAAACAAAAAGGCAACGATTTACTAACATTGCAACTTCATTCGACTAAATTCTTGTTTAGTTCATCCGTATCGTGACTTTTAGACGTTTTCCATAAATTACAGTGATTCGTATAAAATTTCGTGCCGTTGTGGATCAGTTGGCGAATATAGTATCGCGTCACAAGAACTAAATCCTGGATATCAACTAGTGCCTTCTTGGTTTTCTACATCATGTCTACTGCCATAATGCATCAGTCTGCGCTGTACGATTTTGGTGATCTGTTCTTGAAGGTAAGATCCATTTCTCTTATTTAATAGAAGGTGCAAATTTAAAGCTTAACCATTTTACTTTAACTACGTATTTTCCACTTACCTATATCTATTCTAAATCATTAGACTTGCCTTTAAACTCATTCGTGTTACATTTGGCCCACGTGTTCAGTCTATTTCTATGTTCTTTCATATTGATTAAGGAATATGTGTTGTGTTGAAAAATTTAAAACTGAGTAGCTAATTTATTTCTTACTTCAGCTCAAACGATAACTTACATTTGTATTAGGCACACGAAAATCCAAAATAACTTGCATGATGAATATTAGTACTTATAGTATAATATACCCTGTTTATTGCACGTTTTTAATGTTAGGTTAGGTCTGAAATGATTTCGTTGACCTACCGACATTAAAAAAATGACCTAACCTTTAATTCTGATGATGACATTTTTGGATATAAAGTATCTATCATAAATGTTTAATACCTTCGCTATACAATCATTGTAAATCATAGATTCGGCAAAGATGAAATAAAAACATCCAATTTTTATTGTTTCATATTTGACTAGGCCCTAGGCAAACTGTAGTATTAGTACGTAATCAAAGTTTGCTTTACAAGGTAAGTTGTCTTTTCCATATTGCCATAAACCGCCTAAGTTAGTTCCTGCTACCGTAATTATAGTTTACGGAAAACCTTTCAAACCAGTAATAAGTGCTTAGTTAGCTATATATTCATAGAAATTAAATAACAATAGAAAATATATAAAATAAAATAAACTATTATAGTTTGTTTAGCTACCGTTCTTCGCATAGGTACCTAAATACTACATATGTGTTTATCCGTCTAATGGTATTAAAGAATAATTCTTACTATGAACAAAAACCTAAAATATTATTTAGCACCTTAAACGGGCACTTGTAAAATAGAATCGAGTGTCCTCTAAAAGTAAAATTATATTAAACTGATTAGGAAATACTGTGGTTTAAGTTCTACAACATAATTGCCCAAGGAGATTGAAACAAATCGAGATTTTCAAATAATTAAGTAGGGATCGAATTTTGGTTAGCCAAATCTTAAGAATTTCTGAACTTAAGTGCGTTTATATGACGAAAAAGTATTTAAATCCTAAAACCCTTATACGTTTAATGTGCCTCTAACTTATTAGTAGCTAAAACTATAAAAATAGTATATAGGGTGTAAATCTGTATTTTAGTAGACGCTGTAATATTTACACTAAATAAACTATGTATTGAAATTGTGTTAACTTATAAAGAATTCACATTAAATAATTCAACTTGTTTTAGTATATAACCATTATGTACTGGATAGCACAATTATTATTCGTAGGATCTTATAACTTGACAAATCCTTTCAAATCTCAGCAGGGGTGAAGAGCAGACAGCTAAGTGGTGTGACTGGTGTTTTATCTCCGCCCTTATGAGAAAATAAATCCTCATCCATTGTAATAGAGCCTATAATGGAATAGTGGCTGCCCTTCGACTGTATCTTTAGGGGCAACGCAAAACCGGTTCTATTAACTAATTCATACGGTTATATTTTCTTTGAAATGCATTTACGCTACCTGCTCAGTTTTTGTGGTTTCTTTATATTGCGTACACTTGTTGCTTAGGGTTGCCCTGTTTTATATTCAACGAAGCATATAGAGGGTAACAAAGACCGAGAAATATATAAAAAAATTAACCTACATTTTAGGTTTAAATACGTTGAGGATAGACAAGTGCTTCAAATGGAGAAGCGGTTATTTAATTTTGTTTTAATTAAAATGTTGGTCATTATCAATTTTAAAGCAGACTAGTTTTAGCGATGTCGTCATGTAGAATTGGAGACCTACGTTTTGCGTTCTAAAGAATGTGCTCTATTATCTATAAACAATTATTTAGTTTAGTGGCTTAACCGCAGTAGTACAAGTTAGTAAATTAAATATACAAATATATGAATAATCGTACAGTGTGTTATGATGTAGGTCGTGACGTCCCGATTTATAGCAAAAATACCAGTTATTTCTATGAGATATTTAAAATATCTTCATCATATCAGTAAAGTCCACAGAAATGAGAATTGAATGTGAAACTCGGAATAGAATTGATTTATTATTAAAATTTGATCATACAAAGGTCTGTTGTTTTACGGGTTTTTAAACTGAAAGCAAATCTAATAACGAACAATTGACGTCCACTTAATTAATGCTTAATATATTTCTTTAATGACACAAACTGGTTTGATAACGATTGGTAATTGTTACCAGTGTAGAAATATACGTGACTCGTCATCATCAACTTTTATATCATAAATAACAATAGGCGACCAATTATTTTCCTTCTAATTTTCATAAAATATAAATGTTTATATAGCTCTCGTGTCTATGCTAAAAGCAATGCTTATAGTATAAGTTTACATTCCACTTTTGAAAAAACACTGCTGCGTGAAAAGCAATCTATACAAAAACTCGCGTAGTAGTAGGAGTGCTTTGATTGTGATGGGAATATTGAAAGGTGCGTCTTTTTTGTGAATTTTGGCCGTTTAACCGTTCTACACCTACAACCGTCTACCTGCTATTTACAATGCACGCCATTTACAACTTGCCTGACGAAATAAAAAGGCTTTTGTGCGCAGATAGAGCTTTGTTCAATTTTTCTACAAGAGGGGCGATAAACAATTAGACCAGCTCAAGTAGATTTCTTTAAGCTCAATTTCTAAAGTTTTCCTTTATTTCCTTTATTTGCACGAAAAATATGCAACTTGCCACAGTAAAATATTGCTTATACAAACTTGGTTTTGTTGATTTGTCCCACCGCTTTTTGGCTGGGTTTGAAGAAAGTTAGCGCATGGAATAATTAATTTTAATAAACCGCATCTACCTAGATTTGCCAATATTCTTACCGGAATTAAAAACTTAGGTATATAATGAACCATGAACCGGACAAAGACGGGAGCAGTAGGTATGTTTTTGTGGATTACGGGATTACATGGGAATTCTATTGTTAAAGAATCTGGGAAGTACGTAATTATCTACTTTTCGATAAAAAGTTTACAAAGCAAAAATTATATCTGATATCAGTTTAGAATATAATTTTACAGTTGAGTTTGCCAATTGCTGGTCAGTATCAGGGGTATCGGAGCGTGTTATCGCTACAACTATGCACGTTTGCTAACAATAGTATTTCTAACTACGTTCAGTATTTTCAAATACTGCTATGAAAACTAACCCTATTTGGCTTTAATTAAATTTTGACATGTATAAACGTGTTTATAAACTCACCATATTCACACATAAGGACTAAATATACACTTTGGCGCTTATAGTAGGAGAGTCTGTTTTGTATAATTAAAGGATATTATATTATATCTTCTGTATTAGTCTCCATGTTATCGACTAAGTGCTTTAAAGTAAGAATTATTTCACGAAGATAACTAGATTTTTCCTGTGATACATCCTCACAGTTCAGAAACCTCGCAAATATTTACATGTTGGTAATCTTCAAGTAAACTTTCCAGTTTTCGCAATATTAAGTTTCTCAAACGGCCGGTTCTGGTCTCAAGTCATTTCCCAAGATTGCAGAAACCTTCGAGTACAGCGCAAACAATTGTGGGAGCTGGTATCATAGTTCACGTATCGAATTATTTCCTTGTATGCTGTGTTGGCGATATGTTATTCTGTACTGGCGCTGTTCGCAGACACAACAAAACATCTTTAAGGTCCAAAATTGCGTCGATATCAAGCTTCTCCATCACTGTTTAAAACCTTTAATAATTTAGTTGTTTTCGCTCTTTAAAAACTTAGTTTTCCCTGTTTCAATTTTATTTAATTATGATTTCGCAATGCTTGTGAAGACGACTTAAATATGAAGTCGCTTATAATACTTGATTTAATGGAAGTATCTCCATCAAGTATTTGCAGCAGCAGCTTGGCTCTCGTTTATCAATGCCTGCTTTATTAAGAATTATTAAAATGCTTTTACATTTCATGCATAGTGATCCATTCAGCTTTAGTAATTGCATTAAGTGTTGCGTTCACTCAAGCAAGTATATTACGAAATGAGCCTACCGTAGTGGAAACTACTAGTCTAATGCAACCGGTCCGAGTTACCAGATTAATGCCTTAACAATTTCCAATTTGTAAAAATGTATAAAATATCGTTATTACGCGTTCGGGATTTAGCCACAAGTTATCTGTCAGAACTTCCACCGCAATTCAATTGTTATCTTACCAAAATTGTTCGACGGAAATATTCTAATCGCATGGCGTATTTAGTAGGTCAACATGGCAATATTCTTTATAAAATGTTATCGATATTCGTAGATAAGTCCTTTGTTACCAAGAGGTATTAATATTATGAGCGTCATTTACCAAGGTATCTTTCCTAAGAATATTGATTTAAAATGCGGTTCGCCTTGAACGGACATCGTTCACACTGAAGATTCATTCCACAATTTCGACAGCCGGGGACACAAATTAAGGCAAATACGACCCTGATAGCTATGCTGCAATCTTGACACCCACGTGTAAGGTGAAAATTTAGTTCATTGTTTTTCGTCGTTACAAAAGCATTGATTTCATAACCTTAATATTAGTAAGAAAACAAGTATAACCAGAGAGCATTCCAACCAGTTCTAAGTGAATGTCATCAATAGTCGCTAATTGTTTTAGCAAATGCGAGAGTTCATTGCCGCGATGACGAAGATCGCCTACGCTTGAAAAGTCAAAATAGATGCTATGTTCATATAGATAGGAGTCATTAATATTATCATATCTGAACTCTAATATTATTTTGCTATTGATTTTAATATTGTTACAAAAAACTAAGTCATTTATGATAAGCTGTCACGTGTAGCGAAGTTATCGCAAATCGTTAACATGTTTTGTTATTAATCGTGAATTTAAAATGCTTTGCGTTGTTTAAGTCACGTTGCACAAATTCTTAATTTAAGATATAGTAGTTTTTTTGTATGTCGATTGACTATAATTCGTAGGACATATTTAAAAATGAAACGTGCCGTGCTTTTCACAAACACGTTTATTAATAAACGTGACGAGAATTGAGAGTTCAAACAAGTTAATAGTTGGTACTTAAATACATTGATAATGCATATCTGAGGTCTTATGTTGGAGTGCAGTACATAAACAAAGGGTGCTGTATCTTATCTCGACGACTGATAAGGACTGGAACATTAATGTTCCAACAGACAACAATATGCCTGTACATATCTCTCAAACCTTTGTTGACCTGGAGTTCTTAACAATTATTACACACTAAAGCGTAAATTATATTATGCGTATAAGGTAACGTATACCTTTAATGGGCGAATTTAGTTAACGTTAAGTTCTGTCGTTTGCTTCCTAAATGCGCGTGGCATGTACTACAAGTATGGAGCCATCTAGTTCCAGTTAAATTATCAAATATTCCACTGTCTGTTATGTAATATAGACTGAGTTCATTATATTGATCTAGTTTTTGATTGATACAATACGCCTCGCATGATGAAGCGCACCGAAAGCGAACACTGGCATAATTTCAAAATCCAGTTCCGATATCCGTTTCACTTTCAAATGTAGAAACAGCGTCTACATAACATGATTTAACAATTCATTGCAAGAAGCCCTTTATAAAAATCTGTATGACATTAGATATAACTTAATCTGTTAACTTTTGGCTGCAGTTTTGGCACACATTCTCTGTTGCGTCACAACGAATCAAGCGCAGGCCACGGCGCGTAACACTTTTACCATAAGCGACCTCGTCTACCCACTTTGTGTCGTTTTACATAATTGCCCGTAAATAACGTATCTTACGCAACATCAAAACATCGTTATTCTAGGTTTGTTTGAGAGGGTCACTGTTTAATGCTCTACTTAAAAAAAAAACAAATGTGAGGTAAACTAGATTAAAATCTGTGCTCGTGATATAAACTCGATTGTTAAAGTATAGAGAATTGCTGTATCCTTGACCTTGAGGTTTATTTTTTGCTTATCGCTAATTATATTTAACAACTTCTTTATGTCTATTAGATTATTTACTTGATGTAACTATTACATGCTTACTTTAGATTTTTTATACAGTATTATTAATGGCTAAATGTTACCTTAATTTAGGTTAAAACTTTTGTCTGTATAGCAATCTTTTAGTCGTCTTTGGTATGTTAAAAGCAGGACGTATGCGGTAATGCTCGAAGTGCAACAATAACATAACCGCAATCCAAGTAGAGCGACAAGCTCTCAGCCGAAACGGTATAACTTTCTTTTCTCGTTTCGTAACAGAGCCTTACAGTTTATCGTTTCACCAGCTTAGATTTTCAATAAGAGTACGATACTTAACGCACAATTTCTCATTTCACGCTGCCCAGAAGCGGTTAAATTGAAAATTATTTTTATTTCCTCGGTATTTCATTACAAACTTAACATTACACTGATAATGAAAAGTAAAATGACTTCCTCATGAAGCCGTTCCCATCTTCAAACCAAAAGAAACTAAGTCCATCTGTACTATTATTATTACGTTAGCGACTTGGCAACTTTACTAAACAGTACTTATATTTAACTGTGTAGACCTCATCGAAGTAGTAGTCCCTAGTAGGCCAAACATTAAAATGAGATGAACGCAATAGTTGCAGCGAAGCGTCATTTCGTACGTTGCGCACGATTGCAGTTTGCATAAGCATTGCACAAACTACTATTACAGCGATTATAATCCGCGCGTGCACTGATATCTTATGTGCCAAGAGGAAGAGAACTTTCGAAGTCACTTTCGAGTATTGTTTCATTGTCAGGTCTTTCCTATGTAATTTTCCTTCCTGATTTGCCGTTTAGTATAATCATACCTATTGCACTAAACATTGAGTAATGCGGTTTCAAAGTGTTACAAGACGAAAACTTACAACATTAAATAGGTATTGTAATATGAAGCCATTAAAGTGTAATTTTAGTGACACCACACGAGCCGATACACATTTGTGAAAAGCCAAATGATGTATGGGTGAGGGATACTGTTGACGTGAAAAATCCAGTAAATATACATATTATGAAGGATTCTTTAGTAACCATCTTTGCCTAATAAAATGTATTAAAATATGTATTGCTATATTTAAAACAGGTTCCACATTTTGGAATTCCGTATGTAAATGGGGTGTCACCCCAAAACCACTGCGCAATGACACCTGTAAAACGACCTCCAATGTGTCGTCCACATTGTGTGTGTAAAATTATTTATGGATCCGGGTTTCATTAAAAGTCATTACGATGCTAATTTAATCTGTTACAAAATAAACTCACCCTAGCGTGCCCTCGTTGACTCATAAGTGATTCGAAATATAAAGACAATTTTAATTACTCAATGAATAATTTGAATTGCTCATTGGAACACATTTCTTAAGTACATATTATATGGAAGGCAAAATGTGCTTTCCGAATTTGTTTATAGCAGCTCCACAAAATTATAACAAGCACAGACGACATCGTTTAGAACAACATACCGGTTATATTGAAGAAAATCAAAGATCCGGACGGGTAAAAGTATGTATTAGGTACTTAATTACAACGTCGTTATAATAGATTTTGATTGTACATTATAACGATATCGAAGGGACTACTCATATATGGTCGTACTAAAAGTCGTAACAGGCCATGACGTTGTTATTAAGTACCTAATATATAGAATTCCACCTTTGATTTTGGTATGTTGTTATAAACGATAAACTTTACACATCTTAAATTGTCTGTTTTGTTTATATATATATAATGCACATTAAATTATATTTTAAGGTATATAATCTGTATAAATAAGTCGTGTAGTAAACATACACAAGTATGTATATTCACTATTTGATGTAGTAATAACTAAAGAATTGTTTGTTTCTAGTCGTGTAAATAAATGCCAATTAATAGAACGCAATTGCATTTATCGCTTGTTTATTACAATGGATAAATACGGTACCTAACTACGAGTAGTAAGTACTTTATTGCCTTAACGTCACGTACAATAATGATGTATCTATTCATTTTTAAATACGAGAGGTAAAATAAAAAGTTAATATTTATAATTTGCGGAGCTTAACGGAGCTATTTAACAGTAACGATACTATTTATTTATTGTCCAAGTCGAAATTTCGGTCCCATTACATAAACAATTAGAAAGAAACGTTATTCTATGTACTGAGCGTTACTATTATATTTTGTGATTACGTATACCTTGTACGGAATTCCTCGAAGAGTTACAGGTATGAAGTAAGTGTTATAGGTGAGCAGTGAGCACGTTTCAGTGATAGTAAGTGATCTTCGTTTATAGTTTGTGTGTCAATAATGAAAGTGGCACGATGGTAGGTCAGTGCCGCGTTGCATAATCTATGTCACGATGATCATACCACCATTTTTGGTGTTGATCGATCACGTACTTCCTATAGATCGCGGTATCAAAACATTACCATTTTGAGACAGCATCGTTTTGAGTGGAAACTTCCTTGACTGTTACAGTGCTTGGATCCTCAATTCCTCCTATTCGGCGTTAACATGTTTTATAATCTCTAAGCAAGTAGAATATACGGAACAACTAATAGTTTCAATTGCCTTTTCTACGTAAACGCTTGTACAGAGGGTTTTTCATTATTTAAATATACAAAACGTGCATGTCAAGTGTGCAAAGGAGCATAGCTCAAAGGTTAGGTTTCTCTCGGGTAACGGAAGTCATGCTGACATGCAGTCGACGAACTTTTAAGGTTGTCAAAATTTCCTGGTTTACTGATCACAGTTTTCCGTTTGCTAAAACTCGATAAGCGTGGTAAAGGGCTAAATTATTTCGTTACATTTGGGAGTTTTTTTTTACGAATTTTAACTGCTCGTATAAATTTAATTAGGTTGAGTTTGTTGAATCATGTAATGCCGTTGAACTTTACAAGGTCTCCTTTGTACTTCCTCCTTGGCAGACCATGACTGTTCCTAGATAAATATTATTTCTCTTTGTTCTTGTAATGCGTACTTTCTAGTTATTTTATTTTCTATCTTGTCATCGTAACATTTCAGTAAGATTTTAGTTCACAGTTCAGCCGTTTTAATAACATATCAGCACTTCTAGGTCGTTTTTTAATTTGCTGCGAAATGTGCACCAAAAGTTACGGACACTGGCCCAATTAGTCGTCTTTTGTTATTTTTATAGTGACACAATTACACATACCGAATTTCCCACTACCTTAAGGTTGTGTAACGTTATATTAGAATGTTTATGTACGTAATCTTATATTACACGTTATTATTACCGAGGTTATCTAAGCAACAACGCAACTGGATACACGTAATGTGGATGTAATGCATTAATATGACTAATTATAAATCTGCCAATCAATAAAGAGTCTATTTCGATCATAGTTTAATACAAAAATCCAAATATCAACTTTTCTACTACAAGTATGTTTGGAATTTGCCTATGCGACAGATCTCAAGTCTTCTTCGGTTCCATGAGCAAACTGAAAACCTCAAATATATATTCAAGACGTTGTATGTTTACAAACTTTTATCAGCAGGTAAATAAGATACATTTTTAATAAATTTTTCTCTGGTCTATTGACGGCGATATTACTGCAAAAGATTTATTGATATTCGATTAAGCAATAAATTAAAGGGCTTTTATGTTAAGCCATCGCTGTTACTACGGCTACTATTTCTATTAAGTTTCATAAGATTTGCTTCAAAACAATCACGCACTATTGCGTATAATATTATAGATCGATAGCGCAATATTATCAAATCGCATGCATCGTGCTTGGCTGCGCTCGAGTGGATTCGTACCTACGAACTCAAGGGCCCATGAAATGCAGTAAAGCATGCACGTGAATTATTATACTAGTTAATACCTACGGCTTTGATGGGTTAGAACAGTTCTGTTTAAGCAATTTGATATATGATAATCAGCTACCATGAAGTGTTTAGAGTGTTCAGAGGAATTGTTCGGATTAATACCTGCTGCTGAGTTTCATCATCGGACGTCGAGGTAGAATACGAAATTCAACCCGTTCACCTCGACGTCCGTCGTTCCACAACTGAGCGTTTTTTATGCCAGTTTTTGCCGCGCACCACCACTATGTGGATGTATTTTCGAAGCAATTCGAATTAGGGTTTTTCCATAAAAGAGCGTACCAATTCTTAAAAGGCCGGCAAAGCACTCGCTAGCCCTCTGGTATTGAGAGTGGCCATGGGTGGCGTATCACTCTAATGAGATCAGCAGGTGAGCCTCCTGCCCGTTTTAAAAAAAAGCTGAAATAGTTTTGCATATTACAGCGAACAATCGAGAATACAACTGAGGCTACAGTGTATTGTAACAGTTAAACTATACGTAATAATAAAAAGCTTTTACCGCCACATTTTTAGTTGTATTGTTCGTTTGAATGCGCAGTTATGGTAATACATAATTAATTATATATTTCGTATCTACAATTTAGATAAGGATTGTTATTCGTTGTTTTATCAAAAACATCGTTAGTCTTATTTTTTTCCTTATTGTTACATTCATATCGCGATGCGAGAAGTTTTTGTTTTGAATTTATGTTATAAATATTGGGAATTAGAGGTAACGATCAATTTTGGTATTGAAGCCGTAGCTGAAATCTGGAGATAATTATTGAAATTTTGCTTTGCATTTAGAGGATATAAATGATCTTTTAACGCACTATGCGTTTTATCGTATACCTATACGGGTTGGTCCTATGACATGATAAAAATAACTGACCAAGTATTTACCCAATTATAATACTCGTCCCCTACAGTATACATAGTATAATGTACTAAAATGTATCGTTAATTCTATGATAGGATCTTAGTTATGTACCCTATTGGTCATTGGGTGAGGAGTCAGCACCATGACAAGTGGGGTAAGCAGAGACACGCATCAGTACCTCGAACTTAACGTATTCTTTTTTCACTCTGCTCTTAAAATAAACTACCAGACATGTTCTTATATTTTACCTCATAATTGCGGTTGCTATTATTAGTCATATAATATTTATGTGTTGGAGGAAAATTATTGTCCATGGGAAACGTCTGAGCCTCGTTTAAGTTTTCAACGTTACTATATGCATACAAATATATATGTGTGAAATATATATTTGTATGCATAGAAAATATAGATCATAATTAAGAATGTTGTATCTAATTTCGTGAACAGATAGTGAAAACCCAAAATGTATGAAAACAAAACCCTTTCTTTAACCACGGAAAGCACCGCACACCTCAGAAATATCACGCAATTGTAATAGGAAATCCTGAAAGAAATTGAAAATAAGTATTATCAATAAAAATATGGTCGTGACGCAAGTCGATAACTTATCCGAAACCAGTCCGTTAGTTCAAAAGTTATCTCGCTGACCCAGGCTGATACTGTTTCCTCGATATTTAACTCAGTTTGTTCAACCTGTTGTTTTATTTACAAGCACCCCCGGCTTTGCACAGTCAGGGCAAATCTTATTGTGTTGTCTACGTGACGCGGCACCTTATCGCTTTCTAACGCTTCAAGGCTTATAATCCTTGTTTTGTGTTGGTTTTTAAATACGACTTACGACTAGTTTTTAAATAGAGAACCCAGTCTCAAAGTTCGGTATAAGACATGTGTTTTTTAATAGGAGTTGACAAATGAATTAAAGGGACAAAATAAAAAACTTTTGTCTCAATAACATCGGCAAAGTCTAAAAATAATCGCGCAACAGTCATGTCCGGTTCTCAATGTCTTTCTATGAATTACAGACGCTGAGCACATGTTTGCTTAATTTGCACTTTATTATACACATACCGTATACGTTTTATATAACACAAATAATAAATCTTAACATTATAATATAACAATCATTATCAAACTTTATTAACTTATTTTAGCTAAATTTTAGTATAATGAATAAGCGTGCCTATGTGATTTACCCCAAAATATTTGTTGTCTAGGTGTGACTTATTGATTTATTACTAAGTATAAAAGGCTAAAAAACAAATAACACTGTCTGTATAACTACTTACAATTTCTACACAACAAACTGAACCGTCGAAAGTGAATCTTATCGTAATCGTGTATTCTTTAGTAAATAATAATATATTCTGTAGCGTGGTTCTGTCAGCGTAGGTGGAACTGGAAACCTCCCAACAAAGGGTCATTTAAATTCGTTGCTATATTTTGTGTTCAGTCGTATAACAACGTTACAAAATAGCAGCCTCGAGAATATTGCCATAAATAATTTGATTTAACACAAGGCGAAAAATTTCGCGCTGAATTATACTTTGCTAATGAATACGCATTTCTTTGTTTAAATTCCTTTAATGAAACATTCAGGTATATTTAATGTCCATTCGCTCCTATGTATTTTTAGTAACGTTAAACGTTTTTGAATTAATGTTAGAGGTTCGATGCTTATACCTCAAGACCTCATATTTTAGCTTTAGCTTTTTATTTATAAAGACGTAATAGTACGTCTTTATTTTTTATTTTAAAATATTTAAAAGAACTGCAAAATATTTGGCGTCGTTAATGGATCCTTGATGATACATATTGAATATGGTGTTTTATCTTAATTTGTGCTAATTTGCACTGGAAAAATATTTGAGCGGATGTGGCACATCTGTTGCCTTGGAGACAAAGTAATTAGCGATCTCTGAGAACGAATGTTCGCTTAATGTCTCCCACACTTTCGATAGGGTTGGCCCTTCGTTAAAAGCTCGTATATAAAATGTCAATATTATATACATACAATGATGACATCCCACTTGAAGGCACCCCAACAAAGAACAAAATATACTTTTAATTAACCAATTGAAGACGCTTAGCTACAATTCTTGCCACAACGGAATGTTGAACGAATGGACTGCTATTTCATAAATTTTCAACATAATTTTAACACTATCGTTGATTACGTTATATCTAAAGCAGATAGATAAAGAAAATATAGTTAAGATTAAATGCTATAATCTAGGATTAATAACTCGTATATTGTTTTTTTTTCTCGTGGTTTTAGAACGTAGGTGAGCAAATTCGCCCAAAACCTGACTTATCGTCGAAAAACTTTGTGATATTTGTTGTTCATTTCCTCATTATGAAACCAAATTGTCTTATATTTTTCTCGTCTATGTAATAAATACGCGTTGTGTAATCGTATTGACGTAAAACACTTATTACGATCTTAGTACTTATTGCACGTTGGTATTACCTAATACCACAGCTGGTTTATACCTGTACTATGTAATATATAATTTAATAACGAGATGATACCTTTTAAAGTAAATAAATTGATCTATGTTCGAAATTCGAATATAAAAGAAAAAATGTGTGTGTATGTCAGCTACGACGCACGATTGGTGTTTACTCCTTACGAACGATAATTATGATATATATCGAATAGAAAAAAAGGGTAAATGAACGAATCTGCTAAAATGATAAGAGAAACAAACATATATATGTAATTATTCGGATTATTTATATTATTTCAATAAAGCGTATTACATAAAGTATGTAACAAAACAATATATATAATAATAATAATAACAATAATAATTGTGTTCAATTTATACAAATCCAATTTTAGAGAGAGAATGAGATGGAATCATTCTTTTACACGTTCAATCCTACAGATATATATGTTTGTTTCTTTCTACGTAACGGCTCAACTTTTCGTGTTACACTTGATTTTACTCCTCATAAAATTTCCGTACCGGGCCTTATAACTCAAATCGTTTCTTAAGGAGTTAACTCCAAAAAGTTTAAATTTTATTTGTTTTGAGACAAATAACATAAGCCAACGTTATAATACATAACCAGGCATACCTTGTCTACGTATCATTAGCGGTGATATTAAGTGCAATTTATTTCGATCAATAAAATGGGAGTTACATGGGTATCATAACGTAATATCTTTCGTATGTAAAAAAAATATATATCGATCGGAATTTATTTTTATTCTATTCTATTTATTTTATTATATTCCTAATTATACGTTTAAACTACTAGATATGTATATAATATGTGTAAGATAATTATTAAAGCGAATATATGAAATAGGTGAAGCGTTTGTTGATGGGCCCATTCGCCTCACTCGAAGGTCAAGCCGCTCGCTCAAGTCGCTTGACGACTACGTCACATTATCCAACTATAGTTCACAGCTCAAGCTATGATTACTAAAATAACTCTGTGGGGTTACAATAGTTTCACAGACCCTTAAAAATACTTTTTTGGGGTCGCCACAACGCTTTTTATATTCGTAACGAAGAAACCCAGACGCCGTCTTGACATATCAACCTAATAGAAGAATAACAAGAACAATTCCGCCATTTTTTAGAATCTATATTCACAAGTTTATGTTTTTAACTTTATTAATACATAAATTAATTTAGTTTGATAAGTTTTTTTGTGATTTAATTACGAATATCAGGTTTGCCCTCAATAGGTTCTTAATGTATTATTCAATATAAATTAGTATAATTTTGTTGTGTTAAAATTAAATGTTTCGTCACGGAGGTGTGGCAACGGAGAGGGTCATTAGATATTTAATTGTTTTTTTACGAACAATATCTTACTTACTTCATTGTTTATAATATTAAATATACTGAGCACAGCAGGCAGCATAATTTATCCGATCTGATTTATAAATTATGAAGTTTTTTCATTTCGAAACGCATACGAAATTGTGCTGTCATTATTGGTACGTGAGGCAATTTTTTACAAGGGTAAAATTCTTTGATTTTTTACACAACAGATAATTCATACTATAGAAGTTTAGTTCGTTTTAAAACGGGTCGATTATTCAACAATTATTACCAAGATTTTTATTAGTATATAGTTATTATCTTTGGACTATGAGTAAATTGCGATATTTGCGTGACCGTCGTCTTCTTCTTGTTTGTTTCTTTCAAAGAAATCTCCAAATGTGCAATTGCTGGCTAAGAAATATTAAAGCGTGGGCACGTCCGCGGCCTGGTCAATGTTGCTAATCCAGTATTTCAGTGTAGTTGTGAAAACAACGTTGCACAACGCGTTACCTCAATGCAATACTTGCAATCCCCACTACCTTCGATTTCCCTCATTATGACATACAGCGTCAAAATCTAATTGTGACCGACAGACCTACATTTCTTAATGCTTTAAGGAATTTTGAATCTTCATACCACCTTAGAAATATTGTTACGGGTCGAGATTTGCGTGATATATACGGACTATTAATTTGTGCTTGTGACTGATATCTATGAAAATAGTTACATGAAATGTTTTTGGTTACCTAACCTAACTTAAGACATCCGTAATCATAAGCCGAAACCAAGGTTTTGAAAACAATGCATAAAGGACACAAGCTTATTAACTGCCTACGTATTTTAACATATACTAGACCTGGTATTGTTATTCGTTGATTCCGTAGTTGTACCTATCAGTGCTTCTCGGCTGATTTTGACACTATACAGAGGTCGCGGCTATTATTATTTGCTTGGGATAGGCCTTCCGACGTAATTATGCGCATGGACCAAGCATTGTTTCATAAAAGCACGTGGGACCAGTGAAAGTGGCACAGCCGGCGGCAAGGCCGCCCATCGACCTTCGGATTAAGTTTCCGGGATGTACGCAATGAAATTTTAAAAACTGCATTGCTTTGTTGTCGTTAGCTAAAGAGTCCCATTTCGAATTTTGCGAAAGTTCTACGTAATATTACGCATTGAGTAACTAATTATTTCTAAAAGAAACAAAGTCATTGAAGATGTTCTAATATGCCAAACGCCTGTGTGGCGCCGCGTAGGGCAATCACAAAAGATCAGCCTATGTCTTCTAATTGGAATGTCGAATTAAGTACAGAGCCTTTAACGTTTGTCAAGATTCGATTCAGACGTGAATTACATCTGTATGGAAGATACGCAGCTCGCGTGACAATGCAATGTGATTGCAACATCGTGCGCAAGAGTCGCTGTCGCGTGCATCACGCCTCAACTGTACCGTAGATCCGTAAATATATCTCTATTCGTAAATTATGAACTGGGTGGATCATCATCAGAGACGTATGAAACACGTGGAATTCCCGAATAAAGAAGAAACAAAGATCTATCATTTACTAATTTTGTTAGTTACTTGGTCTTATGCTATCTTTTATTTTAATGTAAGGCATGTAAATACCACCAGCAAATTAGGTTTTCCAATTTGTCTGCTGAAACTTTATTAAGTTTCAGCTGTTTGTTCTGTTTATCTGCCAACAAAAAAGTAAAGAATTACTCGGCCAATACATACTACAGATATATTTGATTGGTTCCATAGAATCGCCGCGTGGTTTTCACAATGTCATATTGATCACTGCACAGCAGGCCCGTTGTTGAAATATTATAAGCCATTGATATTCGAGTCTGTCCTCCATTAATAATATTAAAGTTATGTTAAAATTAATGCTCTTTATGTTTCTCGATCGATTCGATATTTTTTTCTCTTATGCGTCCCTTATCTTACCTGTCGATAAAAAATTAATTGGATTCACTAATATGAAAGTCTCAAGTACGAAGTGACACTATATTAATGTACCTAAATAACATGCAACGTAATCTAGCGATATCATAGCTGTATTGTTGGTGTGTTTTAAAAATTGATGGTGACGAATTACATAGGCTAAATTTTTGTAAACATTATTTGACCACAAGTTGATGTATGTTGAAGAAATATTGCACGTTTTCTTGGACATACAGTTCAATTGCTTAGTTTAATTCATCGTTTCTAACACTTGCGGCCTTGATGCCAAGTTTGCTTACATAATTAACCAGTGCTGCAATTAGCATATCCCTAATGAAACTATTATTTACATATAGCCCAACAAATATAATACCGGCTCATTGAAGGTAACCCTTGTCAAAACCATGACAGCCTTAAGGTACAATGGATGGACCATTACTAGCAAGAGTTTTCAGATCCAGACTGAACCGATCAAGGCTAAACCGTCTTAGTGATTTCTATGCTTTAACTTTAGATCCAGCACTCTCACACCCTTGTTTTTGGTGAAAAAAAACAATCAGTGGCGCTACCTTTTTACGTCTAGGCCTCAGGTATCTGGTTCATGATCATTTGTTAATCTAGTAGCAAGTAGTTGATCAGCCTCCTTTGCCTGACGCACGCCGTAGATTTTTTAGATCTAAGGCAAGCCGGTTTCCTTACGATGTTTTCCTTCACCGTTCGAGCGAATGTTAAATGCACACATAGAAAGTACATCGGTGCACAGCCGGCAATCGAACATGCGACCTTAGGGATGAGAGTCGTACGCTGAAGCCAGTGACACTGCTTTTTGGTGAAAAATAATGTTTACTTTATTACCATGCCTGTCAAAATCTTTACGGTTTTACTTTGAAATGGTCTTGTTAAAGATTTCTTTAATATGTAGGATATTTGTACAACAATGATCATAAGACTGTGAGTCATTATTGAGGCTAAAGAATATTGTATTTATTCGGAGCGGAAATGGTAATTTAAATCGCTGACAGGGGCTTATGAAAGTCATTGTCACAATTACTCCACAATTTATATTTTAAAGTTTTATCGGTTTATATTTTTGCTTTATACTCTTAGTTATACGTGAATTGAATCGTTTTCTTATGAGGAGTGCTTCTCGGTTGCGTTTGATCGTAACTGTTGTATTTTCAGACTGCTATTTTACAATTCGACAAAAGTATATTTACAGTACCTACTTGTTATTCTATATGTGATCAATGTAAACAGTAGATACGCTCGCTGAATTAATGTCCCCAATTCAATTGAAGTGTTTCATTAGCACAAGTGGCCGCGATTGCTTCGTTGATCAAGCGCAGAGTTCGACTTCAACCGTCACTAACAGTCATTTAAAACTATAGTCTACTAGCCGGTATCTACTTTCTGTACGTGGAATTAGGATAAAAATAGCGTTTGATTGTGATCTTTGGGTGGTTTAGTCTTTCGTTGAGGCTTTTTCTCCGATTTATTCAAGTAAACAAAAGACTTATGTTAAATGTAATTTATCTTATATATATTATTTCATATATACGTTCAATATATTTTATTAACTTCAAAAATGCTGACAGAACTAAAAAAATTAGTCTGATTTTGATTTCAAACATAACAATAATTTATATAAAAACTACACAAATACTACACATTTTTATGTTAAAACATTTAAAACGTATTTACTTGTAATAAATAACACTGTTTTATTTTAGTAAGCAAACCTCATCATATTTAATTAGTGTTCGCTCGGTTGCATTGCACGTCGTATGCACTGAGGTCGTGACACCCGTCTTGCAGTGTCGTAATGGCTATATAGCAAGGCATATATTGAATATTCAATATTGTCCTAGCATTGCTTAGACTCTGGTATACACAATTATCTGTTAACGCAATGTTGTTATCCAGCCTTCTTTATGACCTAAGTAATACGGTGAAGTAATAATGTATGGTGAGTAAATCTAAGTTGTAAATTGTATTAACATATTATTGTTTCTCTTCATAACATAAAGAACTTTCTACAATTAATAAGATTTATCATTCCCCATATAAATTACTTTAAAGGTATATTTTTATGCAACGCATAGCATTACGAAACTGGTACAATTACCTAAATACTGAAGGGAAACGACCGGTTTTAACCGGTTTGGTTGTAAAGACATCTTTTCCAGGCAAATTTGTCATTTGTTAAATATTAATTTGCATCTGTATTTAAATTTAATATAGCGTAAATATCGCTTTTAAAAGCATTTCCTATTGTATATACAAAATATTATCGTTATGTTACAATATCGGACCTAAATAACAATAATTTCTTATTTTTAAATGTTATCTCATGTTTTCTATATTTTAATTCGAAATATATTGCTCGGATAATGTTTTCCGCTTCTTTGTTTAAAAAAATATTAATTGTTTACGTTATTTATTAAAAATGCAACTTATTGCATAAGTGCATTGTAACTGATTGACGTAGGTAATTGTCTCTTTAATTAATATCAGCTTAATCCAATACTAGGAAAAGAAACACGTAATAAACAGCTAAGATTCAACGTTATTATTGACCTGTCGTAATTTCATGCCGTTATAAATATTTCTTGTAATTGACCTCTTAAAATCAATTGTCTTTTGATCACATAATATAAAAACTAGTTTTTTTATTATTAGAATTAGTCCTTTATCCATGTCACTTACTCGTAGTTTATGTCCTACAAATACGGTAACTAAAAACTCCAGTCGCTACGGGTATAAATTTCCATAAATACGGCTATCAAATTCGGTTTTTATAAATCTACTGATTAGTATGTATTATAATAAATCTTAAACATTAAATCAAATGTCAAACTTTATATCTAAGTCTTGTAACATTCAATTGTTGTTGATGATTACGAATAACATGAGCCTATATCACTTAATGTTAATAAATGTTGTTGGTCCTTGAATAAATCTTAATTCTTAGCTTGTTATGATGAATTATACGCGTTTTACTCTGTTAAGTGTTTTATTTAGCTTACTTAATGATCTGCTTTGTTCTGGGTAAATTAATTGCTTGGTCATGTTCCGGCCAAGGCGATCAGATTTACTTTCTTAGGAAGTTATCGCTTTCGTTATAGACCGGTTGAGTTTACTACTTGCTTAGTTGAACTGAGATTTTTGTTAGTACTAACATTTAATGTATGAAAAATGTATATAGTAATATGAGGAACAGTTTTCTAGAAGTACTCAAAATTAAATAATCGTTAGCATTTATTCCGACGATATTTTCACTTGAATCGTCTTTAGATATTCCTAGATACAATCCGGGCTACAATACTCATTGCCTTACTCTTTGTATTCAGTCGTTAACTAATTGGATTGCACATATGGTATTATTAATCTGTCATAACATTAGACATACTAGAGTACTTATATGAACAAATAGAAGATGATTACTGTTTTTTTTTCTTAACAAATAATTCGAATTTTTGATGTTTTCTGAAAGAATTACGAAGACGCTTGTTACATGGTTGCGTTATTAAATTTATGTTTTAATAAATGTACGGTATTTTCCTCGTTAACGATATAAGTAATAACACATAATAAACCAGTTATTTTTTCCTAGAATGTAAATGTCCGAGTAGATAAATACGTTATAAATTATTCTCGTATTAATTTATGTTTTCTTTATTTTCAGGTGAGGCCCGATTTTTATGATGGGTGTTCTACTACTGTAAGTTGTCATAATGGGTAAACTGTCAATGTCATCTACATATTGATAATGGACACATTTAAAAACAATTTGGGAACAAGAATGTTTTATTAATGAAGAAATTCAAGTTTTCATTAATATAAGGTTGGCGTCTGGTCGCGTAATATAAATTTGTTACGCGTAATAAAAATAGCCCAAAGCTATGATAACCTTGTAGGTAACATTGGCCTTGCAATGTCGATGCACTTGCAAACAGTGTTTGCTTGTCTGTCTAGGTGTTTATGTTTCAAGTATTTAATATGCGTCATGCTTACTTGCTCCTATCTACGTTGACAGTCTAAACAAATGCACTTTGAAAAGCCTCGAATTTCTTTGTCGCCCATTATAAGAAGAAATTGACTACACTAATCCTTTCCATTATTTTGTACACTATGTTATGTTATCTTTATCAATGCAACCACTGGCGAAAGTTTTCCGTAACCCCCAATGCGTATCACATTTCATAAATTAAAATGCAATTTGCGAATGAAATAAGAAGAACTTTAAACATATAGATTAACGAAATATATTTTTTTTGATACAGTCCAGTACAGTAAAGAAACTACACTAAAGGAAACGTGTTTAATATTTTTAATTACCTAAGTTGAGTTTAAAGTATAAATGTCACGACGCTTGGCATACAGCCAACACTTGTTAACTGGTATGCTATGGATTGGTATACCCTCTATAAGTGCATTTCGTTTAATGTCATTATAAACTCATTTACGCTCTATACATATACCCACTGCGGTTTTAAAGCGTTTTGATAACTTTCTAAGCCAAATTTACTAACACAATAGGAATTGAAAATGATTTTCCATTGTTTATATCCATGAGTCACATTTGGGGAAAGTGTGTGATGTAAGAATAAAATTTGCGCGGACAAAGGAATTGTATGATTGACGCAAGGGCCCTAATGATCGACACTAATGACTGTTATTCATACTTTATCATTTAGTCTCGGATTAGATACCTCTACTATTACAGCATGATAACCTAAATGCCGTAACAAGAAATTTATTTAATATAGGATATCTTACAAATAACAATTAGCTGTTACTAAGTTGATAAATTTAGTACTTAGATAATAGTAAAATCATGACTATTTAAGTAAATATTTTTAAGAAGAAAGCTGTACTATACTTTGCTTAATCACTAGTTAACTAAGTCGCGTTCTTGTGATTAGTCTAATTAACTATATGTTCATTATTGGTTGGGTCTTTATTCTAGGGCTGCAATATAGCCGTCCTCCAGCCTCCGCCTACACCTCACGCGTTTGATATTTTCAGTTAGTACAAAAAACTATTTCTCAATACACGTCGGTTCGTTATATTCTGCACATCGCCAAGACTTGCATCTATAAATAAGGAGGTGCTAAAAGCGGCCCAGGTTACTTCCTCTGCTTTGAACGAAGGGTAAACACGCATGACTCTTTGTTGACATTTGCTTTACGGCCACCACGCTCTGGTTTATGGCGCTGTAAACTTGAAAAAACGCCAAGTCGTAGAACCCGTGTTATATATGTGATATTTTACATAGAACTAAGAACAGTGGTAGTCAATTTAGGAAAATTTCTGGCTATAAAAAGTTTAATTTATCCTGTATCTGTAAGTACCGAATCGTATATAGGGTGTGTATTCCAATACGATGGATTTAAATTATGAGTAAAGTAGTAAAGTAGTTTAGAAGCCACAAAAGCTTACTTAAGATGCAGTAGACAATCATACTATGCAGCTAACGTTACTATATTAACCTAAGGTAGGGAATCCAGCGACATGAATAAGATATTTTGATCTTTCGCTCGTTTTCAATAGGTACAGTCAACCAGGGAGATTGTCGTCGCGGCCTTCTATATCTCAACAGTCAACAGGCTATCATTGTTTATGTCAACGAACTAAGCGCGGTCATTTTAACGATTCTCGAAACATCGTCTACGTGATATCCTGTAGACGGCAAATATCTCAATGTATTGTTTCGAATAATAACCAGAAATTATTCTAAATGTATTCAAATAAATGGTATTTTTACCATAGCCAGCGCGTTGCATTGCAATCAGTGTACTGCCCATCGACATGCGTGACCTGTCTTCTCGCGTCCGGTTACTCATCTAACGCACGAAGCAACGCATATACAATTTAGTAATAGTTATCTATTTAATTACATTTTATATCCACTCTTCTGACTTAAAAAAGAGGTTAGTGAAGAGATTCTCTCATTATCTATATCTGAAAGAACATTAAGAAGACCGTTATGATTTTATAGTTGTCCCTTGTTTGCCCGATTATTCTAATGAATTGATAATAATTACAGACATGTGTAATCTGAATATGCGACATTTGTTTTCCATTACGAATAAGTTAGTTTTATAGACCACATACATAGTAATTATGACATTAAATTTAACTTCAGTTTCCTCATCCGAAGCTGTGCAAGTGTTCGTTCTAATTATGTACGTTATACTATATTTAATCTTTGCGGGAGACATGTGATGTCACTATAAATGAAATGCATAATAAATGTTTGTATAATTTTTGAATATTCGTTTCGGCAATTTTTTAATTCGAAGCGCCTTAAATCCACGCAAACAAGCGCTTGCAGTATACACATACTATTAAACAGGACCAGTTCTTAATGCGTCATATAACAGACATCAGTCGCTTATAACACACTGACACAGACTGATTCACAGTTCTTTGTTTTTGTTTCAAAACAACCAAGACTCAAAGTGCTATATCAATATTAATTACGCGTATTACAATATAATATGCATCGTAAAGTTTAACAATAGATGTACAGACAATGTGTGGACCGAGTAAGCCTGTAACTGCAAATGCAAATGTAGACGTTTTCGTCTTAATTCAACCGTTATGAGTATTACTTAAGTAGAATGAGATGTCATTTATCTCAACTGTACATATATTTAAAGTACTCCATTGAGTTATGGCATAATTAAGACCAGTGATAGCCTAGTGGTGGATGAAATCTGAACACGGGATATTTAATATTTTTTATCAATTTGAACTAGTAGTTTAGGCATTATAACTACTCAAAGTTACTTTTGTCACTCACTAACCCACTGACTGGCCAATCATCTACACTATAAGACTTTGTATTGGATTTTGCGTAGAAGCTGATTCTCAACTCTGATTTGACCTCGTTTTTTTCATTAGACCCAGAAGACCTTTGTTAACACTACTTGGCCTATAATAAACGGTTATATCATTCATATGCCTAAAAATGTAAGATGAATCGTTAAAACTAAAGTAAGTAATGCCAATCTCATGCTATAATGAATATTTTCCGTTATTTTTTCCTGGTTATAATTATTAGCCCCTATTATTAAGAGTGAGTATACACTTATCACAAGTTGTGTATACTTCAGAACAGTGAATTGCCCCTTTGTGTTTTTGTTCGTATGTTAAACAAATGGGTGAGGCGTTGAAAGGTTAATATTGCGATTATTGGAGGCTGTTTGTCGTACCGAGGGGACACTTGCTGCTATTTTCGCGCAATCATCCAATAAACGTGGTTCAAATCGAATCAAGACCCTCGTCTTGAGTCTGGAGAAATGGAGTGCTGCTACATATTTTGTTTGCCTTTACTAACAATGTACATATAGCACTTATTCCTCCAAGATTTTACATATACCGTGAAACATATAAAATTACAGCCACAGTCTTGCAAAGTAATTCAGTACGTAATCTATAGTCTAGACTCATTGATTAGTTAAAAATAATTGCATTTATTAGTGCTTTATATCGTTAAAAGTTCATTTAAATATAGAACGCATTTGATTAAAACCAATTAGCGTTTAATTAAGCAATGAGTTTCTCGTTTGTTATATCAATTGTCACAAGACGGGATCAAGCAATGTATTATGTCGCAGGAAATCAGACACATGCGTCTAATAATGTTAGTCGTTAACAATAACTGTATTTATCGTAAGTTTACATTTTAAAGGCATGTACGAACATACTAGACATGGTATGTATTAGACAGATATGCCTTTAACCATAAAACTAGCGTTTATGAATGTCTTTAAAGAGAAACGACACTACTTTACATTTAAAAAGGTATCTAAACCGATAACTTTAATTGTTGTTCGAAAATTTACTCTTTGTTGCAAATCTGGGTTAGGTTTAAATCTCCAGACATTTGAATTGTTAAAATACTTATTTACATGCTGAAAACCAGTAACCTGGTTTTAGTTCTTTGTGTGATGCCGTTGCCCTCTAGGTTATCTGACAGAATATATTTAGGTATCTGCGCAAGATTCGCGAGGTGTAAATTTTGCTGATTGCACGTGTAAATACTCTGTCATGGTTATTTTAGCCATAGGTCAGTGACCAAGGAAATTACTTTTTTCCGTATTCATAATGTCACTATTTAACGAATGCAATGATGATCCTACAGGATTCCACTTATGTCTCTTGCAGCATTCACATAGATCTATTCCGACTGCCTGACTGCAATAAATTGCGAATATCTATGTACTCTTGATCGAATTGTTTTCTAGAAATAAATTATATTTTCTAAATTAATTACTATGATAATTTTACTCATAGGTAAATTTAATTTAGTAAAATAAATACTTTAATTACGATAAGCACTAATTTGCGTACAGCGCGTGTTTATTTAAATGCGAATCAGTAATGTACGAAAAGAGGAAACTTAAGTTTTTTGTTGAGTTTAAAGGTACTGATTTGGAGCCGTTTTACCGGTTTGTTCAACTTATTTGAGATCCTTGTGTTTGTGTGGATATTTAAATTATTAACATTTGAACGTCTAAGTGTACCTTCAAACACTAGGAGAAGATTCTTTGGCAGTCGAACTATTTTTGTTAATTATTGTGTTTAGCAGTTTGTCCAGACAATGATGGCACCCGTCAAATTTATATGATGACTAGCTGACCCGGCAAACGTCGTCTTGCCATATATATTATTTATATAGGAAACATTTTTAAAGTTCAATAAAAATTTCTACTATAGTTAAAAATAGGGGTTGATCGTAGAGGGGTTGTATGTATTTTTGTATGTTGTATCATAAAAAAAAATTGTCTAAAAATAAAAAAATAAATTTAGGGGTGGACTACCCCAACATTTAGGGGGATGAAAAATAGATGTTGGCCGATTCTCATAGATACCAGATAAGTACAAAAAATTTCATCAAAATCGGTCAAGCCGTTTCGGAGGAGTATGGCAACGAAAACTGTGACACGAGAATTTTATATATATAGATTGAAAATATGTAATTAACTAAATCAACGATGTGAGTACACGACCATTTGAGATGAGATTATATTTGTCGATATAAAATCACCTTTATGACAAGAGTCATTGCCCTTTTTTATCTATAGTTTATTTTCATTCTACGAATATACAAGGTTAAACTCATGTAAAAAATCGCTTCAATGAATTTTAATATGTTAAAGGATAATCGCACTTAATTGGAGTCGTGTTAACGTTAGTAATACTTGCTATAATTCTATAAATTTTGCGTGTTGTAATGACATAGCGCGTCAGCCGCGTAATTATTTGATAGAATTCAGATATAAAGTAAGAAACATCAATCTTAATCACCGTTGAAACTTGTATTGTACAATGAACTCTTGTCGGTGGTTTGTGCAACACGCTGTTAACTACGAACAAACAAGCACGTCCACTATGTCGACGCTAATTAACACGACACACGACCAAAGCCCGTGCTACGGAAAATGGAATTCTTGGAAATGGTAGACGACCGACGACCGAAAGACAAGTTTTTGGGCACCAAATGTGGGCACCACCTCCCAAGCTGGATACTAACTTCGTGATGATATTGTTAAGAACACGCGACTTTATACTTAATTCTCACTTCGCCCAGTTAAGGTATATTATTTTTATGATTTCGATTGCTCTTAGTGACAACACAGTAAATTCGAAACCGACAGTGATTACAATTTTCCCTAGAGCATGGTTCGCAACGTCCGATGGAAAGCGTTTAGCCAATGTTACGCTCTGATAAACCTTTAATTACACTTTAGTCAACGTTTTCCTTCGACACCTGGTGACGGTAACTTTAACCTTTGTGCTTTTAATGTGCACGTTTTACAAAAAACTCTAAACATTTTACAGTTATAATAAACCACTGTCTTAAAACCATAACTTAATTTTCACAAACACAAGAAACGCGCTGACGTGAAAATATCTTTTTTTATTTATTGACTTTATATAATGTCCAGTGTAGTCAATCATATTTTAATTTAAACATAATGCAGTCTTTGCCGTATACTATGCATCAAAACTCAAGTGTTTTCGTGTTTACGACTCCCGGACGGAGCATAAGCGACTGGAATATACAATGTGTTATTCACATCGATTGAGGCCGCATACGAGATGCGAAGTATCATGTATTAATGTATAATACGATCGACGTTGTTACAAGAAGGTACTTTATCGTTAATAGGAAGCAGTAAACAAAAAACGCAACAAAATGACCCCTGAAGTTAACTAATTACTGTCCTTTGCCAACCCATAACAGTCAGTTTTAGTGAATAATGTCTATTGACCAGAAAGACGACAATCTGAAACAGAACATTTGTGCCTATGCGCCTCTCGAGCATTGTTATGGTGATAGCCAAGTTCGACGATCCTAAGAAACAAAAGACATTTGCATTTTTAAACTCCACTAGAATAAGAAACAGCTATTTATAGAAACCATTTTGAAACAAATAAATAATTCACAACAGGAGACCGGACGTGTAAAATCTGGTTGTAGCCATTAAAATTCGGTTCACCCCGGGGTTGTAAAGTGCCAGTTAGGTTCTGTTAATTGGAAATATTAACTATTTCGAGGCAACCCAACGAATAGCAGGTAGATGAAATCAATGCTTAGGGGTCTTTTTTGTTCACTAGCAGGTATCGGACCCTTCGTAGATTGTATAGGTTTTTTTGGCGAAAATATTTAGAAACTTTTTCTTCTATTTAAATTGTAGAAATGTAATATTTTATATATGCTTTAGTATGTTTTCACAAGTATCTTGAGACTTGTTATTTGCTATATTTATAATACAATGAAGGCTTGATTTAACATTATTAATAGTATATATTTATAAAAGTTATTACAACCTTATAATATTAAATTACTCGTATACAGTAAATATAATAATAGAAAAATAAAGGACAATTGACTAAAACGAATTTTTCTCGTTTCAGAACCAGTCTCGACCAGTGCAGACTATGAACAGCGCGCTGGGGCCCGTCGGTGCTACAACTGTTACGAGCAGCGTTAGCTGGGAGCAACATCCAGCTCTCGCGCGGGCTGCATCTGTTCCAGCCCAAAGAACTCTCGTCGGCATTCTGAACAGTCTTGGCCACCGCCGCCTGGAGCGTACTACCAGTGACCCAGCTCCTCCGCCTCCAGCCACAAGCAGATACAAGACGGAACTTTGCCGACCCTTCGAGGAAGCCGGTGTGTGTAAATATGGAGACAAATGCCAATTCGCGCACGGGATTCGTGAGCTCCGCAATCTTCAACGCCACCCTAAATACAAGACCGAGCTGTGCCGTACCTTCCACTCTGTAGGATTCTGTCCCTATGGTCCACGATGCCATTTCGTCCACAATGCTGACGAGGCCAGGCCCCGGGAATCTTCATCATCTGGTGGATCTGTAGCGTCGCTGTCTTCTGGGGGCTCACTTGCGTCTTACATGAGTGACGGATCTCGCTCTCCCAGATCACCTCATTCTCCGCTGGCACCGCAGTCTCCGTTGACTCCTCAGTCACCCCCAGCCATGTCTCCGCCAGCAACGGCGTTTGCGTTCCGTCGTGCCCAGTCCCCGGACCCTGAGGAAGAGCGACTCCCGGTATTCAACCGCTTGTCGTCGGCATTCGGAGACCTTGTGATCGCCTAGGTGCGATCAACTAGTCCTAAGTTAACGAATCGAGCGTAGCGTAAATTGTCCGTCACCTAAGTGCCTCCTCGACGTCTTCCAGCGGCCGAGCCGTCCCGCTCGTCGCGCTTTTGCCCGCACACCCGCTCAACGAATGATCTCCAGTCTACTGATGTCCTAAGTACATTGCCTTGTAAAAATTGTATTGTAAAGATAAAGTGTTCACTGGCGTCTCGAAAGTTTGCGGTGTGAATATAGTCGTATGTACATCATTTAAGTTATCGGCACGCACTTGTAAATGGCACCTTATAATTTTAGAATATTTATTTAGTAGCTCGCGGAAGTCTTCCCGATGCGATCCTCCGCCGAGCGGTGGTCTCTGTAAAGTTAGTTTATAGTTACATTATTATTTATTTCGTAAACTGCCTATCCGCGCTCGGTACCGTACCGCGAGAAGGCGCTCGTGATCTATTTTTAAGGATTAAGATAATAATTTATTATTTATTTCGAGTCTCTTTAACTATAATTATTATTCATAGTGATTCCGCACCGCATTCGGACGGGGCATGCGTCGACGGGACGTGGCTCGTTTCGTGTCGATCTCCTCCACTTTTGGTACTTCAATCTAATTGTTTTGCCTAAAATTTGCACAAGTGGATCTGACTGACAAGTCTTCAAACTTGACGGGTTTATTTTTTGACAAATGATTGCTCTAAATGTAAGAACTACGAGTTTGTTCGCTGGTACAACCATTGCAGAATTATCCAGAATTACGAACCAACAACTGTCGCTAGCTGTATCAATCATCCGAGTCCGTAAGGAATATCGAAGCAATCACGCAGCGCGCCTCCAGCCATTCGCCTGCGACTTGTCTTTTTTGCGTCGAGCGAGGGCGCGCAGCAAACACAAACCAGTTTCAGAGTTTTGGTGTTTTTTTTTTTCCACCGTAAAGCTCCTCTCGCTCGATGCTATCGTACCCGGACGCAAATAAAAATCTGAGAATGAACCCGTCAATTTCTCATAAGCTCTGTACTAACATATACAGCGATGTTTATCAAGGACAAAAGTTATAACAGTCGGCGGCGATCCGCGGTGCGCAGACGCTACCCTCTCGCGCTTCCAAACGTCTCGCGCCGCGATACACAGTGCCTTTTACTTGTAACAGATATAAATCTATATAATATTTAATGCTTAGATTATCTACATAGATAGTTTATTTATTGTCTCTTTTGAATGTTATATTCAAATTGGCACACTTTTTGTACTTTTGACAGAGCTATAAGTGGTTAGTTTCGACGTAGAATAGTTTTTACTTTGAATTTAAAGTGTGATATTTTATAATATTTATATAAAAAAGTTTGAGAATTAAGGGACCAATTAAGCGATTAGGAGAAATTCTGATAGAAGCCTACCGATGTTTTCTTAAAGTCGAAAGTTGACTATTTTTGTATTAATATTTGATAAATAAAAGACCATTTTCTTATATTTGGTTTTGTATTATTTATGAAAGACATTATAGAACCGAGATGGTATTGTTTTTTGTTACCCATAAACGTATGCCGTAGAAGTTTTTTTTTCAGTTTTTCTCCGTAAATCGAGTCGTTGCATGCAGACCATTAAGATAATAATTTTGTACCTAATATTAAGTATTTAGTTGTAAGCGTTTTCATGAAGTTCGCATATATTATTTATTATCAGTTCATTACGAATTATAAACCATTTAAGTTGACTTATTTAATTTCTTTTTATTTAAACCGTTTGAATATTACTTTGTAACTTAACGTTAGAAATATAACGAGTCATTAATAACAGGCATTAGTTTAAACTCTAGTACCTATGTCTCTTGTAATTAAGTATTTAATTTTTTTTATTTAATTATCAATAAGTTAATCTTCCAAAATGACTATATTCTATAACGGACAAAATTGTAGCAGAAGTTTGTTTATGACATTTTCTTGTAAGTTTTCTTTATTTCCATCTGCATTTTTATTGAATTATAGTCAAAATAATAATGTTAATTTTTTTTTCATCTATCCTAATCCTTCCTCCAAGTCTTTCATGTAGCATAGATACTGCATGGTAATAGATAATAAAAATGACCGTATGAGTTCTTCCAGTTAAATAAACAATAAAAAAATGCCTCAGTCTCAAATATTTGTATGACAAACGTTTATTCTATTGGTTAAACACTCGAGGAACTGTATATTTTTTTATTTAATAAATTTACGCAGAGGTTTTGCACAGTAGCGCTTAATACTTAATGGAAGATAATGTAAAAGAAAACGAACGATTTCCTATGCGGAAATTAAACAAGACGAATACCTCATGGTACATAGAGTATGCCTCATGGTGACATATTCTTTTGTTATATATTCAAAAGGGCCTTTACTTAAAAGCAGTCGGTAAGTTTTCTTATACATATAAATACAAAACACGAGTTATAATAATGCTAAAGATCAACAGATGCTTGTGAAATCACTTTAACAATAGAATCGAACCCGGAACAAGCATCACAATTGATCGCAATGTTTTTTGCATTACGTAAGCAAGCGTTGGCGATTAGCTTTTATATATCTTATCCGACCTGAGGCAGTATTATAAGACTAATAAGTGGTACACAAGGCAGATACATTGGTGTAGCTCTATGCTGATTTTTTTTCGCTAGGATGTATGCTGGGCCTATTAAGTTGTCTAGAGAGCAAACTTATAAAAGATAACTCAATATGAAACTGTTGTTTCTAGTTTTTAAAAAACATATACATATAAGGGTTAAGTAATAGACTGCATGGGTACCGAAGAAACATTTTCTAAGACACTGATTCATCTTTTATATATGTGCGTAGCTGGTATATTGTTGTGGTTCAATAAAACTTAAAACAAATAATAAAGCTACTATTTTTTCATAAAAAAAACCTTTACGTGGTATTTAAGATTCCAGTATTTCTAAATGATATTTAAAACATACTGTTTCCTTGCAATTCCTGGAGCCTAGTCGGCCACTCTTGTAACCCAACACTGAGATAACCAAACCTTGACAAAACCACTTGAACGTTATTAAATTAAATATAAAGACTCTTTTCTGCGTACAAATAAGGGCTATATTACAAAAACACTAAATACGGTTGAAGCGGATGCGATAATCTGCTGTGCTCATAATGAACCCATTTTTATACGACGTTGTGGTCTTAATTAAGTGTTTTTGATAAATGAATAAATGTAACTTCACGAACGCGTTCGTACGTGCCATGCGGGTCGTAACATATTATTTAGGCCATATAGTAACCATAATAATAGACATAAAATTATCAGTTTTTCTGACATTCTACACATAGTATATAGACCCAGATTCATTTATTAGAAAAATACCTAATATCATTTATAGATACATCTCATGCAAAGTACTAATCGTGATTGTTAGGAGTCTTAGATTTTTCTAGTACACCGCATGTGATAAGCAGAATTGGTTAAGTGTTTGCAGATCATAATGTCTTTATAAAGATAATATGAGGAGGAGAAGAAGAAGGAACTGACAGTAATAACTTATAGAAAGGGATTGTATGGCGGTGAAAAGTTATTATTTTGTTACATATTTATTTGTTACTAAAGTTATTATGTAGCAAGCGAAAAATAAACCACCAATGGGCTGCTGTATCTTTATGAAATAATACTTGTTACTATTACCTTAACTATTTAATTTAACGTATTATTTGTGCTAAGTAAGTAAGTACATTAGAGCATAGAGAAAGAAGAGGCGCCCGTGAGTTAAAAGCGTAAAAACCGTGTGCACTTCTAGCACGTTAAAAAAACGTATGTATTTACTACATAATAGGTAACCTTGCGAAAAAGAAATATTTAAATACAGTTTATCATGTGTTTACGATTACACTTCCGGGAAATGTTTCCTTAAACATAATTAAATAAATTCAATACTTCCCCTAAACAGACATTTTGAACGCAAGAAAGTAAATAATAGTTTAGTGATAATAATAATTGCTGCTGGATGGGTGTGATAAGGCGACACATTATCTAATATTTGTAGAAGGAATGGTGATTAGATAACTAGAAAGATGTGTGGTTCTATTGACAACGATATTTTGTTACTAAATATTAAATATACATGAATATTTCTAGAACATTGAACTCGACATTCTTATGCTTTTTCGTTGTTTATGATTCGACATAATATTAAATCCTTACTTATGAAATTGGCGTTTTGTATGGGAGGAACAATAAGTAGATTTTTTAAACAGAATATGTTTAATTAAGTACAAATGGTAATGGTACATCCATCTATCTATGCACTTTTGCTATAATTTAGATTTAATTGATCCCTTCACCAAAAAAAACATTCGGACGGGAATCAATAATATCTTTGGATAACAAATATCCAAATTTCGAAAAAAATGCTTATAGGTTGGAGCAAGGTCCGGAGACTACGGTGAATTAGACATTGAAGTTCTAATTTGGTAGTAGTCTGTTGTGCAGTGTGTGGTCTAGCGTTGTCGTGAAGCAGCAGTGCCCTAGAGCGATTGACCAGCCTTGGTTGTTTAGCAGCTGGCTTTTCCATCATGGTTTGCAGTTGCTGAGAATAGACATCTGCCGTAATCGTCTGGTCAGATTTAAGAAAGTTATAGTGAACGAACCCGGCACAAGTCCACCAAACGCTCACAAGTAACTTTTTCGGAATCAAATTGCGCTTGGGGCACATTTGGCTAGTTCGCCAGCCATTGCGATGAGCGCATACGATCATCGAACAGGATCCACTTTCATCACAGGTAATGATTCGATTTAAAATCCCTTTATTATTGTGCCAGTAACGTAATGTAACGCAGCAGTAACCGTGCGTTTGCGATTTGCTTGACTCAAGTCATGAGTCCCACTTTTCAAGCTTTTTCACCTTCCCAATTTGCTTCTAGTCGATTAATATAGTTTTATCACTAACACCGCAGCCTACAGCTAACTCAGATGTAGTTTGCTGATCCGCTTCTACAATAGCTTTCAATTCTTCGTTATCAACTGTGGTCTCCGGCCGTACACGGGGTCGAAATTTCTAGAACGAAAATATCAGAACCAAAAACAAACTGTGTTTTCTTTTGTGACACTGCCGCACACATACACATAAATCTTCGGTTTCTGCAGCACTGGTGCCACGATGGAACTCGTCCTCGTAAATATCGCGATGTTTCATGCTTTCTATTTTATAAATACAGTGACACAATATAATATGACAATATAATACACAATGGAATATGAAAATGAATCATGTTTTTTTCGAAAAACAAATTCACAAGTAAATAGGTGCAAAAAATTGAATTTGGAATTCCTAACCAAAGAGGAGATATTTGAGGTCAAAGTGGCCAGTATGTCAGAACGTCAATTTCATATGTAAACGCAAGGAAGGTTTGTCGCTTAAAGAAACAAGGAAAGTTAAGTTTCAAGGATAAATGTAAAAAAGGAAATGCCAAAAGATTCCAGTCCGTCGAATTCCGTGTTTATTTATGGGCTAAGCCATCGATAAGCACTTTTTTGCTTTCAAGATATATTTAAACTTGAACATTGTGAGATTAAAGACATTTTACGAATTTTTAACTTGAATTTATAGTATTTACGGACATAGACTAGTTTTTACAGAGAATACTATTTAGGTCGATAATTCCGTGAAATACAAAACATATAAATTTACAACATTAATTACCTAGTCATTCAGATGTTTTCTGCCGGTCTTGGCTTCTTCTATTTCTATCGAATTCATAATGATTGTTTGTTTGTAGACCCAGGAGGCTGATCACCTACTTGCAATTAAACAAATAATTAAACGTCTGCATATCTATGCCTGATTGGAGAGTTATGAGACTTCTAATTTGCTCGACTAACTTCGACTTAATTGAAACATGACTACTTTTAATGGTTTTAATAATTATATAAATATGGTAAAGATTCATATACGTGCATTATCTATAAGTTTTATGATAAAAACATAACGTTATTCTTGAGGGAATAGTAATAATGCCAAAAATTTACATAATAGGAAGTACACAATTTAACACATAATATATTATAGTATATGTACATTACCATAGTTTCTACATAGAAAACTACGCTTGAAAAATAAATCTCTCCTGTTAAATATAGGTGCAAATTCAAAGTATTTTGTTTGTTCTGAAGGCGGGAGATTTTCTTTGAATAGAATAGTAAATGTGATAAAAAATGTCTAAATTTAAAAGCTTTAATTTTCTAATAATATATATGAGTATAATTTAATGTGTAAACAATTAATATCCGCTTAACCTAAGTACAACGGCGGCTAACAGTTTTTACAACACGAGTTAATGAACGAGTGAAAAAATACCGTATTGAATTCCAATATTCATGTAAAAACGGTTGATTAGTTTTTAAATATTGAAAAAGGCCTTTGAACTCTACAAAGAGATAACTTTTACTAATAGCCGACACGTTTAGTAACGGAAACTTAACCACTTTTGTGTACGGCGTGTTACAATTTTCAAATATCGCCCTTAGCGGTGGAATATATTGTCAGTAAAGATCTATTTTTTCAAATCATGTATTTTACCGACATAGATATACTTTTGTACCAATAGCCTCACGTAAGTAGAGAAGTCGCAGATATAATATATATGGGAGACAATTTTTAAATGACAAAAGTTCTAATATTGCCAAGACTATGACAGAAGATATCCTAAATAGTTTTCCTAGTAATTAATTTTTATCCTAAATGAATATAAGGTTATCGAAGATTTTTTTAATTACATGAAATGTAGTATACTAAGTATACAAAATACAGTTTTTTTAAGTAACCATGAAATACTGTTATTCAGATAAAAAGGACATTTTTGTGATAAATCCTTTAATTTAGCTCTACACAAAAAAAAAACAATAGAACTGAGAAAGTAAAGTGTGAAAAATTACGACAACGGGCGGCCATTTTGTCTCGTCCTTCATCCCGAACCCTGCTTAACTTGTTCGTCTGCATTGTAGTTTTATTTATAACTAATATTAGTTTATGGCTATGTAAAGAAAAACTCATAATATTCAATTTCCTTGTTGAATGAGCGTTTGCGTGCAACACGGCTTGCAATCAAGACAAAGGCCCATAAAGATACGCTTTGCGTAACCCGAGCGTATACGCATCGTTGCTGGGTTTACAATCTATGACCTAGCTTAACTATTAGTTTCTGTGCGGTTTTACCATAGAAAAATAATTATTAATTTTACTACCGGTTAGAAATTGTACGCTTTACGAATACATTATAGCGTAGGACGGCGTGCAAAATTGCGTTGATTTTTCATTTAATAGATTATATATTTTAAATTTTGTTATTTTCCATACAAAATTCAGTTTTTTTTCACAGTAAATTGATTCTAAACCGTTTAAATTATATTCTCTATCCAGATTAAACTACAGAAAAAATATATAAATTTACATCGTAATTTAGCTACTTATATATATTAATTATGACGCATTAACCATTGGATTAGCTTTTACATATATATTTGTATATTATTGTCATTTTCTTAGATTTTACTTTATTTTAGTTATAGTGTTACATGTTATATTATGTTCTCTTTTGTTAATTATTTATGCACTTCCTGTAGGTGTTTATTTTTTATTGTTCCATACTAGGGTTGCCTGGAAGACTCGCTTGTTAGCGATAAGGCCGTTCATTATTTAATAACTTATGTAGCCTGCTTTTTTATAGGTTTTTGTATAAGGTAATGAAGTATAAATAAGTAAGTACATACGGCTGTAGTCTGTATTAACAATATGGAAGCAGCTTTATTTTTATGAAGTTATGTGTAGATTATTTTATACGATAGGTACGTATAAAATAAATGTGTAGAATGAATCAACATTTAAAAAAATTAAAGGCATATTTGTATGAATAATATGACCTTTGACATACCAGTAGCTTAAACAAATGTGCGCGGTTATTGACTTCTGATTTCTGTATAACTTCATATTTTTTACCTAGTGTTATTCGTTCATTCGACGATATTATTTCATTACTTTTAACTAATAAACAATATATCTATATATTGTGTGGATACAATGTCGTCTTGGTTACTACAATTCTAAAGGCTCAACTCTTAATAGTTCTAATAGGAGTAAAATATAGTAAGAATAGTGAATTGTATACTAATATTGGGCGGATGTAAGGTTTTATAATGATGAAACTCATTGCAAAGAGTTTATATTGTAAATACTATAAGATTATAGTATTTATATTATAAACTCTTTGATGAGCGTAATTAAACAGAAGCAATTTTCCTAACAAGTCGACTAATACTACACTGCAACTGAGAACAAACTTTGAATTTTCTTTTTAATAAATTTGAATATTACTTTGTAGGTTAAGAAAAGTGTAAAAACAAATTATACGTATGTAGCATGATTAAACGAATAATAGCTTTGTTATTTAAATACTAATAACCTAAATAATTATATTTAATAGAAAGATTTCACCTTTGCTCACCATCAGAAAGTGAAAACTCTCACTGTCCTATGCTTGGCTTAATTTGTATCACTAATCGGGAATGAAATTTCGTGGTTTCAAGATACCCTTTAGCTATATTAATCAGTAATCAACCATTAAAGATAATTTAATAGTCGAACGAGTGAAACAACAAAACAACTGCCTGAATTATGTTATTGTTTACCTAATCTTTGCTATACATATTTTTATTAATTTTTATATGCATGAGACATTTGTAGTATACAGAAAATACGTATGTTATGACGTACGATACAAGCAAAAATAAATAGTTTGGTAATGAGTCCGGTCATTAAACTTTTAAAAATTAATTAGTCATAAAGTCAACGTGATCATTAAAATAATCTATAAGATTTAATAGTGTTTAGGCTAATTTGATAGACGATAATATAGAGAATATAAAATGCCTTCAAAAGCATTCGACTTCTTGATACTGACTTCCCGAGCTTTCTTTGACTCTGCTCACCATAGGAGTTAGGTACTAGGTAATCAATTTGTGTCCGTTAGTTTGAAAATCATATTATATTTCTTGACTCTAAATATTACCATTTTTTACTGATTATAATTAATATTCGTTATCTAAAATTAAATTGTAGCTTTTTTGTCTGCGATTAGGATTAAAGTATTTTATTTGAAAGTCATTTTTAAACCAAACGAAGTATATTATGCTAAGTGATGCTTACGAACCCCAGTTATAAATTAATCTCTTACCAGACTAAGAATTTGTAATCACAGATTCCAAAGAGTTGGGAAAATGCAAATTAGATTCGTCGTCGTTTTCGTTGTGGGTACAAAATCTACGATAGCATACCTTAACAACAGTAGTTCAACTGATGACAACTTTTGTCACAGTAGGTATTGGCAAACTATTGAAATAAAGACTGTTAGGTGTGAAACATAGTGTGTTTAATCACTGTTTACAAAATATTAATAGATTTAGACAAATGATATGTCCATATCAATAAACTATACTGCAATATATGTAAATTAAAAAGTTGTGAATTTTTATGAATATTACATTCATTGGCACTGTGACGAGTTTTGACATGCTTCTACATGTTACTAAAGTTTTGCACGATAACACATAATTTTGACGATTTAGTTCCAAAATTAACAGAATTATTACTTTTATCGTGGTATCGGTCTGGCTTTGTCATTCAAATATTATAGACTTAAAATTCGTCCTTTTTCAAGCACACTCTTACAAATAAAAATTATGGACCCTTACTTATACATATTTTGGATATTTAAACAAGTGTTGTCTAAGTTTACTTTTAACTAACACTTCCTATAAGGCTGTGTACACATCAGGTTACTTGTAGCAATTAATAGAAGCTAGGTGTAATATCTTCTCTGATTGTAGTTTACCGCCATTTAAAAATGTATATTATTAAATTATTATATATAATAAAAAAAGAATTACAGATCACTCAATCCTGATAAATTCGTAGTTTAGTTTCATTAAACTGAGAAGTGAATAGATAGTTCTGTAACGTATAGAAATCGGCGTAAGTGTAATGAGGTCAACTTACACAGTCGCTCTTCATATTTCTTATCAGTTTCATGATCTGTTTTACTTTGAAGTACTTAATGAAGTCTTAAAAGTTTATCGTGTTTCCATGCTATTTTAAAATATTTATGTCAAACGAAAATTGTCTATTGGGTTACCAATTTTTACAATTCAATACATAGTGTTGTCTTCTCCATAATTAGGTTTCAATTCTCGGTGAGATGTTGGTATATTTATTACTTTAACGTAATAATGTTGAATTCCTGTATTCAAAGATACCGACATTAGTGTCTATGTAAAAAAACCTTCAAAAACTTTAATATTCGAAACTTTGTTAACTGCCAAAGAGTTCTCTATGACTTATAACAGTTTTGAAAACTTTTCACAATTAACTGAGAAACAAAGCATAAATAATTGTACATTTGTAAGGAAAAACACCATGCAGGCTTTATTGTCGTTCTATTGTATGCGTTCGATAAACTTTGTTTATAGCTAAATGAGCGATATGTCGGTCATTGCCCCTGCCTGAAATAGTACATTACGCTGCGCGTACGATTGCATTGATAGCGCCAATTGAGATCGTTTCATATGATCATAAGTGTTAGTGTAATTACATCGCGGAAAATTTAACATTATATTGTATGGTACACTCGTTAGTAAAAGGGAAATGTTTCAGCCTATTGTAATGACCTATTATGTGTTTATTTATAATGAAACGAAAGTGAAACACAAATAATGCGTGAAAAATATTTCAAAATCAATCAAATGAATGTCAAAATAATTAATATATTCCAATTACACTTATTGTAAATTTTACGGCATCTACATTTTAATTTATATTTTTAATTGAGGTAATTCCAAAGTTAATAAGTATCTGAGGTTAATAACTAGTTTAACCACTTAATCTAATCTATGTTATCAAAGACACTGTACTCAATTATGTTTTAGATATACATATTTAGGTTTGAGAAAATCCAACTCATAAAGATAAATTGATTTCACGATAATACGTTTAGTACGCTACCATATAAAGCTAACATATATGTCTAATACAGAGGCTTCCTAGAGATGTTTTTATACATTGAGACACATAATTAAGATTTAAATTTTCATGAAAGATTACAAATGTTGAGATAAGATTAGTGAGAAAAGAGACGTAGCACAAACTATGACTGTCGTTTGTCAAAACCTTTAATTAATCGAATCGAATCAATTTAAAATTTAAAAGCGAAAACTAAATTATTAGCTGGGCCATATCTCCTGGCTTATTCGTAAGAATTAATAAAACAATGACCGACGTATATATACAATTTTATCGGGCATTACACTGTAATTCGATTTTAGGCTATCGGTCATCATGACAATGAAATATGACGTTTTATTTGTTGTTTTTTTGGGTATAAAGGTCTTATATACTTAAAAACTAAATATAATGAATCTTTTAAATAAAGTACACTCTCGGTCTAGGCCCCGAGTTGCAATTGTAATTTACTTTAGGTAAAACAGTACGTTTAGTCATATTTCGTTTTTATAAATAAGGGTTTGTGTGTGTACTGTGGTTTTTCGGTCTGTAGCAATTTTATTACACATCATATTCTGTGTTTTCCTTATGCATTACTAAGATGTTACAAATTGCATACTGGTTTTATCCATAGGAAATACTTTAACATTTAATAGAAATGGCCATACTACATACAATCGCAACTTCTCAAAAATAACACCATGTCTGTTCTGTACAAAACTCTGCAGCGAATAATGCTTACTTCTTGTTCGGAAACCTGGTCTTAGCAAGAAGGACGAGCTTGCTCTCTTTATTATTATATAGTTTGTAGGATTCGCTTCAAAGAAAAAATGTCTAACGTCAGGACAAAAGGATCAAGTAGTGGGCATGTGCACCGAATGGCAGACGACTGAACCCCAGCGTCCATCAGGTGGCAGGAGAAAACCCGGTAGACCGAAGCTGCTTTTTTGGATGGAGTTGCCAAGGACCTTGAAACGATAGGTGTTCGAAGTTGGACGATAGATTTCGATGCCGAAGGGTACTTGCAAAGTCCCATAAGGGGCTGTCCAGCACGGCACGGCAGACCGAAGAACCCCTAATAACTAAATTTAATCTAAATACTACTTCATCCAAAAATCAGCTTGTTGCACTCAATCATTCTACTAGAATCTGTATATATAAGTCCGGAACTAAGGAAACCATTTATGTGCGACAGCATTCGTGGTACTGACGATTGCTGGTGGAGGAGATTTCGTGAAATACTCTCAGATCCGGATATTTCCACGATCAATCAGGAGTATTGAGTCTGACAATTCGAGAAGGCAATCATTGTTTACTGTACGACAAAACGTATTTATGGACTTTACTTCATTCTTATATTTTAAACGCCTTACATGAATTAGTATAGATCAAATATAAACAATGTTTGCTTGACTATTTGTTTAGGAGTGAAATTAATATGAATCGTAAAGTCTGATTATTGGCGATTATCCAAAATACGAACGTAAGGTCCTTAAATAAAAGGGTATTATCGGTATATGCATTGTATACCGATAATGCATGTTCGCGCATTCAGCGGAAACGTCTGCCCAGCTTTCCCTATGTTCTTAAAAAGTTCCTAACTATTAAAAATAACGAGTTAATTTTATCATATTTAAAGCTTGTCCCTTGTGTACTCTATGGCCATAGTGCATGACCGATAGCGAGGGCAACGACATTCTTATCATGACTGCACCATTTTCAGTACTTCAGGCCTATGGTAATTAATATTCATAAACGACGTATTAACAATCTTCCATTCACAAGAAGATAAGAAGAATGACATTAGAGATTAGGATACTATCAGGGCATCGACATTAATTTATTTTTTGTTGATCTTATCTCTGGTAGTAACTAGGGTATAGACAATAGTTATATTTGAATAACACCATAGGCCCAAGAGATGGATTTAAGAAAATAAGTTAATTTAGCGACTGTCTAAAAAGTTAAAGATAAAAATAGTAAAGGTCATGTAGCAGTAGAGAAGAGGTGTGTAACCCACGGCTAAAGTTTAATTTTAATTTGTATGTACTGCATTACGATATACACTTGCTTGAATCATTAAATAATCTTTCTCCACGTCGGTATTTTTTTCTGTGCATAACGTAACTATCGTGTTTTTATTGCTTATCATACCTAAAGTGTGTATAAAGACTAAACATATGAACAAGAAACTAATGAGAAAATGTGTTGATACTCGGTAACCACACAATAAGGCTATAAAGTTGGTCGTATCATTCTAGGCCGATGTTAAGTAAATAAAATACTAAGTTCCTATTTACATTTCCTTATTGTTACATAAAGTATGCATGAAAGATTGTAAAGAGCTAAGGTAAAGAGGTAGTAAGATTGTTAATATTATGTTTAATCAAGTGTGGCCTTATCAACAGTGCGTTTACGACCTATCAAAGAAGTCTTTATGCAAACCTCTACACCGGATACACATTTAACTTAAGTCACCGTATTGATAAAACGAATATAGTCTTAAAAGCGTATTTTTAAAAGTACTTTACATATGGTTAACAATGTCATATGTTTTTAGTTATTTTATACCCGTTTAATATAATAATAGTTGAAATTGTTACATGTACCTATTAACATTCTAATCAATAAAGAACATGATCAAAGAAAAAATAATTAATACAAATCATGTTGAAACGGAACAACAAGTGTACTGTATTTATTGCGAAAAATAATCGCTAATTCTGTTTTATATTATGACAGTTATCAAATAAGATTGTCTTAGTTGCACTCTTACTTACTCTGTACACTTGATGATTACACAGTCAGATTTGACGTTCATTTGTCATTCGGGTTATACGGTGACGGCTGACAAATTATACTTGACACGTTTTCTATGAAATCTCAATTCCTCAAATACTGTAACTCTATACTTCAATGTTTGAAATTCTTGATTAAAATGCCGACATCGTAATTCGAGTTCGAAAATGAGAATGAAATTCCGTAGATTTAGTACTACAAACTAATACAAATTTCAAACACGAAATGTATTTTCGGCTATTGCAAAAATAACACAAAAGCAGATGTAATTCAAATAGTATTTGAATTCATATTCGCTAACGGGCCAAAGAATAATATTAACATTTAATGATTTAACTTGCTTAGTATGCAGTGACCGGTAAAAATAACTTTGAAAAACGTAGATTTTTTAAATCAGTACAATACAAGTCATCCCTACTCTGACGACAGACCGTATAATTTAATTTTATCAATTCAAGCCGCAAGGTCACGATATCACTTTGTAATTTCAATCAGTCGGCCAGGCCCCCTTTCCACCTAACTGCCGCCTCGGAACAAGTTTTCTTGCATTAAGTTTAAGTCTAAATCATGGCTTCAGCAATGTTGAAGTTATTAAAATCAGAAGTAAGTATGCTTAATTTTTTTAAAATATCTATTAAATTTATGAAGAAGTAAAACAATGTGTTTTTGAATTTAATCGTAAAAACAAATGTCAAAAGAGTATTTTCGTACTCTATTGCGTTCTTACACTATAATAAGGAATGTAAGAAACATGTATTCAATACATCACTAGGTTAAATTTGAATTTACAATACAAACTAAATAAATCATGTTACCAAATACATATTCTGTTGTTGCGTAGTTGAATATTTCTTACGAAGCAACATGACTTTACATATACATTCTGAATGACTTTCAATTTGTATATAATTTATGCATTTATAAAAACAGTATTAATTGATTAAATCTGTTGTTTCAAAATTCATGTCTGTGTGACTAGATTTTCTAAGTAATCAATAAAAACTGGTTAATGAGTTTTAAGGGACTGTAGTTTAGTATTTGAGTACTAAAAACTTGAAAAAGCATTTATAATTTTTTACCATGACAGTTTATAAAAATAATGAACAAACCTGAAAAACTTACTGAAAGCCTTAAGAAATATTTGAAATGACCGATTCCATTATGCTTTTCAGTCTCATATCCTTCTACGCCGTAACTATAGTAGTTCAGCACCAACTACAAAACTATATATTGATGGTCAGTATGTAGACTCAAAGACAAGCCAATGGATTGATCTTACTAACCCGGCTACAAATGAAGTCATTGGGAGGTATTTATTATCATTATTTAAACTAGGCTATCAAATATTGCCAAATCTATAGCTTAGTTGGGGCAGTGATTTGTAATCAATTTATATGTGTTTACTTTGAAGTGGTTATTACTGGTTCGGTTTGGAAAAGGTTCAAAGCTGGGGATTATTCTGTATCCTTGACACACCATTTTTTTCATTGTGTGTGTACAATTAAACCTTTCACTTGTCATGTATTATTCTATGAAATGAAACAAATAAATAGTTGCAATCAAAGTCTCCAGACATATATTGCCTTGTATTGGATTATTATTAAAATTATTTATAATTAGAATTTTACTTATTTACCTCCATAACTATAGATGCCATGTGTAAATTACTTGTCTCAGACTGAAGAACAAAAATAAATAAATACCATGATTCTGAAACACATTTTCAATATTTGTAATTATAAAAATAAGATCAATTGTAATAATCAATCAAACTTTAACCTCATTAAAAAATCGCAGCATATATAAAAATGCTGAATAATTTATTTTAATTTCTCTGTCATATATAATTTTATATACCTATATATTTTTTTATCAATTATTAAACTGTTATATAATGAATTTTTCATATATCTTTATAAATAAATTATGTTATACAATACTTTATCAGTCTGAATGTAAACAAATTTTATGAAGTATGTCATATCAGATAATGGGTTGCTATACTAAACTTATGTTTACAGTTATTTTCAGAAGGTTACATAATATTAAGAAGCAAAATAAAATTTATTTATTCAATTCATTAGTTTTTCTATTTACTAGATATGTAATGACTTCTTACTCTTCATTTCTGTAGCCAACAGCTACAATCTGATATTAAAATAACATTTACTTTTATTGAATAAATTGCTTTATCAAAGTGTTTCCAAAAGTTGACATCTCAACATCAACTTCTTAGTCCTAAGGACCAGCCAGTCTGAGAGGTTTCACTGATTTATGATTCTCTGTTTAGATTGTAGGAAGAGCACACCTTGCCCCTTCACACATCTTAATTCGTCGAAACAAAAGAAATCATAAAAAGCAGGCATCTATTAATTTAACTAGAGCTTACAGAAGAATACTAGGAATTTTTATTATTAAGTATGTTAGCCTATATTTTGTTTGTTTTCCAGAGTTCCTGAAGCAACACAAGATGAATTAAATTTGGCTCTTGAATCAGCTAAAAAGGCTTACAAATCATGGAGTCAAAGCACTATTATGACGCGTCAGCAACTTATGTTCAAGTAAGTATGTATAAAAATTTCATGTAAATATGGTTCATGTTACCATAAAATTACATGATTTTAATTAGGAACTTTATAATGAGTGGTAATAAAGTGGGGAAGAACTTAAATTATAAATATACAATAATATATCTTCTTTATGTGTAATGTACCATCAAAATTGATTAACTTCACTCAATCAAATTCACTGTTAAAAAGCTCCTACGCTACTTGGTTATTGGTTTGTGGACTCAGTTACCGCACTTAGACTCTATAAGTCCGTTGTGCGTAAAGTCCTGGACTGGCCAGCCTAACTCCTTACAAAAGCACAGAAGCCTCCTGGGCACTTCGCAGGCTTCACGGAGCGACCTCACCGTTCCGAGGATTTCTGCACGTTGTGTAGCCACAGCCTCGCATTCCAGGACTACGTGGGTATCTGATTCCTCTGCCCTGAAACAGCCCCTGCACATGGCTGTCTGTCGCGCCTAGTACAAAAAGATGTTTATTAAGTAGACAATTGCCCGTAATTGTCCCCTATCATTGTTTTGAGATTAGTTCTGTTTAAGTTTAGAAGCTGCTTTGTCAGTTCTGGGTTAACTGCTGGCAGAGCCATTTTGGACTGTCTGCAGGCCGCACTTCGCGATACCATCGTTGCGTTGAAGTTCTGCAGATCTTTGGCGAATCCTACGCTTTTAAAAACAATAACCATCAATCACTGTCATGATCTTAAGAAAAATTTTAAGAGTGATTTATCTCCGGACCCCATAACTTATTTTTTTTTAATTCGAATAGATTCGCGCGTTTACTTCGTGAAAATCAAAGTAAGTTAGCTGCCAAAATTACAGAAGAGCAGGGAAAGACTATCGCTGATGCTGAAGGCGATGTTCTAAGAGGAATCCGTAAGTTTTTGATTTTGCAATATACATGCATTTATGTGAAACACAATAATTTTGAAGAATGAGTCAAACAATAGCATTTGATACAAGAACTGTCTTCTTGTAGAAGTATCACGATACCTTAAAAGAAGTCACTTAACACTAGAAGAGCCTCCGAGAGAGAGAGAGAGAGAGAGAGTAACATAAAAAAGTGTTTTTTTTCTGTCTTAGATGTGTTGTGAGGACTGGATATAATTTAGGATAATTTTTATTGACAGTTAAATATGTTTTTATTACAGAATCAGTGGAACATTGCTGCAGTATCACATCGCTCCAACTTGGTGATTCTATCCAGAACATTTCTAAAGACATGGACACTCATAGCTATAAAGTACCTATTGGAGTGGTTGGTGGTAAGTAACTTTATTTATGTAAGACTTTTGTATGTTTTCCGGTTCCACAGACATTATTTAAGGATCTCGAAGTTTTCGATTCCTTTTGTAAAAGTGCATTTCATATAACGAAGCAATTAAGACGCAATAAGTAACAATTATTATGCATAGATTATCACTTTGGGGTCGTTCAAGTATTACGTAAGCAGATTTACTGCAATTAATCCCCCCCCCCTCCTCTTGTCAGCAAAAGTAAGCAAAGCTCTCAAAAATAATAGTTCATAAACGTCTTAATTTTCTGTAGCAATCCTCGAAAATGCATAACGTTTTTAAACAAAGATAATGTGTGGGTAATATGTGTAAAAAGTTAATATTTACTGTTGACGTAATCACTAAATAAGAAAATCAAAGACCTCCCCTGTAGTGCTTACGTTATACTTGAACGGCCACTTTTATTTAAATACAGATGTTTGTGAATCAAGTTTTATATATGATGATGATATAAATAAGAACCTTGTAATATTAAAAATAGTAGAATGAGGTAGAAACACTATTGTTTAAGATTTATTTCATTCAGACGATATGTATTTACTTTCATAGGTGTTGCCGCATTCAACTTCCCCGTGATGATTCCGCTGTGGATGTTCCCACCAGCACTGGTTACTGGTAACACCTGCATCCTGAAGCCATCTGAACAAGATCCTGGTGCGACCCTGATGATGATGGATCTGCTTCAGGAAGCTGGAGCTCCACCTGGCCTTGTTAACGTAAGTTAAACATACCACATAAAATTGGGAGAAATTTACCATCTATACTTAGAATTATAATTGAATTGATTATGAAATACTTCAGTGGACAGCTGGCCGCTTATAGGACTGGTGCCCGGAAAAAAATATCTAAAATGCATGCATATGCATATGCAAAATATCATAAATGCATGCTATCAGCATTGTGGAGCAACGAGGGTTAAGATGATGGAAATAGGTGTAAAAAAAATGATGATGATAAGTTATTTGAGCTTGGGGACATAAACCTTGAGACGGGATATTAATCGCTTGTTAAAACATAATAGTAAAAAAGTTCCTAATGAATGTTACATTTTAATTTTATATTATCACGCCATTTTCCCGAAGAGGTTCCTAGAGATCACGGATCTTCACTTGCTACGGTCCTGACCTCTCTCGCTTCATCCACATTCATGAAATTCACCATGCATGTTTGTTGGTTATGGGGGTAGTTTTACCTTGTCCCATAGCTAGTACCTCTCGGATTTGGTGTGTACAAGGCCTACATATTTACATAACCCAATCTCACGGTTGCCTTGCTTTCCTACTTGTTAACTGCTTCTTATTTATCTATTCTTCATGGCCGAATCACCTTGTCATCCATATTGTGAGCGATAGTTGATCTAGTTCTTAGGGTAGGAAAAATAAACACTTCACTGCTTTTACGTGTACTGTATAACTTCAAACTTGTGCAAAGAAAAAGCTTGTGCGCATGTGTCACAACCTCTTTTATAATCACAACTCCCTCCTCCGACTCGACGATCCCACTTCGGGAAGATGGTCAATTCGTAACAACTCGTAAGCAACCGAACGAGTCAAATGAATAACTATTGCACATGCGCACTTGTACATTCTTCAGAATATGTTTCATAAAAATGTTTAGAATTTAATTAAATAAATATTAGAAGCTAACAATATATTTTAATAACTAAAAGTATATCCAATATGTTTTATAGGTTGTCCACGGTACACACGACACAGTTAACTTCATTTGCGACCAACCTGACATCAAGGCTGTGTCTTTTGTTGGCGGAGACGCGGCTGGCAAACATATTTACAGCAGGGCATCTGCCAATGGTATGTAATTGAAAAAAGTACACGTTGAAATACCTGGTTCGGATCTATTAAAATTCGAAAATATAAAGTTAAATGAGGGTAGTTAGTATCGTAAAAACCAATAATCTACCCACATATATTTTAGGCAAACGCGTACAAAGTAACATGGGAGCCAAAAACCATGGTGTAATAATGCCGGACGCAAATAAAGAGCACACATTGAACCAGCTAGCGGGTGCCGCGTTTGGTGCTGCGGGACAAAGGTGTATGGCTCTTAGCACTGTTGTGTTTGTTGGTAAGCATTTTTTAACTGTTACATTAATCAAGTCTTATGTTATTTTCTTACTTAAAATTGCAGTGCTGTTATTCTTTTCTTATCTAATATTAGTGTTAACTTACGTTATCTAGTCGAAACCATTTGGTGTTATCTTTATTTTTATGTAAATAATTCTTTTAATGTCAGTAAAGTTAGTTAATAATGGCCATAAAAAAACTTATTCTTTGATCTTTTCTATTCTCTATCAACAAACAAGTGATTTAATTTAATTTTTTTCTTGGCTCTCGAAGATAATTCGTTTAGTGCTTACGTTGATGATGCCAACAAAGCAACACTTTATTTTATGTAATTATTATCCGTATAGGCGAAGCTAAGGAATGGATTCCCGACTTAGTCGAGCGAGGGAAGGCACTCAAAGTGAACGCGGGACATGTACCCGGAACAGACGTCGGTCCCGTCATCTCTATTAGAGCTAAGGAACGGATACACAAACTTGTGGAATCAGGTTAGTTTTTATTTTAAATTAAAGTTTAGGGACTATTCATAATAGCTTACTAACTTGTCTAAACAAATCATTAAAAAATTATAGTCTACTATTGCGAGCCTCAACTGTACCAATGCATAGTGGACAAGCTGATTGTTTCAATTAAATACATTAATGGGAGATATTACTTTATAATGTTGCTGTGATAATTTAATTTGGCAAGGCATTATGCTGTAGACTGCTACAGTCAATATTCAATGATTTGATGTTTATGTTAGATCTTATAACAAAAACCATGTATTGTTGTTGCGAGGATGTATATATGGCATATAAATATATTTATCAGTGCCGATGTACAGTAACAACGAATATAGTATCTTTAAAAGATAATAATAGTAATTTTATTAATATTGCCGACTCTTGTTACTACTCTGTCAATTAAAGCCAAAGTGACAATTGTTAATTCAATATTAACATAGACAAGTGTTTAAATCAGAAATTTGGTTAACCTCCTTGTTGAATATTAATAAGTATTTGTTGTGCAATTTTTAATACCAGTTAAGACTAGAAACCGATTACATATAAGTTTTTAAGTTAACAAACATCTTTAAAGCCTAAAACAAAATAAATATGGTTGAATTTATTCTCATAGGTGTAAAGGAAGGTGCCAAATTAGTTCTCGATGGCCGTGGTGTCAAGGTTCCTGGTTTCGAAAAGGGCAACTTTGTCGGTCCTACAATTTTGACTGACGTCCAACCAAACATGGAATGTTACAAGGAGGAAATATTTGGTCCAGTTCTAGTCTGCCTTTTCGTGAATACATTAGACGAAGCAATCAATCTAATTAACTCAAATCCATATGGAAACGGCACAGCTGTGTTTACAACGAATGGGGCAACAGCCAGAAAATTCGCAGCGGAAATCGACGTTGGACAAGTTGGAATAAATGTACCGATTCCGGTTCCATTGTCTATGTTTTCATTTAGTGGAACCAGAGGAAGCTTTTTGGGTACAAATCACTTCTGTGGTAAACAGGGTATTGACTTCTATACAGAGTTGAAGACGGTGGTGTCATATTGGAGGCAAAGCGACGTTTCACATACTAAAGCTGCTGTTTCTATGCCGACACAACAGTAATACTCAAATTAGTTATTTTAGGAGAAAACGTTAAGAGCATTTATTTTTTGTATCGTCATATTGTTATAATTACGAAGTCATGTCTTCCATTATATTTTGTTAAAGGTTTATCATGTATTATGTTAAGTAAATTATATTTATGAAAACGATTGACTTTCATTTATAACTTAACAACATGTTGGTAATTTTAAGTCGAGAATGTATCATTGTATGTAGTATGTAATGTATAAAACTGGTATTTAAAAAAAAACTACGATACTATTTAGACAAAGGCATTGACTTCATTCGCAGAGGTAATCAGCTGTAAAAAATATTAAATAGAAAATATTTGTTTAAATTGATAATACTCTCAACTCAAGCGCATGTAATTGATATTTGACACTTAAGCACTATGAATAACTGTTCAGAATCGAATATGACGTTGACAGTTAAGTTCGTTATGAACAGGTTTTCAGTTTTAAATTCTAATTATTTTAAATTTATACTAAACTTTTCCTAAATTCTTCTTGTTTCAATGCAAGATGTATTGTTAAAGTATTAAGTTTTTGTAAAGGAATTAATACATTAGATTTTTTCTTTGTTTATGATACGCAGCTAAAGCAATAGCAATTTGTGTTTGTAAACACACATTGTTTAATCGTAATGTTCGTAACATGACATCATGTTATTCTAGCAATTCGAGTTTCCTTTGTTACTTGATCGGTAGAAATGATGGGCCAAACACGTTTCATAATGAATACTAGTATCACAGTGTTAATATTATTCCTTACACATAGTTTAGGATTGACTCCGCAGTGCAGAAATGAACGAGGAGAGCCAGTGGATTGGTAAGTTTAAATTAAAAAACCGTCTCTAAGTATTAAAATATCTCCCTTGTTGATTAAAAATCATAGGTTCTTTGTTTTGAAATCGCAGTATTGTTAAATATTAATATTATTAAATAATGTCGCTTTAAGATGTAAGTTGTAGTAGAAGTAAGATGTAATTACATTAAATTTGTGTTTCTATTGATATATGAGTAAGGGATTTTAGTTTAACTACACCATATGCAGTATAACAATGTAAATACTTTTAATGTGTCCCTATGCGTGATAAAGAATTCATATCATTCAAGTATTCCATGTAAATAATGCTAGCTAGCCTTAACTTCTGTTGATGATATCAAGGAAAAATTATTATTGCTAACTGTATGTATTTTACTATTTTTTAACAATACATTTATTTTTATTAAGATTTTTATTTAGTCTATTGTATGATTTGATAATCAACATATGTACTACTACAGGTTCTATGTTTACAAGTTACCTAGAGAAAGAAACCATTTGAATCCTTTAGTAAGACGAGGTGTAGCTTATATGCATCTGACACCATCTAAGCTTAGAGGGGGTTGGATTATGTCTGATTTATCAATTGGTGACCCTCGTTCAATGGTTGGAAGAACCTTAGCACCTTTATATCAGGTATATTTTTTAATTTATTAAACAACACAACCTATAGTCCAACAAGTTTATAATCCATTGGTGCAAGCTCATGAAAATTATTGTGATTTCAGGATAAAAACACAATTTCAGTAATTTACAATGACCAACCTCCATCAACGGAAAATAAGCCTGATTTATTACAATCAGTGGCAGAAATGTATTCTAAGAGTAAAAAAGGTAAAGCTACAGATCTATCATTAAGATCTAGTTAATCTATTATTTTGGGTTAGTAGGTGTACCTGATGTACAGTAAATGTAATAAGCGTAACCAGAAACATCTGCCCCACTCCACATCTTAGGGGCTTATGGTACAAAGATTTTTTGCTTATTTTCCTACTATCATAATAAATATAGCTTCTGTTTTTGATAGATCCATCCGCTTCAGATTTATTCAGCACTTTTTGTTACATTTTCAGGCCAACAGAAACAATCTACTATGAAAAAATATAAAAAATTCAAACTTGGCGACAAATACTATGATGATTATGATTTAGCTGAGATGTGTAAAATGCATTCAAAATTCATGAAAACTCGAGTAGAGAATGGCCATACTAAAGGTGTTATTCTCGGTGACAAATTCACTTCCTCATGGCTTGTTCATTCTGTACCACGGTTTCCGCCTGTACCAGACAGTAAGTGCTTAATTATTACATAAAAAATTATCTGTTTGCTAACACAGATAATAAATACTAGTCTGTAAATTATTTTTTACTGTATTATTATTACATCTATTTAATGCATATTTGACCAAAGTGAATTAATTTGATTTAATCATTTGTCTTAAAAACATTTTTTTAAATAGTCCTCTGAATGTTTCTACTAAAACAAAAAGTGCGTGCGTACAAAGTACACGTGTCAGAAGTGAAACTTCTATGTAAATTAATTATTACTAAGGTAAAAGCCTCAATAGATGATTATGTACCATTATATGATCACTACATGTATTTGTATATCTATATTCACACTGTATGATAATATAAATACATAAAAAATATGCGTTTACTGCACAAAACGTTATGCGACAGAATTGCCATCTAAATGTCTAAATGTTCTAATATGTAACTACTAAACGAATACATTAACCAATAGCGTTGTTGTGTTCGTCCTTTCTCACTCTCTCTCAATCGGTCTCAATCGCTCTCTCCCTTTTCTTCGACAAAAACGCTGCACATCGTGACGCTAATATTATTATTATAATAAAAGCCTAAAGAAGTTTCACTTCCAAAATTACATGTCAAATTGTAAACCTTTTCCTAGTGATGTTGAAGTTAGTAATTATACAAAGACAATGCTTTTTTCAGCTCATGGTCTAAACACAAGTTCATATAGTTATCCAACAAGTGGCATGAAGTTTGGGCAGTCGTTCCTTTGTGTATCAGTCCAAACGGCCACGCTTAACCAAATCGGCATGCAGTTGAAATACAATGAGCCATCAATAGTATATCATCGTTTACCACAGGAATTTGAAAATGAATTACCCAATTTAGTAGATGTAATTCGAAATAAAACTGTGGATGCATCGCCTTGGTGAGTTAGACTTTGAATTTATTAAAATAAAATATGTTTATTATGGAACATACGATACAAGTATCACTTATTCCTTATTATATTACTAGCTGCCCCCGCGAACTTCGTTTCTCCTTAATGTGATTTTACTTAGCCTACCTTTGTAGTGCATACCAACATGGAACATTTTGCTATGCTACCTATGTTCGGTGTTTTGGTATGAAAATTTTTAGGTTTTTCTGTGAATATTTCTCTATATAAACCTCAGAGTTCAAGTCTTAATTTTTTAATAACCAAAAAAAATATAGGGATGAACATTTTGGGTGGTATGTATTTTTGTATGATGAAATAATAATATAAAAAAAAACAAAAAAAAATGTATAAAAATTAAAAATTTGGGATGGAGGATGTGACTCGAGAATTATTTAGAATAGTGAAGAATATATATAGATATCGATTTGGATAAATAAAAAGAAAGATATAAGTATATAGCTTGAAATCGTTTTTACATTATGCAATAAATTAATTTTAGGGATTTTTACTAGTGATGCAACAAATAGTACTTTAACTTATATGAATACAAATAAATCAACAATCATACACAATATTCTTTTTTACGAAGATATTTAATGATTGAAATTATGTACTGACAAATTTTTGTTCAAAAAAACATTTGTAACTTCTGGCATTAGGCGATTTCCTTTTCCTGTTCTATGTACCGTTTGAAAATAAACTTTCTGAGGCGAGGCTTTTTCTGAAAAATACTTTTGAGTCAGTTTTTTCAGCTTCAGGAATATCACTAATATTTACCCATAAAATAATATACTCAACTCAAGTTAAAATCTAAATAAAACTATGATATCTTACCTGTGCATAGATAAATAATAATATTATTATAATATGACAAATACAATTAAATTCTCATGTAAATAATTCCAGGTACCACATAGAAAGCTTCGAAACTTTAGTTGGTCGCAAATTCCTGTCATTTGCGAAAAGTGCTATGTTCAATGACGATTTGTACAGCGGCTTAGTGGCTGAAGTATTGCAGTCTGACCTTTTAGTTGAGTCCTGGATGAATGGACCGGGAACTCTGGATTCGGAATGTAATAGGAATTTCCAGTAAGTTTGATTTTACAGATTTTAAGGCTAGACAAGCATAGTTTATTGTCTGTGTTTTAGTATCTTTTTACTCGCCACCCGTGATTAGATTTTTGTGATTGAGAATTTTTGCATTTATTTATTTTTTTAATTACTTGTTTAATGAATCTTTTTTAAATATGTACAGGGTCCGAAACATCGAACGCCTAAAATTTCCAATAGCCAAGATGTCGTTTACGTCTCACAACGACCACTCGAAGTGGGCCGTAGCCGTCGCTCACAAGATGCACAATAGTCAGGATACCAAAGTAGCAGACTACTGGGTGTGTGTCGGAGATATTAATCGAGCTGTGAGTATCTTGTACGCAATATACTTGTGGCAAAGGAAAATACCAGGAAACTGATGTATTAGACCGAATGTGACATACCACCCGTAACACCTATACGTGCGTCGTTCCACAACGGAGCGTTTTTAAGGCAGTTATTGCCGCGCACCATCACTATGTAGGGTTCCACTGCTGGTTAGCTGCCTAACGATGTATTTCTAAACCACTTCGACTTAGGGTCTTTCGAGAAAGGAACGTACCAATTCAAAGGCCGGCAACGCACTTGCGAGCCCTCTGGCAATGTGTCTATGAGCGGTGGTATCACTTAACTTCAGATGAGCTTTCTTCCCGTTTGTTTGTTATTTTAAAAAAGCCCATCTATTTACCTATTAATAACGGACCTACCTACACTAGATAACCTCCTTTGGTCGGTTAAATATATTTGATATATATCTCTACTAAATATTTGATTTATTTCAGTTGCCCCAAGAGTCCCGTGGTGGTGGAACAGTCTGTACGTCTGGTCCCATACTTTGGGGTAACTTCGCGCATTTAATTGAATCAGTTCAATCTTGTAATAATTAGATTTAGTTAACAATAGTTTAGTACGTCGATATACTTTATTGTTATGAGTTTTGTTGAGAGAAAAGGAGGAACTTACCACTACAATACTACCTTCGATTAAGACATTAAATATAAGATTAAGATAAAATAAGTCATTGAATTGCGTCGTTTTGAGTAGTCTCCCTGTCTCTTTTCATCACAACGTAAACACAATTTAACAGAGAGAGACAAGAGTACTATTACCAAAATGCTGCAATTAGTAGGATTGTTATAGTTTTTCATTGATAGTGGCGAATATGATTTTTCTAATTAAAGTATATGTTTTCTGTGATAAATAGTGTAAGCTTAGTTGTAAATATGGCGTAGTTAAATAGATTATAAATAGTTATTATTTGTGTAAATCCTTTTGGCAGCGCAGGCGCATAGAGCGTACTTACCTAGACAATAGCGACTAAAAGTTAAACAATAGGCATAGAATCTGTTAGAATTTGTCGGATGTACTCAAAACAATTATGATTGGCATGGACGCTTTTTTATTATTGTAAATATTTTCTTTTGTAATGTAAATTTTCATTTTATTATGTATAATAAAAACTTTTTATTATTATCTTTTATTACTTATGTGTATTCTTGCGTGTAGACATAGCGTAGAAATATGCATATTCAGTATTTTGAGTCATAGTTGCGCAGTCTAACATGGACATTCGCTTTTATGTATTTGTGTTTTGTATACATAATGGATATGGAAAAATCTAAACTTGCACTGTAGGGATAACTATAATGTTCCTATTGACTGGTATTTTTTTTCTACACGGTAATTGGTATTAATTGAAGGGAATACAGAATCGAGTCTGGTAAAGCAGCTGATTCCTAAATTCTTTGTATAAAACTATATACACACACATTTCTGTGCTTTTAATGGGTGTATAAAGCAACCGATTTGGAACGTTTGTATACAGAATTCTTAAATATCCGCGATCTTTTAACGGTATCAGAAAAAATCGATAAAGTGAGTACGGGAGCGTTCAAGTATTACGTAACAAATTTGGAGGGGGGGGGGCCCTCTTGTTAAACGTTACGATGCGGGTCGGGGTTTGAATTACGCGCTATTGTTAATATTATTTTCCACTTTCCAGTGTTTCACGGGGGGGGGGAGGTCAAGAATCTCCAAAAATTTCGTGACGTAATACTTAAACGCTCCCTACCCCAGGGTAGTGCCCGGGGTAGTCATGACTCCATCATCCCTTCTGGATACTGTATTGTATGTCTAAATACATTTACTTTTAAATATTACTTTAACAAGAAACATGAGAAAACATCTCATTAGGATGACGAGAAATAGCATGAAACCAGAAATGTGGTTTAAAGGAGGTCTTTTAGGTGGTTTATTTGCAAACCCCCAAGCCAAGTCCTTCCATTCCTTAGTCATAGTAGTAACTTTACATTCATAACTTCAAGTGAGTCTGGCCGATGGAATTCGTAACATATGAATATTAATTCTCATACTTTATTACGAAACACTTTAGCGCTACTATTTAAGGTATGTTATTAAATTTAAGGAGGCCTTGTACTAAATATTTAAGAACTCAACACACATGAACTACGCCGCCAATTTGTATAATAATTATATTAACTGAAGTCTGCAACTATATATGACTTAAAAATTATCTGAACTAGCGTTGGTCTATGCTACACCCTCCCTCGCGAGGGGGATGTTTTATCCTGTTCGGGGCGTATGCCCCCTTCAGGTGGTGTTTTTATTCGCGCCCTGCTGATACAGGGCGGTACGGGGGCGGGCATATAGCCCTTGGTGAGGGCTGCTGGCGCGCGGGGAGATTCAGTCTCTACCCGCTGCGCGCAGCCGTATCTGAACTAGAATTGTCATAATCCTATTTAACACAGATCTTAGTGCTATAGCGACACAATCTACGGCCATGACGTCATACCCAGAAAAAGCGCAAAGCTATTCCAGCAACAGGTCTTGGGAAAGCTATCTCTGAACGCTTAGAGATATCGCTTCGGGAGTAATATGAGCGGGCGCTGCCTCTGAGCCAGAGCCACACGGAGGGTTAGGTTGACCGAGGCAGCGAGTGAGGCAGTCCCTGGGAATCCATACTACTACCGACCGCTTAGGATATATACGACTTGTCGACTTCAGCTACTGCGGCCTTCCAGCTATACTAGTGGCCTTTCGACCAATTGGTAAAAGTAGTCAAGGGACCTATCTTTAGGTCAGATAAAGAGCAGCAACTTCCATCACAGTGCTAAGTTTCCTCTCTGAATATGACCTATAAACCCAGAGGTTTTGAATACTTTACGTAGCCACATACATGTCTAATCTACTAGGTATTAAGTAAAATTTGATTTTTTTGTAATACCGGAACCTAACCTATCCCATAGAAACAATGTTAAAGGTTGCTTCTCAATGCCATGTTGCTTCGCAATGAAGTAACAGAAATTCTTTTGCCCGTGCATGTTTTTTTAAGTTCATTTTTATAACTAGAATAAAATATTTTCAGCGAACGTTTACAGACCACTTAGCTGTCGCAATATATGATGCTCAAAAGGCAGACTCCCTCGGGTCTTCTGCTCATGGTATACTCATGGCTGATAGAGCAGGCGCAGTGTGGGTAGGACATACTGTACCAGATCTAATAAACTTTGAACGTTAGTTTACCGCTAATTTTATTATTTTAAAAGCTTAGTTTTATTAGTCTTTGAATATATAGGACCGCGCCTGTGATATTAATATAGATGCTAGCACAAACGTTCCTTTATCGTGATTGCTATTTGAGGCGTAGACAAAACATGCTAAAAATTATTCTTTCGTTTTACGCAATAATATATTTTTCAATAATATCACTGAGTCCTAACTTCTGACCTACAAACCGTCTAATCTATTTACCTAGTGCATTTCATGAATTTATTACGTCAGATTATATAAGCAATATTAACTCATAAAAATTTCATACGTATATGCCACAGTCATGTTGCACTGGTTATAATAAGTATATCCAATGACACACGCCGTTAATTTGTGGGTCTAACGCATGCAGGTTTCCTCACGATGTTTTCTTTCACCGTACGACTTGTACGTACGTACGAGCGAGTGTAGCGCACTAAGACAGAATGTCTATTCGTGCACAGACGAGAATCGAACCTTAGATTTTAAATGATTGTCGCATGCTGAAGACATTTGGCCAACACTTCTCATACGATTTAATGCATTTACGCAACGATACAGGTGGTCGTCCAATAGTCCCAGACGAAGAGAGTCCAAACGGTCATTCGTTTGTGTGTATGCCAGTGGATTTAAAAACAATAAACCAAATTGCAAAGTATTTGAAACATACTTCGCCGTATAACAAACATTTCCGCATACCGAAACATTTGGTCCATCTATTACCTGAGTGGGACTTTCACTCCCCTTTAACGACGTAAGTAGTCAAGAAATGTATTCACTTTTGTGAGGAAATTAAATAAAACAAATCAGTGGAATAGCACTATGAAAATGATATATAAGCTGATTTGACACCAACTGTCAAAAATAAATAAATATTAATTTTATTATTCTAACAAATGCGATAACAATTAGTCTCTATAAATTCTGTCTTTGCAATGTTAAAATATGTCATTTATCTTTGTGTTTAAATAAAATAAATTAAATAACCCCTTTCTGTACTTGTCTAGATTATTTTTCTATCGTTATTTTCTACATCATTTACTACTCTTACCACTCATCAGCTTATCTCTCGACAAAGGCTTCCTCCAAATGTAGTCATGTTGTCCTATACCATTTTACCCCACCTAATTTTCTTTTATCGTCTTTCCAACATTTTATAATTTATTTACTTAAACAATCATTTATTGTTTTTGATGCTATAAGTTCCTGATGTACATTGTCCTAAATTTCATAAAGAAAATGTTGTAATATCTCGAGACACTGAAACGCTTTTTCATGGGATTAAAACATGTTTAATCATCATTTTTTTTATTTATAAAACAGTATTTTTGGCTCGGGATTGCCATTCAATGAATCTTGGTACTTACACTGAGATTCACAGATAGATAAAGGATTTTTGACGCGCTTTTAGAATCATGCTAAAAGCATCACCTTGTATGGCTATCACAAATTATATTGTCTTTATAGTTCGATCCCAGAAAAACCCTTAACATTCACCACAGAAGACAAAACCCTAAAGGCTGAACTTCTTGTTAAACCACCAGAATGTCACTGTCACTGTATTACTCTCTGGGAACAAATTTCCTAAATAATTCACTTCAAATTGATCCTTATTTAAATTACATTACATGTTTTATTTAGAGTCGACGTCTGAGTTAGGTAGTTACGTCGTTATTGTAATATAAACAAGACTATTTAAATTCTTTAGATAAAAAAATATGCAGCAATAAATCACTACGATAATATCATACCCTGAAACGCACTAACAAAGTTTTATACTTGGTGTATACAACTCTTCGACCTTAGCCACTTCAGTCAAGGATCATCCTAATAGCTCGGACGATAAGCAACATGTACCAACCTCCACAAGTGTAATGATTCAGTGTTAACATTATTTTAATTGGGGGTTAATATACATAAAAATACAAATAAGTATACAACAATTTTATTTACAAAACATTGCTTCAACAAGCGAATGTCATCCAATACATGCATTTATAATTGGAAACCATATACATCGATTTCTCTGGACTTGCACAAAGAGCGCAACTTCCTAAAATCTAACTAATTACTGAATACGAGTTACACTGTCAATCATGTCGTACGCATATATGATAAAAGGATACAATACCTATTTTCGCGCTACAGTTATTATCCCTCATAACTTTTATGTCATAATTGTATGAAATTAATAATATAGTAAAAAAAATGATGTTTAAATAAAAGAACGAGCTGTGCATTTGTTGAATTTGCTTTAAACTCCAATGCGAAATCACTATACACTGCGCTACGATGGTTTGTCACGGCGCAGTGTGAGGTGAACTAATTACTGAAGTGAATTAATATGAATGAAGAATGACTTTTTAAATTAGGGCATTCTTTGAAGCACGAAGATTTAAATTTTATATATCTGTAATTCTTTCGGTAGAGGCTAAAAAATTATACGTCTTGGTATTGGTTTAATAATTGTCGTTTATGGATACAATTTTTTTATCTACTTTCTTTTTAGAACATGATCGTGTCCGTTGATGGGCAGATGAAAATTATAAGGAATAAATATCAAGAAAATGTTGTGCAGGATGTTAATCTTAGTACCGAAAAAGTAAAGATACCTACAATGTATAATGAATTACGTACAATATCTCAAATTCATTCTATTATAAATTAGATTAATTATGTACGATATATTGTTATTTAGCCCTAATTTGTGACTTAATACTTATATCGTATATAGATATTATACTATATCTTTTATATGTTATAATATTGTATTGGCTGTCCCTCAGACTAGTCGTAAAGATCCCGATTTTAATTCAAGACATGATTTTGAATCTCGTAAAGATTTTGGTATCGTTAAGTATGTTAGGCATAACCAATAATTTGAATCATGCGACTCTTAAAGATGGCATTCTTGTGAACCAAGAGTCTTGCTTCATCTTAAGGTAGTAGGCGTCCCTGGGGCATGGGGAAGTCAGTGCTTCCTCTAACACCTTGAGGGCGTTCGTAGGAAGGACCTTAGCGCTGTATTCCGCGGCCTCTCCGGGCATAGTCACCGCGCAGGTTGAAGAACTTACGTCAGAGCTCGGAGTGTCTGGTCGGCTAAAAAGATTTAAAGAATAATAAAATAAAACTAGATTTTTACATATATATTTAAAAATAAATTATAGTGGGCACAAAAAGTGAAAATATAAAATATTAATAAATAAATTACTCATTTCTGGGTATGATTGGTGACAGTTAATAAATATTATAAATAAAAACATACCTGGCTGGTTGACTTGCTGGCGTCAATTGTACTGGAGGCGAATACAGCTCAGCTGAAGACAGGTCCGGTGTATGCAAGAGTACCACGTGGAGCCTCCGCGCACGAAGAGAGGCCCGAAGCGCCCGCGCAGCGCCCCAAGTGCCCCAGCGTACTGCAGCTGCCCCTGCACTACTTTCACCCTCGCCATCCAGGCGCGAAAGACTTTCACATGCCGTATCTGATGTTAGACCTGAAAAATATTCGATTATAAATTTGATTAATATAACATAGTTTCGTAATGATAAAATATTTTAGTGAAAGTGGTCAAATTATTAATCGATGTAACAATAGGAAGACAATTTCACACTCTGCATTCTTGCTTTGAAAACGCTTCTCTGAATGTTTCATTTAAGTACTCTAGAAAATCAATTCAAATTGAAACCCCTATTACATAGAAGATAATGTCATTTCTTTACCTATATAAAACAATCGACCAGCGTAAGGATGATCTGATGCAGCAGCGGCCAATAACGGTGCGAAGGTCCTAGCCACTCGTAAAGCACCAAGTACGTTTCCCTTAAGCGCCGTCTCCCAGCAAGTAGCGCCACCACGACCGCTACTTCCAGCTGTGTTGATCACTGCCCATACGCCTGCAAGATACGCAGTAGTCTTGCTTTAATTTAATTTTGGTAATCCAATTACAACAATTTAATATAATCTCAATTTTCTAAGGTCGATTTTATTTAGGCTTAGTCTGTATATGTCAATATGTTTTTGTATAAATATTTGATGTATTCTTTAAAATCAATGTATACGGCAAAACAGTAAGAAGTGGTTTGATAAAAAGATAAGATTTTTTTTACTTCTTGCAATTTATTATAAAAGAGTTTACAATAGTCCCAGAAAACGTACACTAAACTGACATCTATTATTGAAGAAGATTACTAAGGATCTGAGTTTAATGCCATCTATCGGAATTTATTCAACCGTTGTTAACTATGCACATTAGACAGTCCTTAATATTGTTTACCTTCTCCAAAGATGGCGAGCGTTAAATATTTAAATATCTTACAGGCTTATATTATTTAATAAACATATACTTATTATTATATTATTACTTGACATAACATAAACTTTATTCTCAATGCCACCGGGTACTTCTGGTGTATTATGCGAGATTCCCATTCTTGCGATCCGGGTTCGATTCGGCCATTGCAAACTATATGTTTAAGAATAAACATATAAAAAAAGTTTTTCCAAGCAATAGCGGAAGTACAAATTAAGGCATACCATGTTCACCAGCCGGCAAATGTTGAGCCGTAGCTCTCGCAGCTTCCTCCAATAAATCTTCCCTGGCTACATCCAACTCTAAGGTGACTAATCGTGGTGTGGGCTGGTTTTCAGGGGTATTGTTCTGCAGCCAGGACTCAGCCAGACGAGATCCGAGGCCCCCAGGGCGACAGCCAGCGATTACTCGCCAGCCACGACTACTTAGGTATGTTGCTATCTGAATCATACAAAATATTGCTAAATGACTTTATAACACTTAATACTTTAATATATTACGGGCATATAGTTTATTTCCTTTACTATCATTCATACTATTCATTTTTCTTCAGAAATACGCGAACAGCCTTAACGTGCAGCCCTAACCTAACCTAACCTAAGATGGAATACCATAAATGGATACACGACAGTAAATGGAAGACATTAATAGTGCTAAGTCCAGTTTCTGAATCTCACTATACGTGTATTTTCACTGTAATCACAGTTGCAGTCACAGTATTTTCACAGTCGAAGATCGTACTTATGGTGTTCTGAGTTTGTATAGTAAAAAATATATAATACAGAATCGTAAAAAAATATTATTTTTATATAATTTTAAGAAACACATCTATAATCTCTTAACGTTTTGTGTTGCGTCTCTTATTCAAATCATACCTGTAATCCCAATGCTGAATCCACAGAGGTCACAAGTACAGTCTTGGCACTTGCAACAGGCAGAACTTCAGCGACCTTCACCTTCCTAAGCAAATAAAGAAGTAGAGCACCGACGATGGAGCATAATGCTGCCAATTGCAGCCCGAGCGACAACCAGGTTAGCGTATCCATTACTTGTGCATTTTATCTGTAACAAAATTAAAGTTCATCAAAGAAATTGGATCATTTATATAACATCTGTTAATTATAATAGCGTTATGAATATTTAATTTAGAATTAATCTGTAATTTTTATATAGATAAAATAGTGTTCCAACCACCAACCAACGATTATTTTTAGCGTAATATCGCTAAAAATGAAAATGTATTGAATATATAACACACGCTTACAATACATAATCTATAACTGTAGAGCCAGTTTATTATTTAAGAGAGATTGTTTGTTGCTTATAATAAATATCATAATTAAAGAAGATCAGACTTCCATAGCACAAGTAACTTACGCTTAATAGGAGAGTGTACCACAGAATGCATGTACATAAATAATTATTCGTATGTATTCATATCAGCGCGGCAACAGTACCAAAATTTAAAAAGTTTTTAGCCAATTCGATAGATATGTTTGCAGCACGATACAAAGTAATGCAACGCGCAGTACCTCGCAAACTTTCAACAACACTGACAAACGTCTGTTTGACATGGGATTTATGATGTTTGTCAACAAACCCGACTGACGGCGGATGCGATTAGTAAACAAAGATCACAATGGTCATTCAATAGGTATTTACAATGTCTGCTGATAGCTTTATTCAGGCTTACGATTCGTTACTTACAACATTGTTTTTTTGTAAGAAAATAATTTCTTGACAATTCCTAGTACTTTTTCCTGGGTAGCAGATTAAAGGTATTTTCTTACGTATTTTTAACTATCTGGAGACCAGCAAACAATGATAGGTATAGCAACGCAAGGACGACAGACACATATGTATATAGACGCATTATATGCCTATGAGGCGCACTGTACAATGATGCATACATTATACAAATATAAATACGATTCAAAATTACCTAAGAGAACATTGAGTTCGAAAAGTACAAGTAACAAAAAGTTCTTATCTTGTTTATAAAGAAACCGTGAAACAGTCGTCACTTTATATAATTCAAGTCGAATATAAAATAATAAATAAAAACTAAAACCGTTATTGAAGGAAAACTAATGTTTACGCTCTATTAAGTTTGCGTTTTCTTGTAATTTAATAACTCAAGATATTAAAAAGAAATTGCCGCGCACTGATGAAATCTGGGTTAATTATTATTAATAACTATATATTCTATAAAAGTTTATGTTACTTAGATTCCAATATCGATGAGGTGATTTTTAAGAAATTTAAATATTCTTGCGGCAAGCAAAGCGGTTCAATAATTGATATAAAAACAATTTAAAAGAACCTTATTATTCTTAAATCGTAACATTAAAAGTATAAGTTTTTGTTTAAGATCACGCGAACTTCGTTTTGCCTTAATATGATTTTTTACTTTCTCCATAAAAACCTTCCTCAGAGTTTAAGGAATAAATAAAAACTAATACTCGAATTGGTCCAGCCATCTTAGAGTTATGCGCTTAGTAACATATTGTGCAATTTATTTTAATTCATATAGTATTATATAATAAAACGTAAGTAATTATTACGCACAAAAGCAATTTCTAAACGAAACTTGCAATTTAAAAATGAAAGTCCTTTCAGCCAGCTAAGGAAAGATGAAAGTTTATTACATCCGCTTGCGTCTTATTTTATTTCTAATACTATAAACGCATTAAATGATAACACGTATCGCATATCGATGATTTATTTACGTATTAAACAGTATATTCTCATTTCTATGAAACCTGAACAATTGTTTCTTCGCAAGACATTTAGTCTGATATACGACGGTTTAATTGATTTTACACTCTGGTCAATATACTACTAATAGTAATTCGAATGCTTTTTGGAAAAAGCGTATTTCATTTACAATTCGTAAAATGACGGCTAGTATTTTACCGATAATAACAAGATTATTGTTTGTTCGTGCGCAGAACTCATGTTATAGGTATATGCTACTCAAACTTGTACGACGATTTCCCCACCAAAAACAAAATCTTACCAGGTTCGTGCCGATATCAATACAAGATACAATAGGCCGATAAATATTATTTAAACTGTTTTGTTGATAAAAATCGCGGATGTTGGTAGTTAAAACGTCGCGTACATAAAACAGACAAAAACGTGCGAAAAGTCAGTTTAATAACCTATTGTTACACACAACAAAGCAAGATCATGGCCAAAGTCAAATATTTCTTTTAATTTTGTGTCATTATTGATTAGAAAAAAAATAATTTCTAGATTTAGAGGAATTAATATTTAAGTTAGCTTCGACTGGCCCCGAACAATGACGAAGGCCTCAAACTTACACATATTTACAATTTTAATAACAATATGTTGATATTTATCAACTGCATCTCATATGACTAGTTTGATTCGTTACTTTTTCGTCTGTACAAAAGCAATTCAATAATTACCTATTGAGACGTCAGAGGTGAACGAACTCGGCTCATAAGATTCGGATGACTAGCGACGTGAAGAGAGGATAGAATGAACAATATAATAAAATATATATTTAGTATCAGTATTATTTAATTCTCTAATATAAAAATAAAATACAACTTGTCAACGAGAAACGTAGTGTGCTAAATTTTAAACTGGAAGACAGAAATAAGAAATAAAACAAAAGTTATTGATGCAAATTGCAGAAACATTGAAAAAAACTTCAATGGAAATGGCCGGGCTCGCACGAAAAATGGCTGATAGACAAACAGGGTAACTAGATGGAAAAGACCAAGGAAAAGAAGAGGAAGAGATCGCCTTCGTGCACGGTGGGCTGACGAGCTAAAAGAAGTTGGTGGGGAATATTGGGAAATAAATTCTCAAGATTAGAGGCTAAATTAATTGTTCTTATTTAATTCGAAAGGAACTGATAATGATACTGTCTTAGCTTACGCGAGCACTAACCTAACTAATTTCTTACATTATTGTTGAAGTTTCGAGTGCTTTACAATCATTAAAGAAGATTAATCAGCGAACATACATGACTCAATTGTTAATGAATTGGCGTATAACAGCTGACCGGTCTCGACCTATGAGCGGTGAATAACCTCGATTTATCCTGGGATCCTACGCTACTAATTCTTTAATATCGTGGTGATTTTACACCCTACAGTGCTGATATGTGTTCGTGTCAAAAGCGCTAAATAAAATAGTGGATACTCACGCCAACCATGGTCTGACATGGGAATAAGGTTTTACGCAAAAAAGTGCATTAATACTTTCGCGAACTTGGTTTTTATAGCACAAGTAACTTCTTCGTATACGACGCCATATGGCAAGATTCTGGCGTGTTGAGAGGAAATCGCCCATTTACTTGCAAAAACTTAGAGCGCCAAAGCATTTGAAGCCGGAATTTTTGTTATGCTTGACTGAATTAAATATGAATATGCATATGTAATTATTGGATTACTGCAAATCGTTTATTAATAGACAAATTACCGTTACTCAAGTCGTTTCCTTTGGTACGATGACGTAGATACGCTAAAGTCATTGACAAAACATTTGAAATATGTAGTTTGTTTTTTACGTAATATACATTATTGTTTTTATATTTTTCCTCAATTTATTGTGTTATTTAATATTGGCAGCATTTCCCGGCATCATACACATCGTTCGGTCGTCTTTATATTATTAGTATAGGTATTATTAAACAAAGTTCATATTTATTTTGACTTCATTAAACAGACGTAAACAATTACATTCATGCACTTTGTAAGAAATATTGTTCTTTACAATTTTTTATTTGCGAAATAATTTGGGATCATGGTCAAAACTGCGCGAGCTACGTTTTTATTTTTTAAATAAATGTTTTATGTTATTATTAGTTTACAGAAGGAAGTTGAATAATCGGTAGTTTCAAGTATTTAACTTTACGCGAATTTTTGCTAACACAATTTCACGTGTCTTACGATGGTAATAACTTGTTAAACGTGTTATCGAATCAAATGTATTTGTTACTTGTTTTTGTTTGAAAAGCGTAAAATAGAAAGTGAATGCAACGGCGTAATTGTAGTATTTTTAGTATAAAAGACAATTCGATGTTAACTTTTATAATTTCTTGGAAAAACTTAGGATACTTTTGTCAATCAGGATTTTAAATAAACCATTACTCGAAATATTGAGACATTGACACATGACAGGATCAGGACATATGACAGGTTAACAGTTTTAGGCATTGAGGAAATCGATTTAATGGTTGTCCGAAGCCATTATCGAGCTGGAGATCATCATAAACATCACGATCCGCGGAGGAGACCTAGGTTTTAAAACTATTACAATTTCGATTTAGCACTTTCGCGTTGAACTATTGGACTATAGGTCGTTTTCTCAACGTTACTTTATGGTTTAAAAAAGTATTTAATCGGATAAATAAGATATAGTTTTTTTGCAGGTTATCGTTTCTTTATATAGAAGTGACTTTAAAAATTCAATAAATCATCATGTTATAGAGATAGAGAAGATATATATCATATATTTTTATAATAATATTACGATCTTAGCGCAAAGCGTTATCGTACAAAAATAAAAAAGGTTATAAAAATACTCAAATTTGTGTAAATTATACTAAAGTTGTCTCTTACATGACATAACTATTGTTTGTTTACTGGAAACCAATGAGTGAAAGTTGAAAGTTTGAAGAGTCGTCTATCGATAAAAAATATATTATACGTAAATTGCAATCGTGATTGCAATGCTATATAATATTTAAAAGAAAACATGGTTAACCCCGATCAAACATTGAACATTGCTGTGCAACACGCACAGTACATTTTTAAAATTCAATTATATAATGTACATCCTTATCTGACTCTAAATATTGTAAAAGTACTTCTAAATTATATGATTTTTATTTGAAAATTTATTTTCGGGACGTTACTACAGATTAGGCCGTTGGGGAAAATGCCGCATATATGTATATATTTTGAGCATTGGCATTTAATGTTAACTACTTTGTGGAAGTAGCTTCCACATCAATTCGTTATAGGGTCCTTCTAAAAAAGAGCGTACCGTAGTACCTTGTACCTTCTGACAAAGTGTTTATATCACTTAACATCAGGTGAGCCAGTTTGCCCTCTTTTCTATAAAAAAAATTAACCTAATGACTTCTGCGCTAGTGACTCTGACAAGTTTTCATTTTATAACATCTTAAATTGATTGCACTTTTATACATTGACCAGATCTAAACTAAAGAGATCTTGATTAAAATCTACATTATTTATATTGCCTATTTATTAAACATTGGTTCGTGTTAGATAACCAAGGATACAATCCCTGTTTATATAGGACAATATAGGTAGCAAAAGTCTGCCTCATAGATGAAAACAATTATATTGATTTGCTCATCTGTATTCCTACAGCTACTTATTATAGAATATATCCCAACAATTAGATAATACACAAAGGCCAAAACCGGAATACACAGTCGTAAAATAAAACACAGTTAACAATTATTACCTCACTTATATATATTATTTTTAAGCATATTTTAGTTATAGCATTAAATATATCTATTTGCTGGTACTTTGCGTTATAATCTGATAATTTCAATGATGAACATTGAAATTTCGTAAAGATTTCCGGTAAAACCATCCATCGCCAAAGGCTCTTTATACATTATTTATTTATATAAATAGACCAACTGTTACTTTTAAACTTTTCCGATGATAAAGCTTACGTAACAATTGTATTCTATTTGAAAGTTAATTGCGTAGACGAATGACAAAGCTGTACTGCACGTGTTTCGCACGTGTCCATTGACAAAAGTAAATAGAACCGATTTGGTTGCTTACAACAGGAAATTAACTTTATTAAGTGAGGCTGAAACATTACAATATGTTGACAGTTGGAACGGGGGTAGTCTTTAAGGGTTTATTGTTTTCTATTGGTCGAGTACTAACAAGTAATCCAATCTCCAATCCAGTTACCATAGTTTACCTGGCTCAAGAAATTACTCGTTATTATAATTTGCTATTCCAAGTTTTTTTACTCTAGTTCAACATTTTATGTACGTTCTATGTTGTAGTTAAAAGTAATTATTGTAAAAGAGAATCTCAATGACACCAATGCGTTGTCATTTGCTAAAGAATTGGTTACAATTCATAATACGCAGCTAGCTACTGAGTGCTTGCCTTTGATATTCTATGAAAAATAAATAGTGGACCTTAGAAAACCTACCATAACAAATACAGGTATTTCCGAGCCGATAAGGCTTAGGAGCCTTTTAGAAAAGAGAGTTTATGTTTACGAGTAGGTTACGGCAAAACTGTGCCTGCTTTTTTGCCCCGTCCCAGAAAAAATAGAAACCTTGCTAAGGTGACTGTCCTCGATTGAAGAGTAATGAATGGGAGGAAACAATTGCGTATTCAATGGTCTGTCTTATTGTTAGTATCAATTCTTTGGATAGCTATTGTCTGATTGATAGTATGAACTATGTATATGGGATTATCTCAGAATATTTGTGATTGTTTAAACTTTAAAAATTTTACATGTTTCATTGTATATCCGACGCTCTGAAAATGTTTTTAATGTTTGTGTTGTTAAGCAAGTCTGTTTTTTTCTTACAAAGCTACTAATCCGATAGAAAATCCGTTTGATCTCACATCATCACTTTCAAGTTTGATTTCTTAATACTTTATCGTTTATGACATCCGTTATAGTTCTACTCGAATAGACCTGAAGCACTGGGTTTAATTGCCAGCGATGACTTTAGTTCAAATTTAATTTTATCGTTAAGCTTAACACACTCAGAAATTCTGCCTAGTTCCGGTCGATTAGGGAGTTATTTTAACATTAATTTCTCAAATGCATCACTGACATTTCTTCCTAGTTTTTATCCGTTATTGTGTGATTAAGTGGATATAGAAACTTTCACATGCTAAGGTAAGACCTATACTAAGCTTGTTTTGACCCGGTAAGTGGCCCGACCGGATCATTACCCGCCTACGAACCATTACATGCTCGAACTGATGCGACTCAGGAAAGCGTTCCTAGAGAATTGAAAACTAATAAAATGTGGTTTCTAATATGTTAGGTTTTTGCTTACTAGTTTTTCTGCCAATACTAATATTTTTTTTTATTTTTTTTTATAAAACACAATCCTGCCCTAACAGTTGTTCCCAAAATCGACAAGAATGCATAACCAATCACGGAACAAAAATAAATAAAAAATACAAACTATAGGCCCTCACAGATAATAGAACTTTTATCAGTTATAATTAGTACAGTCAAATTATCCTTCCGTGTTTATTATTTGTTAGTATACAAACCGAAAGGCAAGGAGCCGTCTGTTTTATTAAAAATAATAATTATCAAGTAACGCAACCCTATATGTGTCTAAACCACATATCGACTTTTGCGTGTGAGACAGGTTTCCGTGCCATGTTTTCATGCCACGTTTGTTTTCATGGTTTCAAACTTAAGCCACTAGGCCAACACTACTCTCCCTACTGTCCCTACTAACTCGTAATATTATTGTCTAACCGTGAATTGAACCTACATCCTCCGGGTCGTACGCCAACTAAGCACGGTGAAGTTTTATATAATTTTAATAAGACCATAAACAATTATGGTAGAGTAAAAACAAAAAAAAAATCTTAAAAAAAGAAAACGTTTCCAAATAAATTGATTTAAGTCATCATTGAACGATTTGCGTTTAATTTAACGGTCTATTGCATCGACTCTACTTTATACTTACAATAGATTAAGTATCTGTTTCCCTTATAAGACGAGTTACATAGTTAGGACAATCTGTATAAATTTTAAAATTTTTAATAGCTATTTAGATATTTTAGATATTCAAGCAGTCTCCAAACATTGATAACGAAACGCATCTAATTATTAAAATAGGATTTTTTAATGGATTTTGGACTTAATAGTCTATGTTACTATGGTTACCAATCATTTACAATGAAAATTATTGTCGGCAATATTAGAGTAACACTTAGAGTTAGTCGAGACTTCATTATTAATAGCACTTCGTTGAACATTCGTAGACATTTGGATAGGTTCATTTATTAAATTCGATGGAAAAATACATTATTTTCATATACAAAAGCAAGTCCAGGACCTGAAGGATCTAAAGTTTTGGAGCATCACATTTGCGTTAGCGACACCTAGTGGCGTGATCAGGTACTCGTCTTTTGTGTGTGAGCGTGTTATTGTAATGTCTTGAAACGTATTTGATTGGGAATGTTTCCCTTAGTATATAATATAAGATTAAATAAGTCAATGATAGCTACAACCTTTTTAGGTCTGGGCTTCAGATTTCTGAAGCTGTTTTTTTCATAAGGATTTGTCAATCTAATTGGCAAGTAGGTGATCAGCCTCCTGTGCTTGTCACACGCTGTTTGGTCTAAGACGTAAGTAAGCCGTTTCTCATTTCCTCACGATTTTTTCCTTTACCGCCCGTGCGAATGTTAAATGCACATATAGAAAAAAAGTCCCTTGGTGCACAGCCGGGGATCGAACCTACGATCTCAGGGATGAGAGTCGCTACTTCTAAACTACTCTGTATTTTATTTTATAGTACAAGATTAGACTATATTATTTTAAGAAAATTATGTATTGAAGAACACAACGAGATATTTGTAAAATATTTTACAAACTATTCGATACTAAAAGTAGCATCGACCTAAATATCGTAAAAATCTGTTTCGAATTAAAATTCTTTTGGAATGAGAGTAAACTGATTTTGTCTACCGTCCAAACTTTAATTCAGGTTATACCCTCACATATGTTTTGGATTTAATTTTGGAGTTTTCATAAGATTCTCAAAAATAAATACCATTATATTTTTTTGTTACATTGTACAAGATAGAATAGACTTTATTACGAACGGCAGTTATAGCTACATTCCGAAACATTGCACTAAACTTTTTTTACAAACTTTTACAAGTCTCGGCTCGTAATTTAGCTAGATTTAGTATGATGGGGGCAAAATCGCTCGAAATCTTTGTAATAAAACGTGTTCCGTGAATCTTTTTCGATGTGATGGATCACGATACTCTGGTACTTAGAGTATATTTATTAAAGTGATATATGTAGTTTATAGCCATATTTATTGCGATACCAACTTCAATGTTGAGTTTTTGTACGGCTCGATCCGACGTTTCCAACATCAACGCTACCGATATTGAGACAACTACAAATTTTACAATCACATGTGGAGATCGGTATATGAAGCTACGTTTGCTGATTTTAAGTGATACCCATGGTCTTCTTGAAGCCGAATGGGTCTGAATAAGTATTGTTATGATTCCTCGTAGTGGTAGTGCGGAGAAAGAGCTTAGATATGATATCCAGAAATTATTATTTCATCATAATGCTACTCGATTAATATTTTAATCTAGCGATGAACAAACACGTTTCGAATTACTGTTTTTACTATGTTACCGACCTCACCATAGCTAATAGCATTATGTATATGAATTCGTGAGGCCGCACCTAACATTCCGTCAACTCGCATGACATACATACAGAAGGAGAACCACAGTGTTAACAACTTCGGTAAATGTTTTTGTAAGACATTTTTTATAACATACTTCTAGGTTAAACTGAATTTAACTTGCTTAATAACTTGAAATATCAGTTTATTTCATACTGGTACTACTTTTAACTGAATTAGTGCAAGACTAACACTGCCAAGATAAATTCCTTTAACCAATTTGTAAGCCTTCTGCCTTGTTTGAAGTCTCTTGTAGCCAGTTAAATCAGCTTATTTATGTACTTCAAATAATAGTTATTTCATCCTCTTACTCATACTACTATTTTTCGGTATTAAACGTTGTGAGCAATAAAGCTAGTGCTTCTTGAGTTTGTGCATTATTGTCATAGTGCCAAAACTCAAAGGAAGTCATTATGAAAAAACAGTAAAATAACTCTGAGGCTAAGGTCAAGCTTGCAGCGCTACTGGTTTTTTTAATGTTATCGAGATTTGAAATCCTATATTACATGGTACAATAGCTATATAGCTACATGGCTACAACAGTAGCTATGTATAACTAATATAGATAGATAGTATAAAATACACCAATACATTTTGTAGCCATTCCATTAAACACACATTCCATTACAGTTATATACATACATATGTTACAGGACTCAAAACAATCTTTAGGTTACAAAATTATTGGACATACTAGGTATATTGTTTTAATAATTAAAATTCCTACATTTCTAGATATAATAGTCCGCCTGCAATCACACTTTTCTTTACCATACCACTTTACCAGTGGAATATAATAAATAAAATCACCGTTAATGCCGTAGAGAAATTCAAGTTTATTTAACTTTGATTTGTCTAGGGTCGACCCGTATGAAGTTCTTCGTGAGAATCTTACAATGTAAGTTTTTTTTATTACCAACCAAAAATGTAATTATATTGCATTAATTACTTCATATGATATTTGTTTATTGAATAATTGAATTAAATGTCATCGAATACCTTTATTAAACACGCTAATTAAGTATTCATATTTGTTGAGTCATCTCAAGTTTACAAACATTAGCATACCGGTATTTGTTTATTATATTATTAAATTTATTGCAGACAACTGCATTCCTTAGAATCGTTAAATTATTATTTCTAATCGTTGCTAAGTGTATTTTGTATAAAGATTACATAGTCTACAATAGTTAATTGAAGCAATTTAATTGAGGAGTATTGTTTCTCAGTTTTTGTAGTTATTTGATGTAAAGATGTGGTAGAGAACATTAATAAACAATTTTAAAAAGGCTATAAAAGACGTGAAACAAGGTATACAAATGAACGTAATTTTTTTTAAACCAAGGCAACATCATAAGCCGACCTAGATGATCGAGGTGTTAGAGAAAGGTTACTACTGTATATCTTGTTAGGATTTAAAGTAGGTTAAAAGGAATATGTCATGGCAATGTTGGACTAGAGGCTTCAGCGTGCGACTCATCCCTGAGGTCATAGGTTCTATACCCAGTTAACATTTAACCGCTCGTAAAAGTCAATGGCGTGTGTCAGTTACAGAAGGCTGATTCCCTACTCGCCGATCAGAAATAACAAAATTATAACGAAACAGATACATAAATCTGATTCCCCGACCTAAAAAGATGTAGTGCTACTAGTTGTTTTATTATTTAAAGGAATTTGTGTTTAGTAGCTAGCTCAAACCAATCTGTAGGTCTGGCAGGCACTTGTTTTGTAAGCGTTGCGCGCTGATCGTGCGTTGCTTAGTAATGTTTAGAAAGTATTTTTGTCACTGAGAAAGTGTTAATGTAATGAAATTGTTATCACTTCACATAATCGTTATATAAAAAAAGTAATTATAGACAAATACTTTAATTACACACACTATCGCAAACATAGAATATATATAAGAGAGAAAAGAATATTTACTTTTTGATGTAAGGGTATGTGAAACATAATAACTTTATGTCCCTTTCTCACTAAGTTTCTATGTAAAATACAAACATAAGATTGTTGTCAGTGTTATTTCGTTTATAATTAATAATTGGGAATGGAAGTAAGATCTATTTCGAGGGTTGATTTATCTCCTAATAATAATGTACTAGTACCTACATCTATGAAGTACCTATTTTATCCGTATTCATAACGTTTAGTAAGCAATGGAGTTGGTCAGTTTAATATACGAATTAGCAGCTAATAATAATAGACTGTATTCAGGTTATCAGAGAAATCTTTCATAAAAGACAAATAAAGCTATTTGGGTCTGATTATCCGTAAACGTTTGGCCAAGTTGAACCAATTTGGGTGTTAGGCCCAAATAATAACGGTATTACTGATTGAGTTCTACCGTTAGTTTTGCGCTCTAAGATCTAGCACGTGGATTTAACTAATAAGGATATTTTTTACGGTTTTTTTCTTAGTTTGCCTGAAATTTCTTGTGAGATAAAACGTTATCAATAACTAAAGCACATTGTTTTGTATTAAGTTAAATGTTACTAAAAAAATATAATTATTATTAGTATTACTATTATATTTGTGTCAAAACTTAGAGCAACTTTTTTTTTAAATACCAATGAGACCGGACCTCATACAATATAACAAATTTCTGAAGGCTTACACATAATATGACAACAATTTTTTTTATTTTATTTTATTGCAAGACATCAAAGATTTCCCAGCTAGGAACAGTTTTTGTTAGAAAATTCAATTGTTGTTTTTAGTATTATTATTTCCTTAGTATTTTTATTTCTCACTGGTTTATACCTTCCCTGAGCTGACAAATATTTCAAGATCGGTCAGTCATTTTCTAATTTTAGCGACATAAACGAACAGCAACTAATTTTAATAATAACATAAACACTAATACATTAAAAATTAAGTTCCTTCATACTAATAACTTCATAATAGTCTGCATGAAGGTTGCAATTAGCCTTCTTAAACGAAACAATTGACACAAATCGAACCTAAATCCGCCACATTGTATGTGCGTTAATACTGTATGGTAAAAGTTTCAACTTTTTTCCTTACAATAAATGTGTCCGGCATAGTATAGGAGTATTTACATCAAATAAACGTATTATTGAAACCGCTACTAAATCGTGGGAGGCTTTAGCGCAATTATACGGAGTCAAGGTCGACAGTTACACATACGAGTTAATTACATCCGTTGATGGTACATTGAAGAAATTTTAAAGAGATATTTGAAGTAATTATTTATCATTATTTGAGACAATAGTACACAATAATACATGTAGTGGAAATGTAAATATTTTTACCGTATATCAAAGGTACTAAAAACTACAAAGATTATATGTTTTTTCTTTATTATTTGTGTGTCATTTTCTAAACATATTATTTTTTTGAGGTTTATAATTTCTAGAGCAGTGTTGATCTAGTGGCTTCAGCGTGCGACTCTTATCCCTGAGGTCTTCTATCCCCAGCTGTGCACCAATGGACTTTCTTTCTATGCGCTTTAAGAACCGCTCGAACGGTCAAAGAAAATACCGTGAGGAAACCGGCTTGCCTTAGATCCAAAAAGCGGCGTGTGTACAGCAAGTTGATCACTTGCTCGCCTATTTGTTTGACACAAATACAGAAAATTAATTTTGATCATGAAACAAATACAGAAATTTGAGGTCCTACCCTAAGGTGCTACCTTTTTAGCTAGCTTTTAGCTAGTCCTCAACTGTTTTATTTTTTATAATATGTATAATTATATATAAAACAAATGAATTAAATGCACCGATTCTACGCACAGGCACTGTCTTACTGTCGTAAGCATAAAGTTTTTTTAATTACAATTCATAATATAAAAAGGTCAGGAATAATAAAATTGACGTGAATATAAAATAATTTTATCGACAAAAAAATATTTTATTTTAATTTTAGGAAATATTTGATGAGAATTACAAAGAAAATAAATAAATAAGAATATTACCTATAAGCAATTTGACCTAAACAGATAGAAACGTTCTCTACACGCAATCAAGTTTAACGAATAGCTAAATTATCACAATATACACGCAAGATTTAATCTAAAAATAATTACCTTTAAAATGATTTATAAGGTTTAAATGTCATTTAGATTTTATAACCGCTTTTATGCCATGATGAATATTTTTCATCAACTATCTGAAGAACAGCACCAGTTTAATACTTTTATATGTAATTTAATACTTTTGTAGTAGTTCTTATCGTAATTTTAAAAGAATTACACGCTGAACTCTGCGTGAATTATTCATATGAAAAATGTTACTAGACTCATAATACGTCAAACTAATAGTAGAACCACAAAGTGATCTGATGACCAATCGTCCTTAAAGCTCTTTCAACAAAAACAAGGACCCTAAGGTAATACACGTTACCGTTCCAATAGCGAATGAGATATAATATTGCATTTTACCCCAAATGTCGCACATATGCTACGGATGTTGGTACCAAACTGTTACAGAGTACGAGGCCCAGTTGTCATCAAGTGTTCGAATACAAATAAAAAAAAAGTGAATTGAGACGGTAATTTAAACGCCGAATTGAGAACATGATGGAAAAAAGTTATCATAAATCGATTATCGAAAAAACCTATTTCTCAGACTAGGGCTCGTTCTTGAACGCGGCTATCAACTTATTTTTTGTGACGTTCACAAACTATGTAATGATAAATGAAAAAAAAAATTGCTAGTGAGTACCTGCGCATTTACTTTGTAACTCCCAATAGCGACAGCAATATTGGTGAATAAGCTTTATGTATGCAAGTTTGATGTAGTTCTCTCATTACTGTTGCGCTGATGTCGAGGCCTTGGGATGTCGTGGTACAATAACGTTGAAGTCAGGATCGCTGTCGGTATAGCTATTGGAAGTTACGGAGTAAGGTTCCTGTTTATGTTTAGTTTTAAGTTACTTTTTTAATCCACTAATAAAGCTTTAAGGATGTAGTAAATAAGCAGAAAGCTCATCTTACTAAAGTGGCCACGTGAGCGTGTTGGCAAAATGTGTCATTTAAGCTAAAAATGTATTGAACATTTGTTTTAACTCCATAACAGTGAGAATTTACGTTATAGAAAACTTATTTACTGAAAAATAATATTAATAAATTATTGAACAAAGAAGCGATTAAAGTACGGAGTGGAGAATGTTTTGTATAATGTACTGTGTGATAAAAAATATGATTATGTAACGCTTATTAACATTGCCAAATTTACCGTCCATGGATATGATTGCAAATCAAATCTTGAATGAAAACCTGTTGTAATGAGCTTGGGGCGACACTGAATGCCGATTTTGACTGTGCCGAGTTTAAAAATTCTCAAGTTTAAAAAATTATAAACTTTTTAATCTTATTCGAGAATCTAATAAGTTTCTATATGTAAAAACGTATAAAATTTTACTTGTACAATTATTTTACACATTAATAATATATAACAATGGTAGGAACATTTTCTTGACTTAGATGGATTTTCTTGCTATGAAGGGTTGCTTTATACGACCTTTTAGTTAGACGCTCGTCTTGAGGATCATTACTTCTTTAGAATGGTGCCAATAGATTTATGTGGCCTTTTTTTTGAGGAATGTCATCCTTTATTTGAACAATGTAATTGGTAAATATTATATATATAAACAAAGCAACAAAATAAGAAACAATAAACTTTAACATAGAAAAAAAAGAGTTTATTATATATTATTAATATTTTTTAATCGAAAATTCGTTTAGGTTATGGCAAATGCGAAATAAATAACAAACAAATTCACGCATATAGTTAGGATTATAGTCATATTGTGTCGAGGTGAAACTAAAGTGGGACAAAGGCCACCTTGTCACAAATTCAATTTATTGTATTTTCCTGATCCAATGTTGAACCGTTCGCAACAAGTACATATATGTAATCAGCACTATTGACGTGTTGAGATTGAAGTACCGCAACGCGTATAGTAGTGCAGTAAATCCCGAAATCCCCGCTTGGGCTCCCCTATTAGTACAGCAGGTGATACATTTTTGTATTTGTTTTATTAATATTTTGTTAGTAGGTGCCAGTTCCTAATTAGTTATATGAACCAACTAACCTACAATATAAGTGTTTCACCGGGAACAATTACCAAGTTCAGACCTCTTTCAAGAGTCATGAAGGCTTTTTAAAATAATATATGAATGTAAACTTGTTGATTACTCAATCACAACAAAAAACTGAATGAATTTTGATTATAACGCTGACGAGGTTGCTACTACCCAGAGACGTGGACAAAAACCTTTTTTTTTTTAAATTTATTGTTAAGAAAACGTATTTAAAGTTGACAATACAAATACTTACCTACAAGGAAACATTTTTCGAAACTTTTCGTAGATATAATATTGAATCGTATGCTTTTTAAATTACATTGGAATAAACCACGTAGAACACGATAGCCCATAAGTCTATGAAATATAAATCTAAGTCGAGTCGAATAAGAATACTTCAGTAGTTCTATTATTTTACAATTGAAACAATGGCATGTATAAAATAAATAGATCACATACAAAACCTGATTGGCTGTAGAAGGTCGCAGTTAATCAATACACAAGGCGTACCTTTGAGATTTGATGATACAATCACGAACGGTACGTATTTTATCATAAACACTTAAAGGAAAATAAATGGTTTACGGTCTCATTCAAGTGATTTAAAAATGCATGCTGATAGTGATCGTGGTGTAAATAAAGTATATAAATAATAAATTATATGCATTATTAATGTATTCACGTTTATTGACGTGGTCATGGTCTTCATGCACCGTATTCTATAATGTAATATTAAATCTCATTCATCAATGTAATGCCAATAACATAATTATAGAATGAGGATAACAATACGTTTTAATTACGTTGTATGTACGCTCTCTTAACAAAATCAAAATTACCTTTTACTTTTATTTTTTTAAAATTTTTTTAATTAGATTAAAAAAAAATTTGTTCAAATGATGTTATTCCACTGATTTGGTTTCAATAAATGAAGAGTGTTAATATGTTTATATAAAACTTATTCTAGTAGCTCCAATTCTTATAAAAACCATTAAAATGTAACTCAGGGTTTTACCAATTCCACCCCAATAGGGATACAGTTAGGAGTCAAAGCAAGAAAGCAAAACATATAACACGCAAAGATAACAAAAGTTTTACGTAAAAATTAAGTCAAGTAAGCAAAAATGTCTTGCTTGAAAAATATTAAAGTAAATCACGATGATGTGCGAATGTAACGCTCACGATCGGAGATAAGAAAAGTTGAATGGCTTTTTCATAACGACTCTACCGGTGAGATTAACTCGATAAGGGGCAGAAAATGCATTTTTATAATAACGCCATCTAGTACTTGACACAAAAAATATATTAATGTTTTTCTATTCTTAGTACGAAAACTGATTGTTAAACATAGACTGTAATAAATAGATAATAAATTAAAAGAAGACATTTGATTTTCTACCCGAACATTGACGTTACTCGACCTGGACCTCCCTGTAATGCATTGAAGTTCCGAGTGCAACTAAGCTACAAATGAACTGTGAAATTTTATACTTGTTAGTCCCAGTTCAAAATAGACCCAAGGAGTTATCAATTCCGCATATAGTTTGTTACGTGCTACTAAAACTAAATGCGCGGACGCAACCACACAACTGCCAACTTTACTGCAAATTTTCCGTTCTTGAAAGCTTATTGGAAGCTTCGCTACAAAATAAGAGAGAATTGAGTAATGCACAAATTGAGATTAAGTGCTGTACATAATCATTAAGGCATCAATTTTCAATATACACTTATTAGTACTATTATTATGCGTTCATTACAAGTATTACACATCTAATTTCGCAACAAGTTACGTTTTAACTCCGCAATTTGTGGACCGTGTCGGCTATTCGCCAAACCGTGAAATTTACAGACGTCGAAAGGATTACAAGCTTACTTTGTAATGATACAAATGTCTAGGACTAATGTACAGAAGCTATTGACTACGCTCGCGCTTCAACTTAATTCAACAAAAATAACGGCATTCCATTATTGAATCGATTTATACTAACAAGATTTCAGTATTAACTTAACCTTGGATTTGGTATAGAATAGTATGAGAACTATTTCTACTGTTTCCAGATTATATGACCAATGCTTTGAATTGAATTCAAAAGTAGTAAGAACATAGACGAAACTGCCGAGGTAGGAGGAGCATGATAGCTATCCCCTTTCCACTGGTAACGTTAGTAGAATATTTGTCACACTCTATCGTAAAGAGGAAATATATAATTCTCTTGATAATGGGTTTTTTGAATAATATTTAAACAAATATTAATAACATATATTAAAGAGTGTTGTAAGACTCGTTATTTATTACGTAAACAAAATTTTCGGCTAATTAAAAGTGAATTGCATGATCCATCCGTAATATTTAGTATTAATTGGTGTATAAATAGCGAAACTTGATAAATAGCTTAATTACAACAATTAATGGCGTGCTTAAGGTGAATTAAAACTTATCAAATACTTTAGGCCTGTTATGAAGTTATATTTTTCGTAATACAAAAATAAGTAACATTCTCTTTACTCCAGCAAGATAAGGCAACAGTTTAATAATATATATTATATTAAATACGCGTATAAAGCACTTTTGAATAAATATTGAATGAAGATATCTACGTCCTGTTTTGGTAACCGCTCGAAAATTTTAGCAACATAATGTAAAAAAAACATGCTATGGGTTTCATTCTTATTTGAAATCGTCACCAACTATATTAAAACAAATATTTTCTTCTGTTCCACTAACTTCACATTTTGTGATTCGTAACTTTTAAGCCAACTAGCTTTTTCGAAATAAATAACTTTGTTTTTTTTCCTTAACTACTTATTATTTGACCTAAATTAAACCACTGTCCCGTTTTGAGTCAAATGGTCACTTTAAACAACAGTTTCGGATAGTATTCGTACCTATATTCAAATATTTTTTTTAATTTTTATTAAATTTGTAATAAAACTGATAATATTGGGATGTACTAACGTAATTATATCGAGTATTAGTATTAGTATTTGTTTATTCTTTCAAAGTCCATTTATTTCTATAATTTTCTTCTTGATATTCTTTATTTCTTTTCGACTGCTACAGGATCGAAACTTATTTTAATTATATATATTCTTAGGTAAAGGTTCTATTGTATCCTAGTTAAAAATCATTATATATTTCAGATATACGCCACATACAGAGCTATGTTCCACAACGCACGTTTTAAATTTGTAATCGCTGGGCCATATAAGTCTGAGACATTGGCCTTGAAATGTTTTTGTCCTACTTGCATAGTATTGAGTAATTAACACATACCCTTCAAGCACAAAAACAAAAACTATTTAGTATTTTCTCATTATTAATGCTCGTGCAAATAAATTATTATTGTTAAGTGATATGTAAGAACTAGGGTGGGGCTACATTCATTTCGTTTTACGCAGCAAGAGATTATCATTGGTTTAGGGTGATTTTTTAAACTTATTTTAAATTATAGTTCATTATTATCAAATTTTTAACAGAAATAAAGTTTATTTGGATAAGGCTTTTATGTACATGTATTTCTTTTATAGAACAGGGGGCAAACGGGTCGGAGGCACACCTGATGTTAAGCGATACCGCCGCCCATGGAGACTCTCAATACCAGAGGTCTCGCAAGTGCGTTGCCGGCATTTTAAGAATTGGCAATTTATACCCGCTGTATTTTTTTCGTTCATAAGCGTACATAGTAACCAATACGATTAAATAAATGTTATGTTTATTATTTTGTGTTTGGAAATTTATGTTTTTAGTTTTCATCCCCAAACAAGCATAACAACAGTCCTTGTTCAATCATCATTTTCAGTTAAATTAAGAATTTACAGGGAAGGCTACTAGAGCCATTATTTTTAATTTCTGTAAAAGTTATATTTTGACAGTTTCATACGCAATTTGCAAAAACGCAAAAACCACTAAAGTGATTTTTCTCAAAGTTATCGAATAAGTGTTTATTCTTATCTGTCTAACAGTTTGTCCCTATTTAATACCGTAAAATAAAGATAACATACTCCTAAAGAAATCGACAACAATAAATCAACTAATCATAATAAAAATTCCATATAACACGAACAAAAAGCGTGAAATATTTCAATACATCAGAATTAATCTGCCATTGAGAGTAAACATTTATGAAACGCATACCGCATTCAGATGAATCATTTAATCCAGCCTTTGAAGCGTGAATCTTCGTACACGTAGGCGATCTTTTCAAATTGCTTTCGGCACGCATTCAAAGTATCTAGTACATGTTTTTATCGAGTGAGCGACCCGTGGCACGAACAAAAAACGATCAAATAGTTAAGATAAATAATAATACTAACGTTTTGTTGGAACACCTTCGAAATTCAACGAAATCACGTACATTGAAATAGAATTCGCGTAGTATACAAATTGTATATCAGGTCCATATGTTCGTTAAGTATGACATACTTGGCAATACTATGTAACTACTATTGCCCTTGAGAAGACTTTATCCTTGCACTTCTTATATAATAAAAGAATTAATATATAATTAAAGAATTATCGTTTATAAATAAATAGGTTCTTGAATTATGTGTAGCTGTGTTGGCGTGGTGGTTTAGCTCTAGAGACAGGCTACCTACATCCCTGAGGTTGTAAGTTAAAACCCCGCCTGGGCATAATGGAAATTTACTTAGATCTGCGCATTTAACTCGCTCATACGGTAATGAAAACACCGCGAATAAATTGGATTGTCTTTTTTTAACAGGCACAGAACTCTGATCATCAATTTGCCTGTTAAACCTAAAACAGATACAGAAATCTAAGGCCAAGAACAAAGGTTTTTCACCACTGGATTTTCATTTGATCCTGAATATATAATAATTTTGAATATATATATATAATAAATTAATAGAATATATTCTTGAAAAAAAAACAAAATGACATTTGTGGTTCTTATGCAGTTTTAGTTGGTCTACAGTTCAATCCAATCTCAGATCTCATTGTTTATATATAATACTGGCAATATAAAAATGTTGTAACCATGTTAATGTAGGTAATAATACAAAAAAATTGGCGATTAAAAAGAGTGGCGGAGAGTTAATTGTCAATTCTTCTCTTCCGTTCTACGCCCTTGATTTGAGAACTGGCAGTAAATGTAAAATTAGAAGCATTTAATGTATATTTCATTTTTATTGACGTTCATAAGTGTACATTGTGTTACCTATATCAATAAATGATTTTTGACTTTGCAATACAATTTTAAAAAAGTGTGATAAAATATATTTCTGTCACTAATATAGTCAAGAACGTGACTAACATTCGAGTCAAAAAGACTCAACTTCAACATAAACCGTACTGTTTCACTTTCTGCTAGAAAAATAACGGCTGGTTACAATGATTAAATAAACTGTTATACAATTTGCAATGTTTTCTATAAATTAATAAAGATCTATTTTAATGCCAACAAGAAGTATGGTTTGCTTTTCACATAATATAATTATGGTAATCGCATAAGTGAAATAAGTGGCTTAGATTGTGTTAAAGGGAATTTGATATCAAGAAGAATTTATGTTATTTACATGCTTATCTTGCCCAAGCCGCGTACAAATTATTTGAAGAAGTCTATTAAGTTTGAGGATGTGCGAGGAATTAATCGATTACTGTCTAAATTTCGCAATATTACCGCATTTAACAAATTCAAAAGGGAATTGAAGATACATGTCAGAAGCTTGTAGACTAAAATTGGGACGGCTAATGGCGACGTGTAGAGCAGTGGTGGCCTAGTAGCTTCAGCGTGCGACTCTCATCCCTGAGGTCGTAGGTTCGATCCCCAGGTGTGCACTAATGGAATTTCTTCTATGTTCGCATTAAATTAACATAAGCTCGAACGGTGAAGGAAAACATTGTGAGGAAACCGGCTTGCCTTAGAACCAAAAAGTCGACGGCGTGCGTCGGGCACAGTAGGCTGATCACCTACTTGCCTATTCGATTAACAAATGATCATGAAACAGATTCAGAAATCTGAGGCCCAGACCTAAAAAGGTTGTAGCGCCATTGATTTATTTTTATTTTTTAATGGCGACGTGTATCTCACTCGTATATACATATTAAGTTTCTCATGTAAATAAAATACATTTTTGTAATGAGAAATAAAGTTTTTTAAACATTACATTTAAAATTACCGAGGGTAGATACAAGAGCTACGGTCTACGTGTATCATAACGTGGCCACCACTATTGTATTTGTATAAAAACAAACACATTTGATTTCGCAGACGGAAACTGTTTTGTGTTTGGTTATTTGTAATAATAAGACAACTTTTACTGATGATACTGATAAAAGAAAATGTTTTAACGATCACGTACAACGGGTAATTTAATCACAACCACATTTCTGTCATGAATATTTTTTATTACTATTATAATTCATATAAAAAACAGCTGATTTAACATTTCTACAAATTTTTCTAGTATAATATGCTGAAATGTCTTTTCACCAGGCTGCTGACTTTTTACAGTAATGGCTGAAATAGGAAATGTTGGCGTTAACCGTTGCTTAACATAATCTACGTTGAGCACGAAATTTTGCGTAATAATTTGCATAAACTGCAATTTTGTATTACGTTGTACATGTACATATAATACATTATGTATTGGAAATTATTGATTTTCACCGCCACACAATATTTATTTATATGTGTAGAATACTAAACGAAACACCCAGGTTTGAACTGGTTACTAGGTTGTTTTGACAAATGTTAAGTTCAGGCACAAGCAATATAGAGTAAATAATATTTTTGGAGCACTTTAGAAGTATACAAGAAAGTTAATATAAACAAAACCATTTTAACTAAATACGGTATTGTTACATTGGAAGCAAAACATTTTAAACATATACTAACTCTGTATTTGAAGTTTTCTAAAATACCTAACAACTAATATATGCTCTCATCTTATACAACCTTCTTTGTTGCTGAGTATCCACCGCCCGCTGTAGCCATATCCATTTCTCTGATTTAAAATTTAAACACTTAAAATATGGGTTTCAAAACATTATAAAATGAATTTTATTGGTTATTTAATTATTCGTTATAAAAGTTTATTAACATTATATAACGAATATTATTACTAGGAATAATTTTAAATTTTAGTGTTACTTTCTCCATTAAATTTTATGATTATATTTTAATACACGATTATTATTGGTTTCTTTTAAATAAACATGTATGAAACATTCTGTAAATCTTGACATTTTTGTGATGTTCATAGTAGATTTAAAAACTTTGTGCTGGTTGGTTGGTAGTATTGGTTAATAGATTAACCAAATAAGAGACAAATTTACTTCAAAGTTACGGTAATAATTGAAATTAGGGACCCTAGTATATGATATAATTATAATAAGTACGAATAACTTGTATGAGAAATATGCAGAAATAAAAATAAAATAAAAATGAATTGTACGTTTTAGAAAAGGCTGTACATTTTATAAAGCTTCATTACTTTTACGTCATGCCTCAATCCATTGACTAAGGTGCAACATTACTTTTGTAGTAATTAACCCCGGTTATCTTTCCGAACATTAAGAAGCGCTAAAGAAAAAGTAATTGCAGCATTGTCAGCGTAAAATAAAATTGATTTCGTATTTAAATAAACGGATTATCATAGTAAACGACGATTTGAATATTTAATTAGACAATAATAACAGGATATTCAAAGTGACACGTTCTTAAATTCAAAGTGTTTCCTTTCGCCTTTTGTGATTTCATTTTGTGTTTCCGGCTGGATGGACTAAGCTGTTATGTTTTTAAATAAATTTTGATACACCTATTCAAGCAGTAAGATGAAAAATATGCCAAGAAACACAATAAATTGCATGCCAAAGTGCAGTTACACTATATGTAAATTGTTTTGAATAATGAATAGAAAATTGCATTTTCCGAGTGGATTTCCTTGCGTGTTTCCGGTATGTTGTAAGTATGTATGCTATGGATACGCCGTGCTCAGCCATTAAAAATAATATTGATGTACTGCTTTGTCTAAAGCATAAATTATCTTCAAAAATATATAACTATATGATATCGAGGATAAGAAAACGTTTTATAAGTTCCAGTTCTGTGTCGAAATGAACCAAACATATATTTCTCGTCGTCCACACTGTCTCAATTTTATATCCAACAAATCATAGAGTAAGTCCTAGCGGAACAGATATATTTCAGTTGGCACCTTGATATAAATACGTAACAAGTCTCAATTTGCCTTGCAATCGGTAAATAGGACGGCTAATAGAACAGCACAATCAGCTATGTCAAATTAGCATGCCAAATTAAAATCTCTAATTTAGTTAAGTTAATTTAGCATATAACAAAGTAACTGCAGACAAAATTTAAATCAGACAGAATTAAATTCCTGTTACTATTTTAAACCGAATTAAAAGGTTTGAACTCGTAATTTATGTCTAAGAATGTTAAACAAAAGACGAAACTATAGTGCTTTTCGATTGAGATTGCTTAGCGTTGGCAACACAGACTACTGGATGCGTCGTTACATTTGACTAATCGCACTTAAACGATACTAATAATAATAATAAAGCCACTTTAATTCTATACTATAAAATTTACCAATCAGAGTGATGTTTTGTTATTATTTAGTTTACATTATTTATTTTCATTACTTCGTGTTCTGCAGAATAGACCTTTTTAGGGTAAAGGCCTCCTCCTGAACTTTCCATTTGGATCTGTTCTTTGCTTTCTCCATCCATTTCTCCCCAGTCATTTATGTTGTCATCAACACATCGCTTTTGTGGTTTCTTTTTCCTGAAGTTCTCCTCCAGCTTCGGCAGTCTTTTGTCTATACCTTGCCGATACGCGAAGTTATTACATCTTATGTTTTACAAATAAAATCTCTTCTAGTGGGTGAAATTCTAACGACAAAAGTAGTACGAAACCGTAGGTTTAACTACGATTGGTTAATCGGAATGTTCTGTTAACGTATAACACTCAAACGAAAACTTACATTGTTTCATTTTACAAATAAGATTTTTAAGATTTGTTATTCAACGTCACTTCGTGAAAGATATATAACGTTACATAAATAATAACTAAATGAAAAGCATTAATTAGTAAAGTTAGCAATCTCTAGGAAATTCTTTGTTGTCACGTAATTATGTTCGTAGCAATTAGTGCAATCGAGATGAGTATTAACAGCACTTTTACGTGAGATTTTAACACTAATATTTATTTATTAAACACAATAACTTGAAAGCTGTTTTTTTTAATATTAATTCGTTGTTAATTGGAATTCGCTTGTAATTACTAAAAAACTTTTTAGTAGAACATAAAAAAAATACTTGTTCATATTGTGATACGATGTGTCATTATTACACATGTAAATAATTAGTATATGATAATATTGTTTTACATTCTGAATATATTATAGCTGTTAAATTTGTTAGTATAAATATTTTGCTTTGGTACAGGCTTTTATACAAATAAATAACCGTAACTGTAACGGTAAATTTTTTTTTTTTTTTAGCACATGCCTTGCTTTTCGTTGAACAGGTTACTTGGAGACACCAAAATCGAACTATTAGAAGTGTTAAATATTTTTCGTATTTACCGTAAATTCAAATAGGCGTTCATTTACCATAACCGTTATTTAAGTAATAAAGATTTTCACGAGTCGCTGGCTTATGTGCTACTGATAAATAGGTGTGAAACTATGAAAGTGAAGCTGACTAAAAACAAAGCATTTAATTTATGTTTATAACTTAAAAAAAACTAATTTATGTAGGATATATAACCTTAAAAAGTAATTATTTATGTAGGATATAACAGGGATATAATATATACGTTCCTGAGTCGATTTTATTTATATAACAAACATGATACATTTAAGAAACTTTTTAGGGAATTATTGATAATACTGACGTTAAGAAAAATCGACGTTTTTAAACGGATTGAAGCTATGTATTATTATTATAAACTTATAATTATTTACATAATTTTAAATTGAAATTTTTCCGACGTTTCGCGTGCTTTACACCGTGCGTGGTCACGGTGACTGAAGACAAAAGGTGTTGAATGTCAAAAGTATCACAGTATCACAGCGTTTTTTTAATGTGTAAACGCTATGTTAACAAAAGACAATACTAAATATTGACGTTATTTGGTGAATACATACTGCCTGTATATATTTCACAGGACAACATTTTTATTTTGGGTACTATCTTTCTCATATGTCAGATAGGGATTAATTAAGATTTTTTAGGTTAAATATCTATGTACGTAATCCGATGTTAGACCACTGAAAAACGTGATTTGATGAGAACTCGTGAACCTCGTACATTAAAGTAAAATGTATAAGCATTTCAAATTAGCTATGTCGCTATATAATTTCACTATCTTTAGCGGTAACATATAGATTGCTAATGACATCACGTCGTGTCGATCGTCAAACGACTTTTCCGCTTTCACGACCGTAAACATTCTCTATCTACTTAACAAGAACTGCTTCGACGTAATGCTTTATATAAACTTGGGCTTTATTCCTGGAAGTTTAGCGTGTAGTCTTCATCGTTTGCAATTATATAGCTTTTGAGATTAACAAAGAAT